>NC_056734.1:942636553-942959053 GCF_019279795.1 Protopterus annectens | reverse complement strand
CAGAAAGCGTGGTACAATGCAACATATGTCCCAATGGTAGGTAAGTTGTCGACATACCAATTGCATTTTGTGAACGGTTTGTTGTAGCTGATATGGTGAAGGGAGACAGAGATGTGTATTAAGAACTATGGTAACCCTACTGTATGAGTTGCTCAGACCTTTTTCCATCTTTATGTCTTCCAGGGAAGATGGCTCATGCAAGACTACCAGCATTCAGTGCTGCAAAAACTGAGGTAATCATGGCACACCTGATATAGCACTAACTGCTACTTTTTGGTAGGACAGCCCATGATCAGTAGGAGAGGACCACCCTGTAGAACAATCTAGTCCACATGGTCAATGATGTCAGCCTGCACAACCGCAGTTATGAGCAGGTCCAGCATCATTGCACTAATAACCTGCTTCACCATGTTTGTCGGCATGTAGCTGCCATATGGGAGGACCACCTCACAACAGGGGGGGTGCATGCCATCTATTCACCCCTGACTCGTGTGGAGGAGCTTCTCAACAGCCTTGTGGCACCTGCCCACCAGCATATCCAACAACTGGCATGGAGAATTGTGGAGGTCGGTGCCACCAACACACCGGCTGAGGAGAATGCAGTTAAGGCCCCAGGGCACATCATTAGACCACTCTTGTGTATGCATCCGCATCTGTACAGGTACATCAAGCATACCTGAGATGTCATATACATAGTCTGTTGCTGTATAGTAATAATAAACAGTTGTGCATAAGCTGTAGTATTGTCAACTTCTACTGTTGATGTACCATTATGCTGCACTCACCCTTTATGAATGCCACAACTGTGGTCACTGACATCAACTCTCCCACACTCTTATGTAGTTCCATCCAAGATACCACCAAGGCAGCAGCCTGTAGCCGGTGAGTATGGTTCATTTTCATGCTTGACAATACATCGAGCATGTAATAGCTATGAGATATTCCATGCAAACATCTAACACACCTACCAATACTGCATGCTGTACACGTTCACATTTTGTTGCTGTGAAATGCACTGCATCACAGTGGAGACCATGATGGGGTATCAGAAGGGTACATCAGACACATGCAAGATAACTAACACCCTGTCTTTGTGAAATGTGTCCACAGGGTTGAGAAGAATGCCGGGACACACGGCCTATAGTAGGGACATGTGTGAAGCAACACTCTCATGGTTCTACAACTGTAAATATACCTGTATTACAATAACAACCATTACAGATCAACACTATGTCATAACATAGTACTGTGGTCCACATAATTAGCTGGTAGTAGGCTGTTGCACATAGTATCCTATTCTTGGGACACTGCAAACTGATACATGTGTAGACCATAGTTGTCAAGCATCTGCAAAAAAGCTGGAGGTGGGGAGGGTGTGTCATTATGACACAGCAGTGCACTGCAGCAGGGATCCTATGTATGCAAAGAATGGCTGTATCTGCATACAATCAGGTTCAGTAACTGTGGCAGAAGTAACCCTGACTCCACAGCAGTAGTGAAAGCAGTGTGTGAACTCCAAGGGATGTGCACATGAGTAGACTTTGCTACCATGCATGGCTGTGCGACATGTGTAGGGCACCTCCCCCCATACCCATGGTAAGGTCTTGTGGTTGTCAGTGTAATAGTCTTTTATTGGTCATACATGCACTGCTGATGTTGTGATCTGTAAACCAGACATCAGGCATTCACAAATGACATCTGTTCACATATCATCCCAGGTATGAGTCACTCTAATACATAGGGGCTGTGAGCATTGGAGATGACATAACTGACCCAGTACTACACATGCAGCAATGGTTTGTACACCTGTGAGGTATGGTGCACAGTACAATGCAGGGTGCAGAACAGGTCCACAGTAATACTTTGTACATGGGTGCAGTGTTATCAACGGGAAGGGCCATCACACACCAACACAGCCCATGCATCACACTCATATGTATACTGGCACTAGCATGAAGTCACTACAGTTGCACTGCATGCTGTTGAGTACCATATGTAATGCATGCTGACAGAAGGGTAATGGGAGGACTGTGGGTACAAAAGTTGTGCAACCTCACATGTAGGTGTGTGTGTGGGGGGGTGTTGATTGTGCCTGTACGTGCAATCTGGTGGAGTGGAGTGTGGTCGATGCATGGCAGATGTGTGTGTACATGTGTGTCTGTGTGGGTGTCCATGTATGCACAGGTGATTGTGGGTTTGATCATATGGCAGTACTTCTCCTTGGGATTGTGCCATACATGGACATGGAGTGACACATGAGACACCAGGATAACTTGCCTGATATGTATACACAGGGCACTTGATAGCATAACAAGATCTGTAGCATGGAACATGCACTGGGAGGGAAAGTACACACCAGGTATACACATCATATTGCCATCAGCAGATAGATAACTGGCTGCCCACGTATGCAGCAATATTAATGTAATGGGGAATTACCAGAGAACACCAGTGAGTTTATCCACATATTACTGTTATCCACATGATAGGTTGATTGTGCAGCAGATGTGGCATGGACTGAGCAAGACTGTAGTATATATGAAATATGTAGTGAATGTAGCAGCCCCAACCATATAAGGGCATGTACACCATGACTGGACATGCAAAGGGTTAACACTGGATGACAGCAGTGAGGCCATGGACAACCTACTCCACTCAATCCAAAGAGGTGATGGAGTAACAGGTCATGTGTTGTGATCACATGTGTAGGCATGGAGAGGAATGATATGTTAATGGGTAGTATTAATGTGTGTATGTTAGCAAGTGCCATGCAGGATGGGAAACATATGTAACTGAATGTGGGACTGTCTTTAAACCCAGGGACAGGGAGGTAGTAAGGTGGACTGTCAGAGTGTGTGTGTGTGTGTGTGTGTGTGTGTGTGTGTGTGTGTGTGTGTGTGTGTGTGTGTGTGTGTGTGTGTGTAAATGTGTGTACTGTTATGCAATGCTGTACAGGTCTTAAAGTGTGCATTTGTTTCCCCCACAGGTGGGGTCAAGTTCCCTCCTGCATGCAATCTGAGGTTGGTGTCCTTACAGACACAGATGATGATGATGATGATGGTACTGTTGAGGCACAGGTGGGGATGTCAGGGGCCGACACTGCACCATCATTTGTCATCACCCTCCTACCCACCCCAAGCCCACACACAGTTACAGTGCCCATACGCACCCCATCACAAGGAGCCATAGCAGAGGGACAATTGGCAGTTGGAGCCAGTGACCAGGAGAGTGTGGTTTCCATGCCGACTGTGTCGGTCACAGTCGGCATAGCCAGATGTCTGGCAGGGCACCACATAGGCAGATGTACCATGGTGCTCGTGGGAGGGCCACTGGTCATCATGCCCCTGGCAGAGGCACCACAAATGGTGCCACCAGGAGCATGTTTCAGGCTGTCATGGAAGCACAGGCATGTATGGAAATGCACACCAGACAGGGCCTGAGGCTGCAGAGGGCTGCTTTCTCATCTGAAAGTAACAACATCCTTGAAAATGCTGCTGCCCTCCATGAACATAATGAGATCATGGCTAGACGGTGGGGTGAGATGGTGGGCCTCCTCAACTGTAATATGTCCTTGCTTGAAAACATGGTGGGAGTGGTGCGACAGCCGCGTGGACATAGGTCAGAAACACCAGCATCTGGCGGTTGATGTGGACATGCTAGGATGACAAGCCACTCCTGTAGTGGCAGTACCAGCCCCAGCACACCACTGGGGGTGCTGTCCACCCCACACCACAGCAGGCCTCATGCACATGGCCCTGGCCAGTCCCAGGTGGGACATGGTTCCAGCGGACATCTGTCATAATCAGGGGAGAGTAGCACATCAAGGTCTCTACCTGCACATGCCCATGCAACCCCTGGCAGGCACAGTCAGCGTGTCCATGGCCAGAGGCGGTGAACTGCACACCTTGTCAGGTATGGTCTGCAGCTGTCCAAAAACACCTGTATAGGGCAGCCACATGGCAGAACTGTGTGCATGCATACCCAGACACTATGCAAACACACCTAGGGCAACCCCATACTGACAAACACCACATCACCATGGCCCAATCAAAGAATTAACCCCTCACCCACACACATGGTTTCAAATGTATGGACCACCCTCGGCCTCTGGCAAACTAGCAACACACCCTGTGCATATGATGATACCAGTGCCACTTCCCTGTCATCCATAACATCGATGCAGGGACAGGCTAATATAGTTCTGATGCACACGGTGCCTGTAACAGAGTGCTGCAATGTACTGCAATTTAAGATGTTGTCAGGGGTAATGTGTAATGCGTACATGTCAGGTAGTGTAGCCATCTAGCTATGATGCATTTCAGCTGTTAGTAACACTGATTGATTGTGATCTCCATAATGTTATCCATTTGTGTTGTAGGTGTACATGTCAGCAGGAAGATGGTCTGCAGTCATATTCCACAAGGGTTATGGCACTGTGGTGACACCATGGCCATGACATATCCGGTGTACAGTTGCACACATGTCACAGGTTTTTATAACAGTGATTGCCTGTGCCATAACACTGTATGGATTTTATTGCACATGCCACACCACGTTTAGGGTGAGGTGTGTACCAAGTTACATGTTACATGCAGAATATCCACAGACATGTACAATATGGTAATGAGAGATTTAATGGTTGTATATGGAGAATACATAGTGTGTTATTCCATCATATACACATTGACACACACATAGCAGGCAGACACACATCTTAGAGACATGGGCTTATTGGTGCTAACTAACTAGTCCATGTGTCCAATGTGTTACAGGTAGGCTGCACACAGCACATGCATAATTGGGCTGTATTGTGGTATCAGTTCCCTGTATGGTTGAAGGTGACAGTGGTCACCAGAAAGTAGTACATGCGACATATACTGTGTGTACCATGGTGTAATGACAGTGTACACAGCACCCACATCCCCCAATGGATATTGTAAACACTGGAACCCATTATGACACACTGACATACCCACTATCACACATTGACCATGATGGTAATACAACCCACTGTATATCACAACAGTGGTACTACAGGGATATGCATCTAATGCACATGCCAAAGGCATAGTAGGGTCTTGCATTGCAATGCCTCAAATATGGGCAGTGACAACACTATCTGTAATACTGTGTGGCAATGTGTACTGTAATAGGAGTATGTGGCCTCGGAATGGTGTACCCTACAGATATGCAGACATGCAAACATACACACACTTGGCATACCTCAATGGGTTTCTCATGCCTATCGACGCATTTGTACAACACTGTTGTGCTGGTACTGCAAGGCACATGTAGCTGTTAGAGAGAGGAGTCTAATAGGGTGCATGTCATGTTCAATACAGCAGGGGCCACATCTGACTATGGCAATGGTAGTTGAGGTGGTTGTGACGGCCTTCATGGAATTCCCAACTACAGATGTACTAACAAACAAACACTGTTATCCTCAGTAATGCACACGTACATGTGTCAGTACTATGGTGCATTTCTGCAGGTGGTCATAGCTGTGTACCTACGATTGTCCATGGAGGGATTGGATGTGTAGGGGGTGTGTGTACATTGGTATCATGCCAGCTGCCATGTGCCAGCAGGCAATCTATCTGTAGACACCACGTTACTGACCATCAGGGTGAGAGTGACATGCATCAGCCAATCCTCTGGGTACCATCTGCACATGGCCACTGAAGTGATCCAGTTGACATGAATGCAACATGTATTACAATACATGGTTAGTGTCTGTGATGGAGGCTTGTACCCAAGCATGTTCAGTTGACTGTGGTAGTGTAGTGTAGGTACCCATAGCATGTGACCCATACAGGGTGTTGTCTCCTATATGTGACAAGTAGTACACAGCTGGCCAGACATATCAGTGTCAATCAAGCATAGGTTGTCTGTATGTATCCCAGCTGGATACCTACCATCTGCACATCTGTAGAGAGACTGACAGACACCAGTTTGGTGAGTAGCTATGTAGTAGGATGAATGTATCAACAGATGGATGTTTAACAGCAATATGTATGCCATTACTACTTGATGTAAGTCCTCACTAACATGTGCTGTACAGACAATACTCTACAGTTACATTCCTCATGTCTGATTATTATCTAGTAGGGGATATATACAGTGACACAGCCCACACACCAGGAACACAACAGTGAGGCCTCAGAGTGCAGCTATGTCCGCAGGTGTGCTTGTTGTCAGTAGTAATGTTAGCACTCTACCCTTGCCTGGGACAGCACTGTCAACAGTAGTAGCACCATGTTACACTACATACCAGTGTGGCAGCACATACCCTGGGTTGCTACCCCTGCATGTAACACATTCATATGGATAACAGTGCTGCACAGGTCTCATATACCTGTGTGTCCCAGACATGACACTCAAAACCCTTTGCTACTGTAATGACAGCACATAGACACATGTACTGTACATGACAGTACATATACTTATTACAGATGTAATTTCCCATGGTTTGACATGTATGTTACGCAGAGATAGCCTCTGTGTAGACGATATGCCACAGAGTATATATGGAAGTTTTCTAGATGGTCAGCATAGGCCATCTGCTGTAGGCCTGTGATTCTTATAGTGAGGTATTTCCATTGCCTTCCCAGCTGTCGCAGATGTCTTATGAGGTACATACCAAATGGGGCATTGTACTCTATACTAGTTGTAATTAGGGATGAGTACAGTGGGACAATTACCTTCTTTTTTCTGGATGTAAAGCCCTCAATGATGAGGTGTGCAACATAGAAAGATCTCCTTACTGTTATGGCAATATGGTTAATGAAGGTGAGACCACTGTCCACCTGTGTCCCTATGTCTGTCAGGGCCCTTTCGGTGTTTAGTGTACTGCCACAAATGTGGTAATTCATGGGTACATGGTATTTCCAAAGTGATAACTATACATTACTTGGCATTAAGCTTGAACCCATGGCTTTGGCACCAAGCATCTGCTTCTGTAAAGCCATGTCATAGAAAATCCACATCATTTGGGGATGCAATGATGGCTCCCAGGTTGCAGTCATCTATGAACTTTGTTAGCAAGAGTTCCGTACTGCTGGCCTGTACTTGAGGGAAGTAGATGCCAAACAAGAGCTGTCCCAGGACTAAACCCTGAGCTACTCCACTTGTCATTTGTCTGGAGCTGGGATTGGACTTGGCTACTTTTACAGTCTGGGTTCCATCAGTAAGTCAGTTGGCAACCCATCGAGTGATGCAGGTGCTTATGGCAAGCGTCATAAGTTTAACTATATCTCCAGAGTGGGGAATGTTGCTGAAGGCCTTGGTCAAGTCCAGATACACTGTGTGGACTGTCTTACCCTCAAAGTAGTCAATCAGGTTCAGTAGACAAGATCGGCCCTTTATGAGCCCAACCTGGGTGGGGTCCAGTGTTTTCTGGTTGCTAATGTCTTTGTTTATAAGTTGCATGATAATGCATTCCATGCCCTTGCAGATTAGGCTCGTCAGACTGATGGGACTGTAGTTTCCAGGATCCAAGGTGGATTCCCCCTTATGCAGTGTGATAACTGTAGCTGTGCGCCACTCAGTGGGATCGAAGCCTGAGCTGAGGCTATGATTAAACATGGCACTTGGGTGAGAAGCAGGTTTATTTTGTAGTTTATGTAGTACACAGTCCGGGATGTCATCTGGTCCCATGGATGCTGTATTCCCAGCAGTGGATAGTGTGGTTTCCACCTGTGTGGCCATGATTACTGGAATTTGGCAATCTTTTGGTACTGAGAGGGGCCCTTTAGGGGGTGAGAGGAGGGTGAACATGGCACTAAATCAATCTGGCCGAATATTGGCAAACTCCTTGGAATCAGTATATATAATGCCATTCTGTTGTAGTTCAGAGCTGTTCTGAGCATTGCCATTTAGATCCCAGACATAATTATAGAATGCCTTGTGGTTGACTTTGGTAACTATGGCAATTATATTTATGTAACAAGTTTTGGCAGAGTTTGAGGGATATCAACTTCTTACTGAGGCTGGTAAGGGAGCAGTTTGCATTTTGGGATTATCTTTTTTCTGCAACAGTTTCATCCTTCTGTTGTATAGTTTGTTTATGGCAGTGGTGCACAAGATTGGCTTCCTTTTTTGGAGGACAGCATCTTGGATCTCTTTGGGATGGCATAATTCATGCATGAGTGAATGTGCTCATACAGTGCCTTAGTGTAGGATTCAGCAGCTGCACTTTCAACTCCCATCTCCATGGGTGTCATAAAGTTTGTCACTTCTGACTTGAGTAGCATGGCATTGGCTTTAGATAGGGTTTTTATGGAGGTTTCCTTACTGGCGGGTGGGGGTGGGATGTCAATGTCAATGGTGATTACCTTATGGTCAGACCTGACCAATGAGGGGGTGACCACTGGTGTGGAGCATCATTCTCCCATGTTGGTAATGACCAGGTCTAGGATACTGAAGACCCTGGTTGTACAATGGAATAAGTGATCCAGGGCATTGGAATGTATGAATTCCGGGAACAGTTGCTAAAAGGTGTTGGTACCTGAGTAGTTTTCCCAGTTAATGGCAGGGTATTTGAAATCACCCAGTTTGATTGTATCTTAATATTGTCCAGTATGTTTATAATGGTGTAGTGAGAATGTTGGGGCATGGTGGGGTATCTGTAGCAAGCTACAATTTGGATTGCAGTATTACCTAGTGTTAATTGCATCTGGAGATTCTCAGATGCATTGGGTTGGGAACTAGGCTGGAGGTGTGAATAACCTTGGTGAATATGGACACTCCTCCACCTGTAGTGTTGTGATCTTGGTTTGTTGCCCAAAATGTGTGATAAGAATTGTAGCCAGGTATTACAGGTGTGCTCTCTGGAGCGTTGAACCAGGTCTCAGTTACTGCACAGATATCAATGTTCCCCATTTGTAGGTATGCCTCAAGAGAGTGCCTTTTTAGGTTTAGACTTCTAGCATTGAGTCCCATTACCTTCAGTTTTGCATGCTTGTATCTGTTACAGTGGTGGTTTTGTCCATTGAACCTTGGCTAGATAAGGCACTATGGGGGTGCCAACAGCTGTAGCCAGTAGTCTGAATCCCAGAGGCAACAGGTGCAGACCACCTCTGGCAAAGCATCGTGGTTTGCACATCATGTCATCCCAGGCAGACAGATACTGGATCCCCTTTGAATGATATCAGATGCTTAGCCACTTGTTGACATCATTGCTGTGTATATGTATACATGTGAGTGTTTATATATATATATATATATATATATATATATATATATATATATATATATATATATATATATATATATATATATATATATATATATATATATATATATATGTACATATATATCTCCACATATGTATGTGGATATGTATATGATCATATATGTACGTGTATATGTATATGTATATAGACATGTGGATATATGTGTACACATATATGTTTACTATATGTCCAGAACATGGAGTGAAGTTCTACCTCAGCACCAATAGTCCAAACCCCGGAGTGCAAGGGGATGTCATGGATGTATTGCAGGTATATATGTAGACTGTTGCTACTGTCATAAGGGTGTCTTAACAGACATGTTGGGTGTGGGAGGTCACATCTGCTCTAGACATGTGCACCATTGACTACGTTCAGACATCCTAAGGGCATCATAGTACAGTATCACTGCTAGCACAGTAATGATCCTGTGGACTACAGTAGGGTCTGACCAATATATGTGGACAGTCTGGCACTCTGTGATTAGTCCAGAAGTCTACACATGTCCCCTTCATGCAAGACATGTGGACCATGCCTCCCAATGTGGATGTTACTTGCCATGTACATGGGTATATCATGACAATACTCGGGTACATATGCCCACACAGTGTATGCATGCACACACACCAGTCTGTCCAGACACATAATACCTGGTGGTGCTGAGTTCACATGGCCACATACTACCCAGAAGATAGTGATATACATCTGTACAGCATACCACTGCTTTCTCAGAAATACACAACAGTTATGCTGGCTTGGCAGCAGTATGTCTTGCAAATAACTGGACATAACAGCACACTGGGTAATTACAGTAGGCTGCTAGGCATGTCACAAAGCACTGGACAAACTACAGGCAGACTGCCACAACACTGGACTACATATTGTATGGGGGAATACACATGTACCTGCGATTATAGCGGGCTTAACATGCAGGTCACAGCACAGCATTGCAAACACCTGTGAGAAAATGCATACCAACATCCAATGTCAATGCAGCGACAGCCACATATGATACACAAGCTTAATATGACACTGTAATGACTGTCTGATAAACAACATCCTCAAATGTGCCACTCACACACTAACTCTACATACACTGGTCATGGCACAGTGTGGTCCGATGGCTGTCTGTGGTATGGGACATGTGTGTGTCTGACCCTACGGACATGTGAGACAGTAGGGTACCATACACTGGAGCAGCATGTAACATCAGATAGAACAGGACCAAGAACAATGGTGTCCACCACAGTCTGTACAGAGCCAAAGGTTCATAAGTGCAATACACATACTGTCATCAATCATCCTAGCTCAGGGGTCTGCAACCTGCGGCTCTGGAGCCACATGTGTCTCATCCACCCTGCTGTAGTGGCTCCCTGTACCTCTGAGGATTAATGGACACTCTACAGCACAGCAAACACACACACACACACACACACACACACACACACACACACACACACACACACACACACACACACACACACACACACACACACACACACACACACACACACACACACACACACACACACACACACACACAGAGTAATCAAGCAATCCCAACACAGGAACACATTTATGGATATATGTTAGGATTTGTTCTTATACACTTTGTTATTTTATATCTGGTATAACTATATATGAAACCGTATATGCTCTGCTGTCTCCATTTTAGGAGTCAGATAGCTGTTGTGCCTCCCAATGAATTTAGTTTGGTGGGTGAGGGGTCAAGACTGGATCTTTGCATAGAGAAGGTTGCAGACCCCTGCCCTATGTACACAGAGCACAGTACTGTACACTCAAACATGGAATGTCCAAGTAATGTCCTCAGAAACAACTTCTACTGCACACAACATATCCAGCAGTCTGTTATCTGACTGGCTTGTTATCAGGTATGATGTCAATAAATAATGGTGTACAGAACATATGCACCATATATATGTGGGCTTCATCTGCACAGCACATGTGTGCACCTCTGCTGTCTAGAGCTCAGTGTATGTAACAGTGTTATATGCCCCTGTAAGTCAGTGTATGGGGGTGGGGTATGCACCATAAGTATCCTAGGGTGTTACAACATGTGAGGAATACCAGTAGTAAGCTACCTTAAAGTATACAGATATACATTACCAAAGTTTTCACCTTGTGAACATTGCTGACCTACTGCTTACTGCCATCAGTGTGATTGTGATGATTTCAGTTATGCACTGTTATGTAACAGATATCGGCCATTGTGTCAACCTAGGTCTTTTCCCCCCTAGTGATTGCATGCAGAGTGCATTTAGAGGCCTCTGGGCTATACATCTGCATTACATACTGTTGGTTGCTTGTTATCCTGTGGCCCAGTCTGTCTTTCCTGTTGTACAACTTGAAGGCCGTGACATGAACACCAAAAGATGTGATGTTTTCGGATTACAGTAATAAATGATTTGTTTGAGCATTGCATTACTCTGTTTGTATGTATTTCAAACCATAATCAGCTATATAACATGGCATATACAGCTGTAATAGTACACAAATAAACCTTTCTTATGTATACAAACCTGTCTGTTGTGTTACATCCTTTGACTTCTCTGTGGGTATATGTTTCAGGCAACAATTGTCTTTGGTATGGGCGACTCATACGCTGTCCATCAGATGAGGTTGCAACTGTAGGGATACTGGCTGTTCAATATGGTGAGCACCCTCTGACTATGTATTTTCCTAGACATACCCCTGTGTGTGTATGTGTAGTTTCTTATGTAAATGCATATATACGTATCTGCATACATGTGTGTGTGTATATGTATCTTAGGACTGTTTATTGCTTACACATTGTACATTCACTATGGTAGCCAGACTGTACTGCATGATATGTTATCAATACCAGCCTGACATAATACATGTGGGATGGCTTACTGTTAACATCTTGTGACCATGTAGTGTCAGGTCCTGGTTATGGCATTTGCAACAGTAGTATTGTATTGCAGGGCAGACCAGTTTTGCTGGGTGGGGAGGATATCAATACGTGTAAGACCTATGTTGCTTGAGCCCCCTCACTCCCATTAACATTGCCTGTGTTCAAATATATCTTTGTTATGTTCTCTATTATATATATATATATATATATATATATATATATATATATATATATATATATATGTATATTTTATTTTATTTTATTTATTTTACATTTGTTGACCGGGATAGTCTGACTGGATATATGTCCATTTTTAGCGGAGGCCCAGGGAGAAAAGCTCCACATACCAAAAAAGGGACAGTACATACATCACTGAGTGATAAAATCAGGCAGACATGTTTAGAAAAATATAGGCAAATAATACAGGCAGATATCAATATACACAATGGGCAGACTTACATTTGATTGGCAAAGACGTATCAGAAAATGTGAACATAGAAGACAATCAGATCTCATAATTCATAATGCTTAAACATTCAAATGCTATGAGGCATAGATACTTGGCTAAACAGCAGGTTGGGTAGCAAGACATGTATTAGTGAGTCAGGTTTAGAACAAGAGCACAGCCAATGATATGTGAGGTATGTTTTGAGTTCTCTTTGAAATAGGGGTAGTGAGGTTTCCTTTGTGATGGTAGCAGGGAGTAGGTTTCAGATTTTACCAGTTGAGTTGGCAAATATAGCATCGCCTGCAGAGTTGTTGGATTTTTGGGTCAGTATCATTAGTTTATCAGCTGAGCATAATGGCCTGGAGGCAGTATGAGGGGTGAGAATATTTTTGAGGGCATGGGTGTTATCAGGTTGATGAAGGATTTTATGCACTACTATAAGCTGGTTGAACTGTAGAAGGGTAGGATACTCTAGACATCCCAGTGCTTTGAGGGTCTGGCAATGGTGGGTCCTAAAAGCCATGTCTGTAGCAAATCTGGCTATATGATTGTAACATCCAGATAATTTGTTGAGATAGGTTTTGGCTAGGTTTGTGAGTACAGGGTAGGCATACATAATGGTAGAGAGGAGGTGTGATCTTGCAATAGCTACCCTAGCTAGTGGGGGTGAGGAAAGGTTTGCCTCTGTACAGGGAGCCAGGTTTTTTGTTGACGGACCTAATAGTGTGATTAACATGTTTAACAAATTTAAGATTGTTGTCTATTATTATGCCTAGAGGCATTGTATGGTCTTCAGGGGAGATAATTGTGTAATTGCTAAATTTGATGTTGAAGGAAGGAGGAGGAATTCTTTGGTTGGGGGGAAAAGTAGTAGCTTGATTTTGTTAGGATTTAGAAACAGGTGGCAATTAGCTAGCCATGTTTCTACCATGCTGAAAGTGGTCTGGGTGAGGGTAAGATATTGTGTAGGAGAGGAGGCAGAGCATATTAGCGTTGAGTCATCGGCTTATTGGATGCAGGTGGCTCCTGGGATGGTGGTGTGCAGATCATTGATAAAGATAGAGAAAAGAAGGGGACATAGTATGGACCCTTGTGGGACACCTAGATTTAGAGAAAGTTGGGATGACAGCTTGCTCTGCCATAAGATAGCCTGCTGTCTACCTTTAGGTAGGAGTGAAACCATTGTATTGCGTGTTGGTCTAAACCGATGGTTTGTAGGGTATTGAGCAGTAGCTGATGGTTGACCATATCGAAAGCTTTTGAGAGATCTAGGAAGAGTACTGAATATAGTTTGTTGTTGTTATGGTGAAGATTGATGACATTAGAGAAAGATAGAAGAGCTGTGGTGGTACTGTGGAATGGTCTAAAGCCGTTCTGAGAGTCGCCGAGCTTTCCATTCTGAATAAGAAAGTGCATGATTTGTTTGTGTATGCATCTTTCCATGATTTTAGCTAGTAGTGAAAGAAAAGCTATAGGTCTAAAGTTAGATAATTCTGTGGAACTTCCTCCTTTATGGAGAGATATAACGTGATATTTTACATATTGCTGGGATGGATCCTTCTGAGATGGATCTGTTGATCAGAATAGAAAAGGGAAGTGCTATGGCATCAGCTGCTTTTTGAAGATATTCAGATGGGAGGTGGTCGGCAGCTAGTGTAGTAGGTTTTAGCTTTTTGAGTAATGTCCGGATTAGGCTGGTAGGTACGGTTTGAAAGGTAAAGGTGGGTTGGGTGCTGGGTGGATCAGGGCTAGATGTGCCAGAGCTGGTGTTTGTGTCTGATGGAGTGAGATGGGTAGCTAGAAACTGGATAGTTTCAGTAAAGAAGTAGTTGAAGCTGTTTGCGATTTCAACAGGGAATTTATCAAGGGCAGCTGATGGGGATAGGAGTAGAGGAATGGCCTGGGTGGAGAAGATTGTTAATACCAGCCCAGAACTTTTGAGGTTTTAGCTGATGTTTGTTGTAGGAGGGTGTAGTGATTTTTTGTCTAGAATGACAGATTTTTTGGTCTTGTTCCTTAGCTGCTGGTATCTTACTTGGTCCATAGGGGCATTGATAACCTACCACCAGACAAAGTGGTTGATTCTTAGTTTAATTTTGTTTTTTGTTACATGGATGGTATGGGTAGAAACATGGTGGTTAAGGATAGCCAGATATGTGGTATTGAAGCACTCAACTGCTTTTTGTAATATGAGCTGTTTCAAGACATTCCAATTACATGCTTTGAGTTCTTTTTGGAAGTTGTCAAGGTTAAAGTTCATGACGTTTCTTATAGTTTTGTAGGTGGGCAGGTTGGGAATGTCAGTTTTGAGCCTAATAATATAGGTAAGGCAGTAATCGCTTAGATCATTGAGTAATGTACCTGACTTGTACTTTTGGAGATGGCTGTTAATAAGTATCCAATCGAGGATGCTATCCTTGACTCTATTTTTGCTAAATCTAGTGGGGGTGGCAATGATCTGAGTAAACCCGTGGAGGTTTAAATGGGTGGAGGGAGTTTTGGAGGAACAGGTGTTCTAATCAATGTTAAAGTCCCCCAAGACAATTGTTTCCTGGGGATAGTTAGAAGCTAGTCAATGTAAGATATTTTCTAGTGTATTATCATTCTTACCGGGTGGAATATAAATGCAGACAATGTATCTGCATTTATTTTTGTTTATTATTATATACATATCTATATATAGATTTGCCAAGCAACAAAATAAACAGCCTCTCCAAGTCTTGAACCCAGGATCCTGCACACTATACATAAAGTGATTTACCACTAAGCCATAACAGATATACATAAATATGATGTTTTCAGAAACATATCATCCAGCCCAGTCATGCAACAGTACAGCGAATGTATACCAACATCTAGATGTGTGTGTGTGTGTGTGTGTGTGTGTGTG
Source organism: Protopterus annectens (assembly GCF_019279795.1). NCBI lineage: Eukaryota > Metazoa > Chordata > Ceratodontiformes > Protopteridae > Protopterus > Protopterus annectens. Next base: position 942,943,589 of record NC_056734.1, on the reverse strand, counting down.
TGTGTGTGTGTGTGTGTGTGTGTGTGTGTGTGTGTGTGTGTGTGTGTAAATATATTATTACCTAAACAGATACAACATATCTATATATGTAGATATATATATATATATATATATATATATATATATATATATATATATATATTTAGAAATATTTACATATAGATATATATATCTATATCTATATATATATATATATATATATATATATATATATATATATATATATAATATATATATACATATATATGAACATATATACATGCAAATGCCTACATCAACACACACATATATATGCACCTATATGTCGACATATACACAGCAAGGTACGTATATGTAAGCAGATATATAGCTATGTAGGTATATACGGACATAGCCATACATATGTAAGCTGATATATATATATATATATATATATATATATATATATATATATATATTTATATCTATATAGGTATATGTGGCCATACATCTGTAGATAGCAATGGTAGATTAACAAAAAAAAAATATGTCCACATGCACCATTAATGGGGTTGAGAGGCCCCAAACAATATACGTCTTGTACGAATAGGCATACCCCCTAGCCAAACAAGTCCAACCTGCAATACACTACCAAATGTTGCAGATCCCATAACCAGGACCTGACATGACATGGGCACAAAATGTTAACAGTACTACATCATACCTGTATGATGTCACGCTGGTATTGGTAACATATCATGCAGTACAGTCTGGTTCCCATAGGAATTGTAAAATGTGGAAGCTATCAACATCCCCAGGACACATATACACAGGCACATATCTGCAGATACAGCTATACCTATATATATATATAAATATATATATATATATATATATATATATATATAGATATACATGTGATTACACATACACACACAGAGATATGTACAGTAAGATACATATGTAGAAGGTGCACTAAATATGGAACAGCCACTATGCCTACAGTTCACACATGAACAAATGGACACTGCATGGGCCACCCATACAAATGACGATCATTGCCTGCAACATATACCCGCAGAGAGGTCATAGGAAAAAAATACCACACACAGGTTTGCAGGACTGGAAAACCTTTATTTTTGTACTGTTACAGTTTTATATACTATTGCTACTGTAATTGGGATTGTCTTCACAGCCATGGTGTATGTGGGAGGTCACATCTGCTTTCCACATGTGTGCCATTGGCTATTGACAGACATCCTAAGGACATAATAGTAAAGTACTGCTGCTAGCACGTACTGCCCCTGTTGACTGCAGCAGAGATATTGGCAAATATGTGTGGACATTCTAACACACAGTCCAGAGGTATACACAGAACCCATTAGTGCAAAACGTGTGTACCATGCCTGACAATATGGATGTTAACAACCATGTAGATGGGTATAACACATAACAACTGGTATACATATGCCACCATAGGTTTATGCATTCACATACCCCTGTCTGACCTGATATGTAATAACCGCTGGAACAGGGGTGCCTTGGCCACATACTACCCACTAGATATTGACATACATCTGTACAGCATCCTACTGCTCTGTCTGACATACATGACTATTAAGGGAGGCCTGGCAGCAGTACATCTGGCAAGTATCTGCACATGACATCTCATTGGGTAAGTGCACTAAGCTGCTAGGTATGTAACAATGTACTGTGCAGGCTACAGGCAGTCTGGCTCAACACTGGCCTACATCTCCTATGGGTAAATGCACATGTACCTGCATATATAGCAGAATGTACAGGCATGTCACAGCACAGGGTAAAATACACCTGTGTGAAAGTGCATAACCACAACTAGTGAGAACACAGCCATAGCTACATATGGCAAGCTAGCATAATATTACAGTATATGGACTATCTGTTCATCACCATCCTCATATGTGCCACTCACTCACTAACCCTACATATACTGAGCCCCTACACAGTTTGGTCAGATGGCTGACTGTGGTATGGGACATGTGTGTGCATGGCCCTACAAATATGTAAGCCAATATGGTAACATACAGTGGGGCAGCATATAATATCAGATAAGATGGGACGTAGGATGATGACAACTAGACAGTCTGTATATAGGCCAAGGTACATATTAACAATATACACACTGTCGACATTCAGCATAAGTACACAGACCTCAGTACTGTACAAAAAAACCACAGTATGTCCAGGTTATGTCATCAAATATAACCCCTACTGTACATAACGTGTGTAGCAGTCTGATATCTCTCTGGCTTGTTATCAGATATGATGACACTAATTATGGTGTACAGCACATACGCACCTTTTCATGCAAGGCATATGTACAAAGGTTGACAGAGTTGTGGCTGGAAGCACATACACAGGGCCAATATTGACATGTTACTGTGATAACCTCATACATTTACTGTTGTAACAGGGTTTGTTGCAACATATGTCCTATGAGGGATATGTAGTAAGTAACTGTCATGGCTTTCACCATCTACAGATTGCAATCCTCACACTATCTTCTGCAGTCCACAGGTAGATGCTGCTTGGGTAACACATGAAACCAAAGGCACAACACACTGCCCAGTCTGTAGATGACCCTGCAGATGGGGATTCCTCATAAACATAGAAGTTACATAGCAGGTTTTGAGACATGTAGAACAGCCATATCCACACACACACACACACACACACACACACACACACACAAACACACACAGACAGACACACACACACACACACACACACACACACACACACACACACACACACACACACACACACACACACACACACTGTTAAACCAGCATTACTCCAAATGCAGTATAGCAGCACTTACAGTCTGTAGTCAGGTCAGCATATCCCCCTCCTGTGCTTTGCCCTGTTCCCACAGTGTATGCTGTTAGAGGTAAATCCCCAATCCATCTAAAATGCTGTTTGCCAAACAACAGATCTAGTTCCTGCTCACAATGAATAAAAAGGGCCAACACCAACATAATGTTCCTAGATATTGGAGTGTCTTTCCATGCAATTGGCTATGGGAATGTTAGCACAGCTGTCCCACATGCAATCAGCTAGGGGAGGGCTGCAATTCATGCAGAGGCCATCAGCTGATCATGAGCATCACTTAAAATACACATGCTGCTGCCTACGCAAAGCAGATTTAGGTCTACACATCCACCAGAGAGTAAGTGGAGAGGTAGTCAGAGGCAAAAACATGTCAGGGATGGGGCGAGAGAGTAAAACCGAAGCATGTTTGTGTCACACACCTATCAGCACAGGGTATCAGACCACTGATGACTATGTTGTGCTATCACAGTTCTATATAGTTATTGGATGCACCCCATGGGTTACCAGTTGTGGAGCCCTCAGAATATATATGGGATGGTGAGTGACATCTGCAACACGGATATGGTAGCTATATGGTAGGTGACGTAAACGTGCCTGTCTACAAGAACAGGTGCCAGCATCATCACAGCCACACTCTCACAGGGACACACACACATTGACACACTTAGCAGGGCCAGGATTACAACTAACCAGTGGTGGGATTGCCACAAGTCATTACTGTGCAGGTATTACATGCACCACACGGGTCATAAGGAGGTTGTATGAGCAAAGGGTATGGGTAGGTGTCTGACATCTGACAGCATGCTTCATTATGCCCATGGGGTTGTAGTGAGTGTGAATGTGAACATACGCACCATGCAACACACACACAAACACACAGGGTGCCAGTACTGACATGCATGGGTGCATGTCTGCATGGGTGTGTGGTGGTTGACTGTGCCAGACAGCTATACAAGGCTAGGTAATGGGTATACCTTGGCATCAGGCCACATGACAATGGTCTGCATTGTGGCTCAGGGCTGTAGTTTCTGCGTTAGACACACAGGTGGGTATTGTATCCCCCATCCAGTTATATGGATGAGTATTGTGTGTGGCCAATGCTGTGCATCACTTGCCATGTATGTGTTCCTTAGTCCATGATATGGACAGTGTCTGGGATGTGCACACCTCCCACATGCATGTGCAGTGACATGTGGAACTGTACCTGGGGTGTCTGGCCCATGTTCTGAATTTAGATTATTATTAGATGTGCCAGACTTGCCCACCTGTGGTGGGAACTGGTAATAGGCAGCAGATTTATAGCAGGCTAACGGCATTCCCTCTTGTCAGTGACATCTGTCCACACAGGGCATGTTGTCATGCATGGTATGTCCTTTGTGGGTCACGTGTGATGGCACCACAGGTGTTGCAGGTGTCCATTGGGAAATATGGGGGAGGTGCACTGTCGGCATGTATGTGCATATTGGACAGATGGGCAGGGTGCCATGCACTCTGTAGCCCACTGGTATCACTCCTTAGTTACTACCAGTGGCTAAATATACAGTGTACTACCTACATATTGACTGTTGCCTAGGTGTGTGTGTGTGTGTGTGTGTGTGTGTGTGTGTGTGTGTGTGTGTGTGTGTGTGTGTGTATGAGACATGGGTTGAGATTGTGCTCTGGGTAATACTGGGGTTGCTAACTGTGATTGCCTGGTCTTGATGTCACATATATTGGCATGGCTTTGCACCCCAGCCTCTCAGCTATTTCACATCTGTTATCCCTGTAAGGTGGGCATTGTGATATACAGTAGGGCCACCATATAAGAAATATGCAAAACTCACTTCACATTGGCCACACACTCACAACTAGCTCAACACAGGATACAAGTTACAACGACACACATGCACACAACTGTCATGTCTGGTAGTAGGACCTCTACCTAACTTATTTATTACACTATAGCAGTGCACAATTATAGCATGCACCATGGAGATTACTGGAGTACTCCTTCCCCAAAGGTGTATATCACATTGGATGACATCCGCAGGATTGCCAAAGTAGGACATTTGAATTGTAGTGAGCATGACTAGCCTAAAATGTATTGCTCCCTACACAGTGACACACACAGAAGACATCCACAACCAACATGTGTGGGTATAGAACCCTAACAGAGGTCTATATCACACTATAGCATAGAGCTGTTATAGGATACACCACGGGGATTACTGGAAAACCCTTTTCCCAAATGTGTATTTCACAATGAATGACATAAGTAGGATTGCCAAAGTAGGCCATTTGAAATGTACTATGTGTGATTAGCCTAAAATGCATTGCTCTATACACAGATATTGTAACACACACAAAACATCCAGAACCATCATGGGTGGGGATGGAACCCTAACACAGTTCTAAACCACATGACAGTAGTACACAGTTATGGCACTCACTGCATAGACTACTGGGTTGTAACCTTCCCAAAGGAAGCCTTGCCAAAGTTAAACATATGAATTGTAGAGAGTGTGAGCACCCTAAAAAGCATTGCGCTCAACACAGACAGACAAACACTTGCCATGTCTGGAATTAGAACACCTACTTAACTCCTTTAGGATTCCAGTGTGCAGCTTGCAAGACATTCCCCTGTGAGCTACATCGCCGAAACCAAACGGCTGCATTAGCACTTTGCCATAGTGCAAAGTGGCTGAAAAGCATAGCCGCTGCAACTATAATCTATGGATGGGCAGCTGCAGCTGTACGGGATGTGTAATGCATTCCTTCTTCTCATTCAAGGCATGCATTTATTTAATTATTTATTTATTTTGTTGTCAGTCTTACAACAAAATAAATAAATAATTAAATAAATACATTCCTTGCACGAGAAGAAGGAATGCGTTACACATCCCGTACAGCTGCAGATGCCCGTCCATAGATTATAGTTGCAGCGGCTATGCTTTTCAGCCACTTTGCACTACGGCAAAGTGCTGATGCAGCCATTTGGTTTCAGCGATGTAGCTCGCAGGGGAATGTCTTGCGAGCTACACGCCGGAATCCCTCCTTTATCACACTGCAACTTTGAGCAGTTACAGGACATGTTATGGATATTACTGGGCTACAACCTTCCCAGAGGTGTATTTCTAGGTGTATGTCATTAACAGCCTTGCCAAAGTTGAGTATATAACTTGGAGGCAGTGTGAGTACTCTAAAAAGCATTGCCTTCTACACAGACTGACACACTTGCCATGTTTAGGATTAGAGCACCTATCTAACTACTTTTTTTACATTACAGCAGTACGCAGTTACAAGATGTGCTACAGAGATTACTGGGCTACAATCTTCCCAGAGGTGTATTTCTAGGTGGATGACATCAGCAGCCTTGCCAAAGTTGAGTATATGACATGTAGGCAGTGTGAGTACCCTAAACAGCTTTGCTCTCTACACAAACAAACACAAATTTGCCATGTTTGGGATTAAAACACCTATCTAACTACTTTATTACACTCCAGCATGCAGTTACAGAACATGCTATGGAGATTGCTGGGCTGCACCCTTCCCAGAGGTGTATTTCTAGGTAGATGACATCATCAGCCTTGCCAAAGTTGAGTATATGACTTGTAGGCGTGTGAGTACCCTAAAAAGCATTGCTCTCTACACAAACACACATATTTGCTATGTCTGGGGTTAGAACACCTGCCTAACTACATTACACTACAGCAAGCAGTACACAGTTACAAGATGTACTACAGAGATTACTAGGCTGAAACCTCCCTAGTGTTGTATTTCTAGGTGGATGACATCAACAGCCTTGAATAAAGTTGAGTATATGACCTGTAGGCAGTGTGAGTACCCTAAAAAGCATGGCTCTCTACACAGAATAACAGACACACACTTGCCATGTTTGAGATTTGAACACCTACCTAATTACTTTATCACATGACAGCAGTATGCAGTTACAGGATGCACTATAGAAATTGCTGGGCTGCAATCTTCTCAGAGGTGTATTTCTAGGTGGATGACAACAGTAGCCTTGCCAAAGTTGAGCATTTGAATTGTTGGGAGTGTGACTACCCTAAAAAGCATTGTTCTCTCCACATTCAGACAGACACGCACAGAAACACACACAGTTGCCATGTATGGGATTAGAACTCCTCCCTAACTAGTTTATCACACTACAGCAGTAAGCAGTTATAGGACATGCCAGAGAGATTACTGGGCTATTACTCTCCCAAAGGTGTAGTTCACATTGGATGACATCAGCAGGCTTGTCATAGTAGGGCTATGGGGTGGGCAATGTGTGTGCATGGGCCATAACCCATTCATCTAGGGGTTGACACACCACATGTGGGCACACACAGGGTCATATTTCGCAGGTACGTGTATACAGCTGCTAGATGACTGCTTCCGTATATAATCATGTTGCACAGCTGGCACGTACACCACATAGTCTGTAATGCTGACAGATACTGGTGGCTAGTATCTGCAGTGAGTGACATCTGCATCTCATGTGTTTGGGGCCCTTTGGCTGTGTGCTGGGTGGGACAGGCCTGGATGGCTCCTTGTCACAGTCACCCTCTTCCACACATCTATGTCCATCTACCTTTGGCTTATTATAGTGTGTTGTCCTTACATATATGTCTGTATTCCTATCCACTGTGTGTGCAAGGCATGAATGGTGCATACTGATGAGTGTCTGCACTAACAACTGCAACTGTCACATATGTCTGGTCCACGGGGGTTTGCAGACATGGCCTTCTTGTGTTTAAGTGTGTGAGCATGCCCAGTATGACCTTTCAGTATGTTGTTGTCTGACATTGCCTTCATTTCTCTAAATGTGTGAGCATGCTCAGTATGGTCATCTGTATTGCATGTGTGGATCAAGTCCAGGTAGTTTGTTCTGCAGTGCTGACCTTTGTGTTGTACACTGACAGGTAGCAGGCTGTTTCTGCAGGGTATCCATCGATCATTTGTCATTGACTGTTACTACATTTCTGCATAGCAGGGGGGCACACCTGACTGTTTCTACATTTCTGCACAGGTTTGGGGGGGCACACCTAACTGTTACTTTATTTCTATGTAGGATGGTGGGGGCACACCTGACTATTTCTACATTTCTACACAGGATTGGGGGCACACCTGACTGCTGCTATATTTCTATGTAGGATGGGGGGACAGCACACCTGACACTTGTACACATTTGCTAGGACTGTACTGGTATGTTGGGTACTCCATTTCAGTTTGTAGTCTTACCTACCGTGCTGGCTAGAGGCATACCAGTGTACTACAGATCTTAGCTTTTAATTACCTACATATTAGTTTCTGACTTCCTAGCCTTCAGACCTAACATCCCAATGCCTGGCCTGCTGTAGTCTGTCTGTGTAGGCCTGGGGGGAGGTTACCCATAGGCCTTATTCAGAGGCCATAGCACAGCATTTGTTTGTGTTTGTCTACACCTGTCCTACTGGCTGTGACTGTTGTTGGGTATGTGACACCCCCCCCGACTGGCATGTGTGAGTCACCTACCTTGTGGGTGTCCCAGTATGCAGGGTGGTACTGCAGGGCTGCCTATTTCGAGAGCACATAGTACACTTCCTACACATGGTTAATCACATTTAGTGTAATGTTTGGCATCCCTTTTACTGTATGTGAGAGTCGGAGAAAGGTATTATTCCCTGGGTCCCTCCCATGTCAGTGTATGTGCTATGTGTTGCTTCTTTGCCAAGGCCAGGGCATACTGGGCATGCCTCCTTCTGCCTACTGGAGCAGGCTCAGGTTGTTCCTCCTCTGAGTCACTCTGTGCCGGTGCAGAATTCGGTAATGGTGGGGGGCTGTGTGGCCCTCCCCTGTGTTGTTCTGCTGCAGCTGTTTCCGCAGGATCATATTGTGTAGCATGGCACATACAAGGACAATTTTGGTACATGTAGCTGGTTAGCACTGCAAGGTTCCACTGGATGTGTCCAGGCACTGAAACCATGACTTGAGCATCCCAAACACACACTCTATTATGATTCTTGTTTGTGCATGTGCCTCATTATGGCGTTCTTGTTCAGGTGTGTGTGCATTTCTGATTGGTGTCATTAGCCACGAATCCAGTGCGTATCCAGCATCCCCAACTAGGTGACCGTGTGGGATGTCACACACTGGCAAATCTCTGGTACAGCTGCATCTGATGCCAGATGTGGGAATTGTGATAGCTTCCAGGGCAGCCAGCACACACGTTCATTATTATGGCCTGGGCATCGCACATGACCTGGCAGTTGATGGAGGGGAAGCCCTTGTGGTTGAAGTAGACCCTACCATGCTCACCAGGTGGTGCTTTGATGCACATGTGCGTGCAGTCTACTGCTCACCCTACCTTAGGGTATTCTGCTATTTGGTGGAAGAGATGCATATTGCTGGCCAACGCCTTATGGGTGTTGGGGGAAATATATGTGCTCACCGACATGTGCTGACATGGCATCCAGGAACTGGTGGAGTACCCTGGATGCTGATGCCTGTGAAATCCCCATCATATCCCCAGTTGACATTTGGAAGATACCTGTAGCTAGTATTCTTAGGCCTACACATACCTGCACAGCTCAACAATTTGCTGTAGGAAGTCCCTTTCCACCCTATAGCACTCCACTATCTCCAGCTCATGTAACCTTTGGTAGGTTACCCTGGGTCTGTACACTCTTCTCCTTCTCACATACTCACCACCCTCTGCCTCTTCCACAAGTTGTATGATAGCTATTGCAGTCCCTAACATTTTCTGTTGTGAGTGCTAAAAGTTCCCTGCTTGTTTACACCGGTAGTGTAGAGTGTGGGAAAAATCAGAGGGGAAGGTGTTTGCTTAGTTTATAGTAGTGTTCTGGGCTGGGCTGGTCTGCTGCCTGTGTAATTGGCTGATTCTGATACATTTCTCCTTTCAGCTAAGCTAGTTCTCCTTGATTACCTTCCTACTGCTGTTTTCCCTTCCCATTGCCTTCCTGCTTAAGGCCGGGGTCACGCCGCACAAATGGAGTGCTCAGATGTGCACACTGCTGCTTTTTTCAGGTTTAACCTCTTATTTCGTCCTGTAAATCCTGGTGTGTGTTGCCCACACCTGCTTAGGCTTTATGCAGAGTGCTAAGCAGGTTTAGACACATCCCCTAGCTTAGCTATGCTAAGCTAGGAGCAAACCCAAGCCACAGGGCTCCAATCCACTTACAGTATGCCTGACACCCCCCCCCCCATGATGTTACCTAACTCCTAGGCTTGCACGAGGCTATTCCTACTCTTACACTGTTGGGACCTGACTCATATGCTGGGGAAAACTGGGATTCACTATCCTTCCCCTCATTTGCATAGGATTGTCTGCTAATGCATAGTTACATGTCTCACACTGAACCTCCTCCCTTAGCCACCACTACTTACTGACCAGATTGTCTTCTGCCTGCCATTGACTTGCATGGCATAATACTGATTTTAGTTAGAATGCTTATTTTAAGTTTATTTTATTACCCCCCCCCCGATCCCTTTTGCACCCTTCTGCCATATGCTTAAATGTCCAAGATTGGCTAAAAAAATAAAAGTAGATTTTTTTATTTTTTAAACTGTTTGCAATGCCAATGGCCTTATACTTGGCCATTGACATGCTTACTACATGATATGCAGACTTTGGATGTGTCATAGCTCAATTTTGGATTTTGCAGTAACGTACTCGGTTACTAACCGAGTATATTTCTACAGATTGCACTAGTCTTGCATGGACTGTCGCAAGCTACCTGGATTGCAAAATCACCTCATTTGCATGAATTTCACCTGCAAATGGGGTGATTTGCATACCAGGGCTTAGTCTGTGCAAGATTAGTGCAGGAGCCCTCGTGCACACCCCTACAGGCTGTTCCTGGATCACACGGCAGACAAATTGCCTGCTTGAGCTTCTGCACCGATCTTGCACTCCATGCAAGCTTTTTAGAATCCGGGGGAGAATGTTTTAGGATAGGTAGAAAAATAAAGAGGGAGAATTAGAGGACAAGGAGGAAATGTTGGACCAATAACTGAGCATATAATGTTTGGAAAGAATAAGAGAAAGAAAGGGCAGGTCTTTTCTCCTTCAGGAGTTGTGCAGATATAGAGTAAAGTATCTTTTTGTTATTCTTGTTTGTGCTTTAAAAGAGTTGCCCCCGGATTCTCAAAAGCTTGCATGGCATGCAAGATTGGTGCAGCAGCTCAAGCAGGCAATATGACCACCATTCAATCCAGGAACAGCCAGCAGGGGCATACACAAGCGTTGCTGCACTAATCTTGCACGGACAAAGCCCTTGTATGCAAATCACCCCATTTCCAGGAGAAATCCATGAAAATTAGGTGAATTTGTGATTCAGGAAGCTTTTGACCACCCGTGCAGGACTAGTGCAATCAGCAGAAATATATTCAGTTAGTAACTGAGTACATGTCTGCAAAATCCAAAATGGAGCTATGACAGACCCAAATAAATGCTGCATATCATGTAGTAAGCATGCCAATGGCCAAGTATAAGGCCATTAGTATTGCAAACAGTACAAAAATTTAAAAAAATCAAGTTTTAATTCCTATTAGCTGATCCTGGCTGTTTAAGCTTAGGGCAGTGGTGCGCAAACAGGATTGGGGGGAAATAACAAAATTAACCTAAATTAAGCACTCTAACTGAAATCAGTATTCTGCCGTGCATGTCAATGGCATGCATAAGACAACATGGCCAGTGAGCAGTGGTTGCTAAGGGGGGAGGCTCAGTGTGAGACACGTTACTATGCATTAGCAGGCAATCCTATGCAAATGAGGGGAAGGATAGTGAATCCCAGTTTTCCCCAGGATGTGAGGCAGGTCCCAAAAGTGTAAGAGTATGAATAGCTTGGTGCAAGCCTAGGAGGTAGGTGATATCATGGGAGGGTATCAGGCATACTGTAAGTGGATAGGAGCCCTGTGGCTCTGGGTTGCTCCTAGCTAAGCACAGCTAACCTGGGGGGGGGGTCTAAACCTGCCTAGCAGTCTTTACAAAGCCTAAGTGGGTGGGCATGGCACACACTGAGTCGTACAGGAAGAAAAAAATAGGTTAAACCAGGAAATAGCAGCAGTGTGCACATTTGAGCACTCTGTTTGTGCAGTGCACACACAGGCTTAACAGGAAGGCAATGGGAATGATACCTCTCTCTGACTCGCACATGCAGAATAAGGGATGCCAAACATGACACTACCTGTGCTCAACCATGTATAGGGAGTGTACTATGTGCATCTGACATAGGCAGCCCACCAGCACCATCCTCAAGCCTGGCACACCCACAAGGTAAGTCAATCAACCTATCAATTGTCATATGGAGTAGAATGTGTTGTTACCTGTAGCTATGGTATGGATGTGAGCATGCAAGGGAAATGGGTGGCTGGATGTCATGGCAGCAGACAGTAGACACCCATAGTGGCACCATGACATCTGTAACACATACTGGAGTCACCATAGTAGCCATTACTACACAGGGTGACAAAACCCACTGCAGGAAATGTGCTGAGCGACATGTGTGTCCATATGACCTACACATGCCAGTCAGGATGGTTCACATATCCAACAACAGTGTCAGGCAGCAAGGCAGGTGTAAACAAACCCAAACAGAGCCTGTGCCATGGCCCCAGAATGATGGCTATGGTTAACCTCCCCCCAGCCCTTTACAGACAGACCACAGCAGGGCAGGCAGTGGGATGTTAGTTCTAAAGGGTAGGAAGTCAGACAATAATATGTAGGGCAACCAAATACACAATCTGTAGTACACTGGGATGCCTCTAGCCAGCATGATACTTAAGACTACAGACTGAAATGGAGTATCCAACATACCAGTACAGTCCCAGCAAATGTGTACAAGTGTCAGGTGTGCCCCCCATCCTATGTAGACATATAGTAACAGTCAGGTATGTCCCCCATCCTGTGTAGAAATGTAGAACTAGTCAGTTATGCCATTCCCCCAACCTACATAGAAATATAGTAACAGTCAGGTTTGCCCCACCTAATCCTGTGTTAAGCTATAGAAACAGTCAGGTGTGCCCCCCCCCCCCGCTATGCAGAAATGTAGTAATGGTCAATGCCAAATGATCAATGGATACCCTGCAGAGACAGCATGCTACCTGTTGGTGTACAGCACAAAGGTAAGCACTGCAGTACAAACTACCCGGACCTGACCCACACATGCAATACAGACACCCATACTGGGCCTGCTCTTACTCTTAGAGAAATGAAGGCAATGTAAGGCAACAGCATACTGAAAGGTCATACTGGGCATGCTCACACACTTAAACACATGATGGCCATGTCTACAAACACCAGTGGACCAGACATATCTGGCAGTTGCAATTGTTAGCACAGCCACCCATCAGTATGCACCACTCATGCCTTGCACACACAGTGGATAGGAATACAGACATATATGTAAGGACAACACACTATAATAAGCCAAAGGTAGATGACATAGATGTGTGGAAGTGGATGACTGTGACAAGGAGCCATCCAGGCCTGTCCTACCTGGCACACAGCCAAATGGCCCAAAATACATGAGGTGCAGATGTCACTCACTGCAGATACTAGCCACCAGTATCTGTCAGTATTACAGACCATGTGGTGCACATGCCAGCTGTGTAAAATGACTGCACAAGGAAGTAGTCATCTAGCAGCTGTATACACGTACCTGTGAAATATTACCCTGTGTGTGTCCGCATGTGGGGTGTCAACCCCTACATGAAAGGGTAATGGCCCATGCACCCACAATGCCCTCACCATAGCCCTACTATGACAAGCATGCTGTGGTCATCCAATGTGAAATACACATATGAGATAGTTGCAACTTAGTAGTCTCTGTGTCGCGTCCCATAACTGTGCACTGCTGTAGTGTCATAAGCTAGTTAGGTAGGACTTTGATTCCCCAACCAGACAACTGTGTGTGTGTTCGTGTGCGTGTCTGTCTGACTGTGAAGAGAGAAATGCTTTTAAGGGTAGTCACAATCCCAACAATTTAAATGCACAACTTAGGCAAGGCTGCTGATGTCATCCACCTAGAAATACACCTCTGGGAAACTGTAGCCCACTAATTTCCATACCGTGTCCTGTATCTGTGTACCACTGTAGTCTAATAGACTAGTGAGGTAGGAGATCTATCCCTAGATGTGGCAACGGTCTGTCTGTCTGTGTATAGAGCAATGCTTTTTAGGCGAGTCACACTCCTCACAATCCAAATGCTCATCCTTTGCAAGGCAGCTGATGTCATCCACCTAGTAATACACCTCTGGGGAGCTGTAGTTCAGTAATCTCTGTAGAGCATACTGTAACTGCATACTGCTGTAGTATAATAAACTAGTTAGGAAGGAGTTCTATTCCCAGACATGGCAACTGTGCGTGTGTCTTTCTGTGTATAGCGAATGCTTTTTAGGCTAGCCAAACTCCCCACAATCCCAATGCACAATCTTTTCAAGGCAGCTGATGTCAGCCACCTAGTAATACACCTCTGGAAAACTATAGCCCAGTGATCTTCATAGCGTGTACTGCTCTAGTGTGATAAATTATTTAGGTAGGAATTCTATCCTCAGACATGGCAAATGTGTGTGTGTGTCTGTGTAGAGAGCAATGTTTTTTAGGCTAGCCACACTCCCCACAATCCAAATGCTCATCCTTTGCAAGGCAGCTGATGTCATCCACCTAGTAATACACCTCTGGGAAGCTGTTATCCAATAAACTCCGTAGTGCATCCTGTAACTGCATACCAATGTAGTGTAATAAACTAATTAGATAGGAGTTCTATTCCCAGACATGGCAACTGTGTGTGTCTGTCTTTGTATGAAACAATGCTTCTTAGGCTAGCCACACTCCCCACAATCCAAAAGCTTATTCTTTGCAAGGCAGCTGATGTCATCCACTTAGTAATACACCTCTGGGAAGCTGTAGCCCAGTAATCTCCATAGTGCATCCTATACCTACGTATCGCTGTAGTGTGATGAACTAGTTAGGTAGGAATTCTATTCCCAGGCATGGCAACTGTGTGCGAGTGTGTGTCTGTCTGTGTATAGAGCTATGCTTTTTAGGCTAGCCACACTCCCCACAATCCAAATTCACAGCCTTTCCAAGGCAACTGATGTCATCCACCTAGTAATACACCTCTGGTAAGCTATAGCATAGGAATCTCCATAGTGTGTCCTATAACTGCATACCAATGTAGTGTGATGAACTAGTTAGATAGGAGTTCTATCCCCAGACATGGCACTTGTGTGTCTCTGTAGAGAGCAATGCTTTTTAGGCTAGCCACACTCCCCACAATCCAAATGCTCAACCTTTGCAAGGCAGCTCATGTCATCCACCTAGTAATACACCTCTGAAAAACTGCAGCCTAGTAATCTCCGTAGCATGTCCTGTAACTGCATACTGCTGTAATATGGCAAACTAGTTAGGTAGGAGTTCTATCCCCAGACATGGTGAGTGTGTGTGTTTGTGTGTTTCTCTGTGTATAGAGCAATGCTTTTTAGGCTAGCCACACTCCCCACAATCCAAATACTCCACCTTTGCAAGGCAGCTGATGTCATCCCCCTAGTAATACACCTCTAGGAAGCTGTAGCCCAGTAATCTCCATAGTGTATCCTGCAACTGCGTACTACTGTAGTGTGATAAACTAGTTAGGTAGGAATTCTCTTCCCTGACATGGCAAGTGTGGATGTTTGTGTGTGTGTTCCTTTGTTAGTGTAGGGAGCAATTCTTTTGACTCCATTCACAAACACTACAACCTCCAATGGTCCACTTTGACAAGTGTGCCAATGTCATCAACTGTGAAATACACCTTTGGGGAAATGATAAGCCAATAATGTCCATGGCGCGTTCTGTAAATGTGTACTGCTGTAACGTGATAAACTACTTAAGTAGGAGTTCTAACACCAGCCTTGGCAAATGTGAGTGTCTGTGAAGAAAGTAATGCTTTTTAGGATAGGCACACCCCCTACAATTTAAATGCTCTACCTTGATAAGGCTGCTTATGTCATCCACCCTGAAATACACCTCTGGGAACGTAGTAGCCCAATAATCTCTGTAGTGCATGCCATAACTGTGTACTGCTGTAGTGTGATTCAGAACCCTGGTAGTGTTCTATACCCACACATGGCATTTCTGGATGTTTGGTGTGAGTTCCACTGTCTGTATAGGGAGAAATGCATTTTAGGCTAGTCACACTCATTAAAAGTCAAATGTCCTACTTTGGCAATCCTGCTGATGTCAGCCAATGTGATATACACCTTTGGGGAAGAAGTGCTGCCGTAATCACCATGGCATGTACTATAACTGCATAGTGCTGCAGTGTAATAAACTAATTAGGTAGGGGTCTACTCCCAGACATGACAGGTGTGTGATTGTGTGTGTGCATGTGTGTTTCTACCTCGTAACCTCTGTGGAGGAGGGTGTGTGTGCATGACATCTGGGCCCAATGTGAAGTGGGTTTTGCAATTTTCTTATATGGTGGCCCTAGTACATATCACAATGTCCACTGTACAGGAAAAGCAGCTGTGAAATAGCCAATAGGCTTGGGTGCATATCCATACCCATACATGTGACAACAATGCCAGGCAATCACAGTTAGCAACCCCAGTATTACCCAGAGCACAATCTCAACCCATATCTCATACACACACACACATGGCGGGGCAACAGCCAAGATGTGTATAGTACACTACATATTGGCGATTGATAGTAACAATGGTGTGAATGCATTGGCCTACAGAGGTCATGGCACCCTGTCCATCAGTACGACAGGCACCTAATTGCAGATAGTGCGCCTTCAGTATGTTTCCCACTGGATGCCTGCAACAACTGTGGTTCCATCAAATGTGATCCACAAAGGACATACCATGCCTTACACACATGCCCTGTATGGACAGATACCGCTGACACCAGGGAATACCTGCAGCATGCTACCAATGTAGGTGCAGGGTCAACCAGTTGTTCATTAACTGGCCCTGCCACATGAGGGCGGGACTGTCACATCTGATGATGACATTCTGTGTGCCCAACATGGGCCAGACAAACCAGGTACACTTCCAAATGCAACTGTACGTGAATGTGAGATGTGTGCACATCCCAAACACCATCCATGTCATGGCATATAGAACACATACATGCCAAGTATTGCACAGCACTGGCCATGCACAATAGTAACCCAGGAGACTGGATGGTGAATACTATACCCACCTGTGTGGTCCAGTCTGGACACTACACCCCTTAGTCATAATGCAGACCATTCTTATGTGGCCTGATGCCAAGGTATACCCCTCACCTAGCCTTGTACAGCTATCTGGCACTGTCAACCACTACACATGCATGAAGAAATGCACACATGCATGCCAGTACTAGCACCCTGTGTTTGCGTGTGTGGTGCATGATGCTTCCAACCAAATTCCCACCCAGTATCACCTTCAGTGGCATACTGAAGCATGCTGTCTAATGTCAGACACCATCACATACCCTTTGACCATAGAACACTAAGATAACCCCTGTGGACCAATTCATACCTATGCATTAGTGTATTGTGGCAAGATAACTGGTTAGGAAGTGTATCCGTTACCCTGCCATGTGTGGCAATGTGTATGAGTCCCTTACAGAGTGAAGCTGTGTTGACGCTGACACCTGTTCATATGGACAGGCTCATGTGCGACACCTAATGTATCACAACAGTGTTGCAGATGTCACTCACCAGCGCATATACGTCTGGACAGCTCACCACCATGTACGGTATGTGGCGCATACAATAACTGCATACACATGTGATAGCTGTGCATAGCAGTCAGGTGTTTGAAACCCTGTACAGGTAGGTGTGTACTCACTCACACCTTCCCTGACATACTTTGTCACAAGCATGCTTACATTTTACTCACCCACACGTTCCCTGACATACTTTGTCTCTGTCTGTCCCACCCACACCCTCTCTGGTAGATGTGGGATGTACACCTGCTTTGCTAGGCAGCAGCTTGTGTTTTGTAAGTTATGGTCATGATCGGCTGATGGCCTCTGCACTAATTGCAGTCCTCCTCTAGCTGAGTGCATGTGGAACAACTGTGATAACATTCCCATAGCCAATTGCATGGTAACACACTCCAATATCTAGGAACATCATTTTGGTGTTAGCCTTTTACATCCACTGTGGGCAGGAACTAGATCTGTTGTTTGGCAAATGTGGCTCAGATGGATTGGGGATTTAACTCTAATAACTTACACTGTGGAAACAGGGCAACACACAGGAGTGGGATGTGCCTGGCCTGACTATAGACTATAAGTGCTGCTATACTGCATGTGGAGTAATGGTTTAACAGTGTGTGTGCAGATATGGCAGTCCTACATGTTGTAATACCTGCCATGTCAGTACTGTGTTTATGAGGAATCCACATCTGCAGGGTCATCTGCAGACTGGGCAGTGTATTGTGCCCTTGGTGTCATGTGTTACCAGCACATATCTGTGAACTGCAGAAGGTAGTGTGAGGATTGCAGTCTGTAGATGGTGAAAGCCCTGACAGTTACTGACTTCATATCCCTCATAGGACACATGTTGCAAGAAACCCTGATACGACTGTACATGCATGAGGTTAACACAGCGACATGTAAATATTGGCCCTGTGTATGTGCTTCCAACCACAACTCTGTCAACCTTTGTACATATGTCATGCATTATGATGTGCATGTGTGCTGTACACCATCATAAGTGTCATAATATCTGATAGTAAGCCAGGGGGATATCAGACTGCTACACATGTTATGTACAGTACGGGTAATATTTGACGACATTTGCAAGACATTCTGTGGTCATTTGTATGGCACTGAAGTCTGTGTAACTATGGTGACTGTTGACAGTGTGTGTATTGTGAACATGTTCTTTAGCCTGTGTACAGACTATGGTAGATGTCATTGTTATAGGTCCCATCCTATTGAATGTTACATGCTACTCCACTGTATGTTACCATATTAGTTAACATGTTTGTAGGGCCATACACACACATGTCCCATACCACAGACAGACAGCAGATCACACCATGTAGCAGCCCAGTATATGTACGGTTAGTCTGTGAGTGGCACATATGATGAAGTTGTTGAACAGATAGTCCATATACTGTACTTTTATGCTAGCTTACCATATGTGGCTGTGCTCACATTGGATGTGGTTATGCACCTTCACACAGGTGTATCTTACCCTGTAGTGTGGCATGCCTGCAGAGCCTGCTATATATGCAGGTACATGTGCATTTCCCCATAGGATATGTTAGCCAGTGATGAGCCAGTCTGCCTGTAGCCTGCACAGTGCATTGTTACATGTCTAGCAGCTTAGTGTATTTATTCAGTGAGATGTCATGTGGAGATACTTGCTGGATGTACTGCTGCCAGGTCTCCCTTAACAGTCATGTATGTCAGACAGAGCAGTGGGATGCTGTACAGATGTATGTCACTATCTAATGAGTAGTATGTGGCCATGGCATCCCTTTACCAGCAGTATTATGTGTCAGGCCAAACAGGGGTGTGTGAATGCCTACCTATGGTGGCATATGTATACCAGTCATTATGTGTTATACCCCTCAATATGGCTGTTAACATCCATATTGTCATGCATGGTACACATGTTTAGCACTAAGGGGTTCTGTGTATACCTCTGGAGTGTAAGGAGTGTTTCAGAAGGTCCACATATATTGGCCAATATCTGTGCTGCAGTCCACGGGAGCATTATGTGCTAGCAGTGGTACTTTACCAGGATGTCCTTAGGATGTCTGTCAGTAGCCAAAAACACTAAAAAGCAATGGTGTCACTGCTCAAAATATCCAAACAACAATTCTAAAACACACCAAACACTTTATTGCAAAGCTTTCGGGTCTACACCCTTCATCAGTACAAATCAATTAAATGCATTCAAAATTTAAATAGGAGATAAAAACAAACCACATGCTTCAGCCAACCTATCACGCTAATTGACAATCAAAACTTAAAGGAACTCATCTAATAAATACATTATTTTCCAAAAATATTTAAAATAAATATTTACATACTTGTATTCTCTTCTAAACATTTGTATACATAGAATTATGCATGTAAAATATACACACTTAAATACAAGCACATATATACATATACATACACACTCTCATTTATACACACACACTCTCCCTCATACACACAAACATGCATACATATATACATATATATGTGGACGCAAATACATATATATACATACAAACATATACATTCTCTCAGTCTCATCTATCATATAAAAAATCTAACTTATAGTTTTTCTCTTCGTCTTTTCATTAACACTGGTTTTAAACTAACCGCATTATTCAAGCCAGGACTCATGTCCGCCTGTAGTCTAATGATCCATTCATACTCTATTAATAAGAATGAGTAAATTAAATACACTTGATGTTAATTTTATAGAACAAGCCACAGCTATGCTACAAGAGTTTCAAAGAAGTGGTTATTCAGAACGTATTTTAAATATGGCCTATGATGAAGTGTTAAAAGAAAGGAATGATAAATATAAACCTATCCTAAGGGGAGGTGGAATGGAGAAGAATCAAAGAGATGTATGTAAGGATGACAAATTAGTTAGGTACCTCACTATGTATAATTTAAATACAAACAATGTACATAAAATAATAGAGAAAAATTGGCCTATACTATTGGCTATGCCAGAAATAAGGGCCATTGTAGGGGATAAACCAAGTTACGCCTACAGAAACTCAGAAACATTAAAACAAAAGCTCGGTTATAAGGATTTTAGAATAAAATCTGAAGAAGTTGAGCATACAGTAGGAACAAGAAAATGCTATAATTGTTCCTGCTGTAATGACCTTTATGAGGGTGATAATATTTTTAAACACCCCATAACTAAAGAAGTCTTTGTTTCTTTTTTTTTTTCCATAATAAATCTTTATTGTTATATTATTTTCAAACACAAATAAGAGCAAAAATAACATATATTCACAAATCAAGCATTAACTAATATCACTAATAACCACACTCTATATAAAATATTTACAATAATGCTTCCATGTAATACAGTTAAATATAAAAAAGCATAAGAATAAATGCAAGTAATAGACAGTTGATTACTAAATTCTCTCCACACACATAAATAATTATTAATATTTCCAAGTTGAAAATATTATGCTAGTATAATATTAAAAATCTGTTCCCAAATTTTTGGATTATTAACATTTTAATTTTGTGGGTTTAATAGTAATTTATGAGCCAATATATGTTTTGTCGCTAGAACTCTAAAGTTCTGCCATGAAGTTTTAGATGGGTCTAACCAATTTGAAGCTATATAAAGCTTCATTAATAGAAAAATATTAATATATATAATAATTTGTGATTTAGGGATCTCTCTCAGGGGAATATGCAGAATCATAAATTTCCATGATAACGTTGTACTCTGGTAACCCACCTTTTGAAGTTGGATCTTAAGGGAATTCCAAAGTTTGAAAATACATTTACAACTCCAGAACATATGAAGAAGATCAGCTGGTTGATTCTTACAGTATGGACAAGTTGGTGAATTTTTGGGATTAAATTTATGCAGGGTAAGACATGTATAATATGCATTGTTCCAAATCATCAACTGGGTATTTATTAATTTTTGAAGAGAAGTAGATTTGATGGTCAAGTTAATTGCATTTAACATATTACTTCTATCTAGTCAGTAAGATTTTCTCTTCCCAGTAGTTTGATAACAAAATTTTATCATGAAATTGAAATTCTTTAATTAATTGATTTGCTGTCGTGATATATTTAAGATCCTGTTGGAGAGCTTGCCACAACAAAGAGCATCTATTAATAGCCTCTTCTTCTGGTTTAAAACTTTTAAAATAGCTCATAGTGAGTTCTCTAATTTGCCTCAGAATAACCAGATAATTTTTAGGTAAGTTAAGTTCTTGTCTTATTTGGTTGGCCGAACTGTCAAGATGTTTATATATATCAATCAAAGTTAGATTAACTATCAACGGAAACTTGTTGAGATCAATTAGTTGATTATTCAATTTTAAATTAGGATTCTTATGAAAGGGTTGAAAAACCATCATATGTTGAACCAAATCTAATAAATGAAATAAATGATGTAAAGAGAGTATGTTGGTTTTGATGTGTTCAATAATCCCATAGAATTTCAATGTATCCTTACCTAAAAAAAGTATTGCTTTAGGATTGATATTTAACTTTAGATTATATTTATAATTCAGAACTACCCAAGGTGGTGTCCACTTAGTATTATTTATATCATAATTGGCAATTCTTAAAATTCTATTAGAATTTACAATTAAATAATACATTTCAAAATTAGGTAATTCCAGTCCTCCTCTATTTTTTGGGGTCATTAATTTATCATAAGATATCCTGGTTTTCTTTGGTTCCCAAATGAATTTAGCTAATTCTTTATGAATCAGTTTAAAAAATGACTTAGAAAGTAATAAATTGGCTGACATAAAAATATACAGTAATCGTGGTAATATGTTCATTTTGATAATTGAAACTTTTGCTAATATTGGCAGTCGTAAATTTTTCCATCTCCCAAAATCAGAAATTATTTGTTCCCAGATTGCTTTAATATTATTATTATAAAAGTCTTTATTATCAGTAGAGAACTCAATACCTAGATATTTAATATTTTCTTTAAATGATACCTGTCCCACTAAGGGCAATAACGAAAAGGGTTTAGGTGTCTTTAAAGGGAAGATATTGTTTTTTTTCAAGTTAATTTTATAATTAGACACTTTTGAGAACTCATTAACAGCCCTCAATAATTTTTCAGTATCTGATAATGGAGATGCACAATAAATGCTAAGATCGTCAGCAAAAGCTGCCATTAATATTTTAGTTCCATAAATTATTGGGACGTTATGATAAACATTTTGTTTAATATATAAAAACAATGGTTCAAGAGAGATATTAAATAATAAAGGGAACAAAGGGCAACCCTGGCGTGTTCCAGTCTTAAACTGTATTCTTTTAGAGAAGTTTTTATTAATATACAATGTAGTATAGGGATTACTATATAATATTTGTAACATTTGGACAAACTCATGTGATATATTAAAATATGGTAAAAGATCAAACAAGATATTTGTATCAACCCTATCAAAGGCTTTCTGGGCATCAATTATAAGGGCATAAATATTTAAATTATTTTGCTTAGCATGCTCTAACATAGTATGTAGTGTGAGTGTTATATCACTGGTCTGTCTACCTGCCATAAAGCCAGTCTGTTCTTTAGAAATGATATGAGTCATGATTCTCTTCAGTCTAGATGCTATAATAGAGGTTAGAATTTTCATGTCTACATTTATTAATGATATTGGTCTATAATTATCCGGATTTTGAGGATCTGAATTGGCTTTATGTATAAAAATAGTTTTTGAGGCGTTAAGGTGTGGATCATTAATTTTATTCCTAATTATGTAGTTAAACACAACTGAAAGTATCTTACCGAAAATATCTGCAAATTTTTTTATAAACTTCCACTGTCAAGCCATCAGGACCTGGTGATTTATGTAATTTCATATGCTGAATTACATATACTATTTCTTCTTCAGATATCGGTTTAACCAAGTCAGACAAACTGAAATATGAAGACAAACTGGTTCACTAAAAAAAGTCATTTTGAATGTCCTCTCCTATTGTTTGGAAACTTAATTGACTGTAGAAATTGTTCATAATTCCTGTTAGGGGTCATATCCTTTTGTCCAGCATAAATATTAGTGTATATTTTCTCAAAGATATTAAGAACCTCCTCAGTTTTAGAATATATTTTATTATTAAATTGTATTTCCGAAATCTGCACGATTGGTTTTGTTTGATTAATGATCCTAGCTAACGCTCTCGATGGTGTTTGAACATGACTGGCATACCTCACTAACGTCTTGTACTCTTGAAATGTTAATCTACTATTCTGAAGTAAAAAGAGATCCTTTTGACATTTAATCAGTTCCTTCTCTGTTTGCTCATTAAAATCTCTAATCAGTTCTTAATCAAGTAATTTAATTTTTATTTCTAAAGTTTGAATATCTTTGTTTAATATCATTTTATAATAAGATGCTTTTTGCAAAAGTGTCCCTCTTATTTGAGCTTTAACTGTTGCCCATTCAATATCTGGGGCAAATTGTTGTTTCCATAAACCAATCAATAAGTCTTTCAGGTACTTTGTAATTTCCAGTATTATATCCTCCTTATTCAATAGATTTGGATTAAGAGACCAATTATAACCTATTTGTATCAAAGTATCTTTTACCCCCTTAGTAAAACTCAACAAAATTTTAGAATGGTCTGATATATAACGGGCATGTACCATAACTGTAGGTTCTAGATTGATCAATACTCTTGAAATCAGGAAGAAATCAATTCTGGACCACATTTTATGACATGGGGAATAAAAGGTAAAATTGCTTGTACTATTATCGTTATTCAGATAATGAAATGGATCATATAATTGAAAGTCTTCTTTAAGATCATTCAGTGCTAATAGAGCATGCTTGTTAAATGCTCTTTGTGGACAAGATCTATCCAACTTCGGATTCTGGTAGGTATTCCAATCACCTCCAACAATTACATAATATCTATCAAATTGTGTTAAAATTGAATATAGTGATGCTATAAATAGTTGTTGGTCATTACAGGGAGCATATATATTTAAAAGTAAAATAGGTTTATCAAATAAGGTAGACGAAAAAATAACAGCACCACCGTCCATTTTTATCTGTATTAGAATCTAATATATTTTCCTTGTATTGATCTTTAATAATTATGGCTACCCTAGCACTATTTGACTTACCTTCAGATACTACTACTTCTCTAATCCATTTCTTTTTTTAAAACATCACCCCATTGATCATTCATTAAATGCATTTCTTGGAGTAGGATAAACCACGCATTAGCCTGCAACAATACATGTAACACCAGTTTCCTCTTCTTCAAGTTCTGGTGCCCTTTAATGTTCCATGAATCTACTTCCCACATTTCAAAGATTCACTGTAAGATGAAAGTTTTGGAGAGAGAGCATGGAAAAAACAAAAAAACAGTAAATTCAAATCCATACATAATCTGGAAGCAATCCTTATATCCCGTCCTCAACCAGTGCATACCCACTCTAACCCCGGACCAGGAGATGAATAGGTCCTGTATAATATAAAATGACAAAGGGTTTAAAAGAAACAACAGATATAAAAACACCACAATGTAAAATTTCACACATGTATCACAATTAAGACCTATAAAACCTAACTTCACTACAACAAAGCCTAAACTAAACATTCCCTAACAAACACTGCCATAAACTACATCTCTTTGGTTAATTACTATTTAAACAATTCAAATTAAAAATGTAACAGTAGTACATGTAAAAAGAATAAAGTAAAAAAAAAATAATGCATTTTCAGTAGGTTATAATAATGCACTTTCACTATAATAATGCACTTTCAGTTGGATTAGCTATCTATACATAGACCACATGCATTAAAAGAGAGAAGAGAAAGAAAAAAAATACATACTAATAGATAACCCTATATTAAAGCAAATAGACAGCAAATTTATTAATATCCTTTGTTATACATTCACCTTATACTAGTTTCATAATAAAGCAAGCTTCTAACTAAATAAAATAATGAAAATAACACAAAACATTAAAAACTATGCTGACAGGTTAAATAAACATTGCTAAATCCCTGCACCCTCTCTAAATAATATAACTACAAAATGTTGACTGAAAGTTAATAAATGAAGTTCCTAACAAGTTCCTATGTGCTTAAATTACTATAGAACAGTGTTATTTAATGTTAAATAAGCAAGAGAGTGTTTAAAACAGTTCTCTTCGGTTTTCCAAACCAGGAAGTCCTGTGAAATGCTCACGACGGGGGACCACTTTTACAGACAGACTCCCGGAAGTGCCACAACGAAATCTACACCCTCAACAGCATTTTAAGCACTTTCTGTCTTCCTCCTCATTGAAAACAGTTCGTAGAAGCCATAAAATGTCAGGAAACAAGTGCAGGAGATCAAGATAAGGAAAAGCAAACAGCTTTATTGCTCAGGAATAGGCCTAAGCTTCACAAATGCAAACAAAAGATTACCCAGTCCTCGAAGCACAGTAAATATAGCAGCATGCCAGTCTCAGCAAAAGTTCAATTCAAGTCTCTGATGCAGGTAAAGCCTTGAAAATTTTAAGAAACAGATTTCTTGCTTCATTTTTGGTGGAAACAGAATGTTTAGCCCCATCCACTGTGAATATAAGCATATTAGGATATTTCATTTGAAACTTCATTTGTTTGTCAATAAGAAATTTGCAGTAAGGAGACAGAGACTGTCTAGCCTGTCTGATCTGTATAGGTAGATCCTGTGTCAGAGATATTTTATTGTTTTTCCACATAATATAGCCTCCACCTTGTTTTGCAGTAATAAGTATTCTATTTACATCTTGATAATTAAGCAGTTTAACATACACAGGTCTAGGAAAATTAGATGCTTGTACCTCTCTCAAAGCTCTGTGTGCTCTTTCCACGATGATTTGTTTCACAGTATCAGAATCATTTAAAAGCACTGCAAATATTTGTAGTATGGATGGAATCAGTTCATTATACTGAATGGATTCAGGAATCCCTCTGACAATTATATTGTTTCTCCTGGATCTTGCTTCTAGGTCTGTAAGCTTACTTTGTATAGCCTGTATAGCCACATCATGCAGATTATTTTTTTTTTCCAGTAAAACTAATTTGTCCTCAGTATCAGAAATTCGAGCCTCCGTCTTATCCATTCTTTCCAGCAACTGAGTACATGAAATTCCAAATGATTGTATTTGACAAGTCAGATCTTTTAAAGCTTCTTGTATAGGCAGAAGTGCAGTTTTGATATCCTCCATATTTAGAGCTTGATCAGCTTTAGTTTTAGTCCCTAATTTCTGTTGTAACTGTGCTTTAGTAATTTTTTGTCGTTTAGTAGTCACATCTTTTTCTGGTGATTGCAATTCCGATAATTTTGTTTTAGTCGTAGTTATATCCATGCTTTTGTCTTCTTTTGACATCTTATTGGAACATAAAAAGTTGCAATATAAAAAGTACACGGTTCCTTTGTGTATTCCTCTCTGCTAGCTAATCTGTTGTAATCCAATGAAATATATTCCTTTTTTCCGTTTTTTCTTCACAATCCAGGATAAATAAGTGTAGTTAGAGTAAGTTTATCAAAGTTTTGATGTTGAAAACTTTGTAGTATCCACTCAGGGTTTTGATTTCCTCAGGTTAAATGGAGAGCTGCAGTTCAGCAGTGTTCACAGAACGGCAGCCATCTTTGAATCCCTAGAAGTCTTTGTTTCTAAAATTTCGACATCTTGTAATGTAGTGCAAGGTTTTTACTTGTATATGTATATGTATATATGTATGCATGTTTGTGTGTATGAGGGAGCGTGTGTGTGTATAAATGAGAGTGTGTATGTATATGTATATATGTGCTTTTATTTAAGTGTGTATATTTTACATGCATAATTCTATGTATACAAATGTTTAGAAGAGAATACAAGTATGTAAATATTTATTTTAAATATTTTTGGAAAATAATGCATTTATTAGAAGAGTTCCTTTAAGTTTTGATTGTCAATTAGCGTGATAGGTTGGCTGAAGCATGTGGTTTATTTTTATCTCCTATTTAAATTTTAAATGCATTTAATTGATTTGTACTGATGAAGGGTGTAGACCCGAAAGCTTTGCAATAAAGTGTTTGGTGTGTTTTAGAATAGTAGCCAAAAGCACACATGTGGAAAGCAGATGTGACCTCCCACACACACCATGTCTGTGAAGACAATCCCAATTACAGTAGCAATAGTCTACCAATATACCTGCTATACATGCCTGACATCCACTTGCACTATAACGTTGGGACTATAGGGGCTGTGGTAGGTCTACACTCCGTGTCCAAGACATATGGTGAGGACATCTGCACATATATACATCCAGATATATATCTATGATTATACATATATATAAACATATATAGATGGGTATGTATAAATACATAGATATACATATAAACTCCCAGATATATGCATGTACAGAGCAATATATGTTTACACATATACAACTACTGATACATACGCATATAAACGTATGGATATCTACAGATATATTGACAGTAGTAGTTATATCGGTATAGATATGTATGCACATATAGGCATAGATATCTATATACCAACATAACTAGGCATATCTGTACACATAGGATGTGCACATATATATATATATATATATATATATATATATATATATATATATATATATATATATATATATATATATATATATATATATATATATATAGACATATTTATATGTACATATACGCATACCTATATAAACACATATGTATATATACATATATGTATAGATATGTAATCATATTTACATACAAAGAGGTGTACACATGACCATATATATGTGGCACTATACAGATGTGTATGCAGACATATGTATGTGTATACATGTGCATGTACATGCAGACATTTATACACCTCTATGTATACAACCTTATACCGGTCATGAGTAAACGTCACAGTTGCGTATATCCTCCCAAATGTATCCCACCATATGCATCTGCTATGTTTAAATTATGATAAAACAACATATGTGACGCAACAGTCATATTAATGACAAGGACTACACAATCTAGGATATAAAGGCAAGTGTTCAATACCACTCAATTTGGGTAATGGCAGCTGTATTGGTAACACAACAGCTGTCCCCACAGGTTTATTTTAGAACGTCAAAGTTTTAAAACATTTGCTATTTTCAGCATTTGCTGTTTTGGGGTCAAAATTAGAAAAGCTGCAGAACACCAATTTTTTTCCTAGGGAAAGAATTCAGTTGGCTGTTTCTGTGGCTTTGCTATTTTCAGCACTGTGGTGGAATGTTACGGGTCGGGTTCAGGTAAGTGTGTGATTGTGCGGACGTTAGGGTTAGGGTGCAGGTTAGGTGAGTTAGGGTTAGGGCGCAGGTGAGGTGAGTGTGCGATAGTGACAGACATTAGGGTTAAGACGGGATAGGTGAGTTAGGGTTAGGGAGCGGGTTAGGTGAGTGTGCGATACTGACGGACCTTAGGGTTAGGGTTTGGGTTAAGGTAAGTGGATAAATAGTAGTGTATGTACAGTTTAGTGTAGGGTAGATGTAGGATTTTAAGTGTATGTGTGTAGATTGCTGTTTTTTGGTCTGCTTGTGTTGTATGTGTGTGTTTCTTGGAACAGCAATTTTTTTTTCCCAGGGAAAAAAAGCGCTGTTCCGGGTGTTTGAGATTTTAAGCTTTCACTTAAAAGGGCTCGATGAATTAGCGTTCGCTTTTCCAAGCGTTCACTAACTCAATATAGACCCGTTCCCACAGTGGTTGTGGTGTAGTGGTCATGTGCTGTGACTTCCGTGGAAAGGGCCCTGAGTTTATGACTTGCAATGGCTGCTCATTTTGTTGCTTGCCAGAACAAGGACTGTTGGATACAGAGTGGTTAAGGCAGTGTTTGTGCAATGTAAGCTACACACATCGGTGCCATGACATTGCTAGGTAGGGGTCTCGTCCCAGTGTTGGCAAGTAACAGTGTGCATGTATGTGGATGGGTTCATATCAGGTTGTGGGTATACATGCTTCAGCATGCCACCTATCCATGTGGCACAGGCAATACCCGGTATAGTAACATGTGAAATGTGTTCGACTGTACCCCAGATATGTCACTGCCATGGTGTCAGCACAGTGACATACCCCATTGTGCATTATGACTGCAGACCATCCTCTTGCTGACACATGTACACCTGCAACACATCTGCATATCAGTTTAGAGACCACAACCAAGCAGTGTTATTAACAGCTAGAAGGCATCATTGCTGTATGGCTACACTACCTGCCAATTATGCCTCATACTATACACCTTACAACATGTTACACTGCAGTACTGTGGTACACTTGTGTGCAATCACCCTGTGCATCAGGACCATATCAGTCTGTCCCTGCAGCGATGGTATGGGGCGACAGGGTTGGGACATAGGTATCATCATATGCACAGGGCATCCTCATGCTGACACATGTACACCTACAACACACTTGCCTATCAGTTTAGAGACCACAACCAAGCAGTATTACTAACAGCTAGAAGGCATCATTGCTGGATGGCTACACTACCTGCCAAGTATGCCTCACAGCTGCACGGCTACACTACCTGTCAATTATGCCTCACACTCTACACCCTACTACATGTTACACTGCAGGACTGTGGTATTCTGGTGTACACTCACCCTGTGCATCAGAACCATGTCAGCCTGTCCCTGGATCGATGGTATGGATGACAGGGATGGGGCACAGGTATCATCATATGCACAGGGTGTGGTGTTGGTCTGCCAGAGGCCGAGGGTGGGCCATACATTTGACACCATGTGTGTGGGTGAGGGGTGTATTCTGGGGAGTTGGCTGAGGTGATGTGATGTGTGTAGGTATGAGGTGCCCTAGGTGTGTTTGCATAGTCTGTAGTTATGCATGCACACAGTTCTGCCTTGTGGCTGTCCTACATAGGTGTTTATGGACAGCTGCAGGCCATACCTGGAAGGATGTGCAGTTCACTGCCTCTGGCCATGGACACGTGGACTGTGCCTGCAAGGGGTTCAGCTGGCATGTGCAGGTACAGGCATTGAAGTGCTACTCTCACCTGCTGATGACATTTGTCCACTGGTACCACATCCCTCCTGGGACTGACTAGGACCACATGCATGTGGCCTGTTGTGGTGTGGTGTGGACAGCACACCCTCCACACTGCCGGGGCTGCTACTGCCACTACAGGAGCCACTTGGAGTTCTAGCACACCCACGCTGAGTGCCAGCTGTTAGTGTTGGTGGGCCACGTCAATGCAGGTGTCGCTGCATCCCTACCACATGTCGAAGCATGGATACACCATGGCTGATGAGGGCCATCAGCTCATCATGCCATCTATCCACTTGCTCGTTAGAAGCATGGATGGCAGCCGCCTCTTCACATAGCGTGTCGTCTACAGCAGCAAGTGCAGCCCTCTGCAGCCTAAGGCACTGTCTGGTGTAATGCTCAATACATGACTGCACCGCCATTACAGCGTGGAACATGTGTCTGCTGGTTGCAGCTATGTTGCCTATGTCAGGAGGATGATGTCCAACGGCCCTACCACGAGCACCCTGGGACATCCACCTATGTGGCAGCCTGTCTAACATCTGGCTATGCCTGCTGTGACTGGACACAGTAGGCATGGTTACCACACTTTCCTGTGTACTGCCACTGAATGCCAGCTGTCCTTCTTCTATGGTCACTGGTGCTGGGTGTGTATAAACACTGTAACTGTGCGCGGGGGTGGGGAGGCTAAAATGGGGATGTCAAATGTATGCGCAGTGTCGGCCCCTAACAACCCCACCTGTGCCTCACCATTATCATTATCATCATCGGTGTCTGTATGGACACCTATTTCAGATAGGGTGCAGGAGGGACCCTTGACCCAGCTCGCCACCTGTGGGGGAAAACAATAACTGCACTTTAAAACCTGTACAGCATTGCTTAACAATACACACACACACACACACACACACACACACACACACACACACACACACACACGCGCGCACATCTCCGTACAACCTACCTGTCCATGCCTTTACAGACAGCCCCACATATATGTCCATGTGTTACCCCATCCTGCATCACACTTAACATACACAGATTGTTACCATTCATTAACACCACAGTCCTCTAAATTCCCACACAAGCAGCCACAACACAAGGCCTGTTGCTACATTACCTGCTTGACCTGTGTGTAGTGGAGTAACATGGCCCCAATGCTGTCATTCAGTATGCACCCACTGTATGGCTGGAATGATGTGCATGGCCCCTATATGTGTGGGCTACTATGTTGTAGTCATTATACCTCCCACTGGTGTGTCATGTGTATGTAATGCTCAGTACATGCAGGATATGCTGCTCCATCGGCCCATCAAGTGTCAGCTGTAATAGGTGGATACACTCCCTGGTGTTGACTATTCCTTCTCCAATACATCTGTAGAGATGCATACATGAGCTGTAGGCGACCTCTCCACTGACAGCAATATTAAGTGTGCACCAGGGGTATACCTTCCCTCTGGATGCCTGATCCAAGATACAGGCCATATTATACTATTAGCTGTCCTGTGAGTACATGACAGGTATTCCTGGTGTGCATTGTGGCACTCCATGTCCATGTATTGCATGGTCCCAAAGGGGGGTACAGCCATATGAACACCCCACAATCACACATGTGCATACATGGACAACCACAAACACTCACATGCACACACATATCATACATGCCTGTACCTCCCACCCCTTCAACAGAGTGACCATGCAGGCAAACTAACTAACCACCAGGATGCAACACACACACACACACACACACACACACACACACACACACACATGCAGAAGCAGGTGAGGATGCACAATGATCGTAAACATTGTCCTCCAATTACCCATCTGCCAACATGCAGAACATATGATACAGAACAGCATGCAGTTCAGCTATACTTACACCATGCTAGCAGTGGTATACATGTGTATGATGCATGTGCTGTGACTAGGTGATGCACCTTACCCTGGATAACTCTGCACTCATGTATACACTATTGCTGTGCACTTGTTCTGCACCCTGCCATGTACTGTGCAGCATAACTCACAGGTGTCCAACCCATTGCGGAATGTGTAGTACCATGTCAGTTATGGCAGCTGTACCTCTCACAGCCCCTATGTGTTTCAGCAACACATACCTGGGATGATATGTGGACTGTTGCCATTGGTGAATCCCGAATGCCTGATTTACAGCTGTCAACATCAACAGACCATGCATGGCCACTGCAGAAATGCTTACACTGACAACCATCACAACATACCATGGCTATGAGGGGTGTGAACATCGTTATCGCTTTTACACACACATATGTGGTCTGGCATGGGACCACAGCACTGCAGATCTTAGCTGTGTACACACCCGGAATGCAACATATGTCCTGTACATTCACATGCAGTGTCTACAGATTGTGGTAGGTGTGCGGCTGCTGACCTTGATGCATACACACCATGTGGGGATGTGTGTGCACACCCTTATCATGATGGTTAATCACACCTCTTGTTGTGTGTACTACAGCAATCACTGCTCATGGCATGGGAATACCAGTGTGGGCCTTCCTCAGTTGCCAGTGTATGTTCAGCCTACCCTACACATGTCCCCCTATGCTGTATGTTTGCAAGGTCCACTCATGTGCACATCCCATGGTGTTCATACAATGTCATCACTATTGCAGTGTGGGTAGGGTTGTGGCTGCCACAGGTCCTGGACCTGACTATATGCAGATAGAGCCATTCATGCCATCCTTAGCATCCCTGCTGCAGTGCACTGGTGTTTCAAGCTGAAACCCGCCCCCCCTCAGCATTTATGCAGATGCATGACAGGTAAGCCCTACACATATGTGTCAACTTGCAGGATCCCATACACTGCACACCACATGTTGCAGCTTAGACCCAACTGATAATGTGGACTAGTGAACTGCTGTATGCCATAGTGCATTTCAGCAGCAGTTGGAATTGCCCTACAAGTATGTACACTGGTGTTGCACTGTATATGGGTGTTGTCCAGAAAATGTCACTACTGTAGGCCATATCTACCAACAGTATGTTACCCCCTGTGGACACATTCTGCAATGACAGGATGTTAGTTTTCATGCAGGTGTGTGACATACCCTTTTAATACCCCATCGTGTCCGCCCTTGTGAGACCATGCATTTCACAGCAACAATACATGCACATGTACAGCATGCATTCAGGGTAGGTGTGTTAGATGTGTGCATGGAAAATTACATCACCATTACAACTCCAGTGTGTTGGCATGCATCTACATAAGACATACTCACAAGCTTCAGGCTGCTGCCTTGCTGTTACCCCAGCGGGACCTACATAAGTGGGTGAGAGTTGCAATGTCAGTGCTCACACCTGTGGCACTGCTACAGGCTGGGTGCAGTACTACCATACATCTACTTTAAATGCACACAATACTACCATATCTGGACATCTAATTATCACTACAATGCAGCAACACATTATTTGTATAACATATCAGATACGCATGATCTAAATGTACCACTGCAGATATTTACACAACAGTGGTCTACTGATGTGCCCTGTGTCCTTACCTGCACACTCCTAGGCTATTGTGTGGGTGACACCCACTTCCACAAAGGGGTCCAGTGGTTGATGTTGTTCAGGATGGGCAGGTGACACGAGGCTGGCCAGGAGCTCCTCCACATGTGTCAGGAGGTGAAGGATATCATGGCCCTCCCATGGCAAGGTGATCCCCTGGATTGCGGCAGCATACAGACGGGCATTGCAAAGCAGGTCACTGCAATGATACCAGACCCACTCATAACTGCGGTTATGCAGGCCGACATTATTGACCCTGTGGATGAGATCTTTCCACAGGGTGGTCTGCTCCTGCTGTTCCAGTGCTACCCTGCAAAACATGACCTGGCAGTGCAGTACCAGGTGGTTTATTATCACGTCATTCTCCTCTGCAGAATATGCTGGGAGGCGGCTGTGTACCATTGTGCCTGAAAAACACGAGGATGGGAGTGATTCATATGACAAGGTTACCACAGTTCATAATACACATCTCTTTCATCCCCCCATATCAACTTCAACAGACTATACACACAATTTGTTAGGTATGGCTACAGCTTAACTACCATTTGGGCAGATTGTGTAGTGTACCACATCTTCTGCTATGAGATTGTAGCCATGTAGCCATGTCCCCTGTGTAGACACTAACATTGTGGGCCTGTTACAAATTATTCACTTGCATGCCACTGTCAGGGCCACTATAGTTAAATATATGCCAGTGGCATGACTGCTCAGAGATTGCTGTACATCTGACAGTCTGTGTTATAGGGTGGTTCTATTTATGCTGTTGGACATGTACCAGGATTGTGTAGACTATTATTACCAACATATGTACTATGACAGTGATACATTAGCATGTATATGTTCCGTTGGCCAGCTGAGTCACCTCTCCACACCCATCTGACCAGGATACCTGGCCACATCATATGTGTGTGCCAACCTGTGGCTTCCTCGTGTACTGTTACAGCCATACCATCAGGTGGAACCACCCAGGGGATGTTGGCCCACGCCCCTCGACCACACATCAAAATGTCCCTCTTCCCTGAGCTCAGGTCTGGGTCTGTTTCATACCAGGCTCCACAGACACATGAGGGATGTGCTACATCCATCTGAGGCACCCAGTGCATATTCACATGGCCAACATGCTCCTCCTGCTCAGCCACCAGACCTGGCACCTTCAGGAAGTGGACTGCTGTTGTGAATGGGAGTTGATGGGAGCCTTTTTCCCATTGTGGTCATACTGAGGACCATGGGGTGTCCACATCACAGACCACACACACCATCAATGGTGTTTAACCACCACATGTGTCACATACCACTCATGTAGACTGTCCTCTATATCTACCAATCCTGCCACCCTCCACATGTGTATCTGCCATACTTCCTCATATTCCCATTGCATACTTCACAGGCGGGGGCATTGTGGTGCTAGGATGGGACTAACATGTGACACACCCATCCATGGTGCACACACTGCCAGCTGTAGATATCTGTCTGTATTGCTATGTGTGCTGCTGCTGCCTCACACATAGCACACATCACTGTGGTAGTGATATAGGGGACATATCTTACCATACATATCTATTTGTGTGTGTGTTTGTACAGATGTTGACATTTGCATATCGGTATTTTTCTATATGTGTGTAGATATATGTGACAACATATATATGTGCACATATATATGTCTACACATGGGTATATGTATATTTCTGGACATACATGCAGATATACATATATATCTTTAAATATTATATATGTGACATATGTACACATTTGCATACCTATATGTGGGGTACATTCAGACATCAGCTTTACAATCTCGCAACACCTTCCAGCACAGCTGCACTGTTCTGACTTGGTACAACACAGACAGGTGCCACATATAGACATGGTCTGACATTAGGGGGCTATATGTAGGGGCTGATTGCAGGTAACCCTTTTACACATGTATGGCATTCAGGCATGCTACACTACAGATTCTCCAAAGTATCCTGCCAGTGGTGAGGCGTGGCTCCCACATGTCCATCATAATGGCATTACGTCCACCACCATCTATTGGCCACATAATATGCATACTTCCCATTACACAACACACACTATGATGGCTTACATCTTGTCTGTCAGGTCTGACATGCACAGTTAACGGCTCTGACCCACTACACACAAGGACAGACACTATTGCCCATAGCAGTTTTTCAGCTGAACATCATCACAACAAAACCTGATGGCACATATAAATCATTCCACATCATCTATCCCATTATGATGGACCAGGTACTACATTTTTTTACATGTGTATATACCTCACATACCTGTTGTGGGAATGATGTCTTGTTTAATGGCAGCTGGCTAAAGTAAATGGATTGAGCTGTGGTGAATAGATTGCAGCTTGGATTTAGTAGGTGATGGCCTCTGCAACAATCAGTGTCCTCCACTTGCTAACTGCATGTAGCTTGCTGTGTAATACTTCCAATTACCACTCTCATGGCAACCACCTACTATAAATCCCCACATGATGTGGGCGTGGTCCCTTTACCTTTCCTGTGTGATGGACAGCCTCCTGTGTGTGGGCATCAGTGTTACAGACAACAGGTAGCAATACCTCTTACAGGAGAACCGGCACACTCAGGGCAGCTACATATTTGTAGGAGGTTCCAGAACTGCAGAAAGAGTATGCGTAGAGTTGTGTTATGCTTTGTATATTACTGGTGTTACAGGGTGTGTGTGTGTGTGTGTGTGTGTGTGTGTGTGTGTGTGTGTGTGTGTGTGTGTGTGTGTGTGTGTGTGTGTGTGTGTGTGTGTGTATATACATACTAGTTTACCTTGGAATGCAGTCTGTCTGCATAGCTCACAACTGTGGGCCTATCATCTTGGTGGCCAGAGGTGTGCCTATCATGTTTGGTCTGTCCACCACAAAGGTCCTGTGTCAGATATTTCACTGGCAGTGTGTGTGTTGAGTGCTATCAGTACATGGCTACATCCATTTATGTTTCTAACCTCAAATCACTGACTAAGAGTATGTTGCAGACTATCCTGTAACACCAGTGACTTGCTTAGTGTATGGCAACAGTTTTATACATATGGGCCTGTGTTCCAGCCTCTCTCCTCCACCTTCATACCAATCCTTGCACATATGACATGCTGTCAGGGGTTGTTCTGTAGTGGGCTGTGGAGTATATCACACTGCCATTCCTGCCATCAGTCCACTATTGTTGTATCCCTCACACATACGGTGGGGCTGAGGCCATATATGTGTGAGCTTCACCTACACAACACATGTGTGCCTTTATGCAATCCAGAGGCAAGTTTATGTAACAGAGGTATATGGGCCTGTATTATTGAGTCTAGGGGGGGATGCACCATAAATACCCTAGGCTGGTACAAAATGTGGGGGTATCAGGGGTGCACTGCCTTAAGGTATTTGGATGTATAATACCACACACTTCACCTACATTTACACTACTTACATAAATTGGGTTAATGCAGGCCTACTGCCTCTTGCCATACAGACTGTTCTATTTCTTAGTGTGCTTGTGATGGTGTCAGTTATGCCTTGTTATGTAACAGTTACATCCCATTTGGTCAACTGATGTTTTTACCACCTAGTGATTTTGTACAAAGTGCAGATAGAGGCTGCTGGACCATACACCTGCATTACTTACTGTTGATAGTTTGGTATCCTGTGGCCAGGTCTGTCTTTACTATTGTACAGTTTTTAGGGCTTGGCCTGGACAGCAACAGTTGTGAAACTTTCCAGACTACTATATTTGTATAACTGTTTCACAGTTGCGTTACTCTGTTTATATGGATGTCAGTGTCTGAACAGCTATAATACATGGCATATACAACTGTAATAGTACACAAATAAAGGTTATCCATTTCTTCAAACATGTGTGTGGTGTTTTATACTATGACCTCTCTGTGGACACATGTTTTAGGCAACGATTGTCATTTGTATGGGTGACCCATACACTGTCCAGTTGTTAAGATGTTAACTGTAGGCATAGTGGCTGTTCCATATTGTGTGCACCTTCTACATATGTATCTTACTGTACATATCTCTGCGTGTGTCTGTGTAGTCACATGTATATCTATATCTATCTATAAATATATATATATATATATATATATATATACATATATATATATATATATATATATATATATATATATATATATATATATATATATATATATACATATATATATATATATATATATATATATATATATATATATATATATATGTATATCGGTATCTGCATATATGTATCTGTGTATATGCACCCTAGGGATGTTGATAGCGTCCATATTTTACATTTCCTATGGGAGCAATACTGTATTGCACGATATATTACTAATACTGGCCTACCATCATACAGGTGGGTTGTACTACTGTTTACATGTTGTGCACATGTCATGTCAGGTCCTGCATATGTGATCTGTTACACTTTACTGTATTGCAGGGTGGACGTGTTTGGCTGGGGGGGGGGGGGCATGCCTATTCGTACATGACGTATATTTTTTGGGGCGTCCTAACCCCATTAACAGTGCATGTGAACATATTTGTCAATCTACCATTGCTTTCTATAGATGTGTGGCTATATATATATATATATGTATATATTTCTGTGGATATATATATATATATATATATATATATATATATATATATATATATATGTAGATATCGACATCTATTGATATGTTGTATCTGTTTAGATACTACTATATTTACTAACACAAATACATTTATATGTTGGAATGCATTCTCTGTACTGTTGAATGACTTGGCTGGTTGATATGTTTTGAATACATCAGGGTTATGTATATCTGATGTGACTTAGTGGCAAATCACTTTGCATATAGTGTGTGGGGTTCTGTGTTCAAGCCTACGAGAGTCCATTTATTTTGTTGCTGGGTTGAACATGAGACCTTGGATACAGACTGATTAAGGCATGTTTAGTCAGTTTTTAGCGGGTTTGTGCAGAGGTCAGCACTGCTAACCTGCCATTACATCTGCTTACAGGGTATTAGCTTCAGAATTGCTTAACCAGTGTAGGCATTGATTACCACCACGCAAAGAGACTTAAACCTGCTTACTGCTGCTTAAATGTGCTTACTCCTGCTTACCCCTGTGCTACTTTATTTATTTATTTTACATTTGTTGATCGGGAAACTCCAACTGGATGCTTGTCCATTTTCAGCAGAGGTCCGGGGAGAAAAGCTCCACAGTAAGTCTCAGCTAATCATTACAAGTAATACAGAGGTGTTCACATTCATAGGGAGTGACAGACTTAACATAGCAAAGTACCATATTATTCATGCTTAGTTTAAGTTAACATGTAGGTATTATTCATGCTTAGTTCAAGTTTACATGTCAGGTATGACAGTTTACACAGGTCGGTTTAAGGCGACGTTAGATTCCATTTTCACATTTGTGGATAGGATACACTCAAGTATTCAGGTTAAGATTTAGTTATTCCATATTCTTGTGGTAGAGTAGAAGTGAACAGTGAAGGAGTAGATAGGTAGGTAGGTAAAGGGGGAGACATTGTAACTGTATATGAGGTTGTGGGAATAATTGGTAGGGGAGCAATAGGGGAGGTTTAATGGATGTTGTGATATATATGTGAGGCAGGAAAAAGAGGTGTTAGTTTCAGTAGTTGATGTGGGGGTATAGAGTGTAAGAGGGGGGGGGGGGGTTAACCAGGTGGTAAGCACGTGCAAATCCACGTGTGCTTGAGGTGTTCCTTCAAGTGTTTTTTAAATGTGTGCTTTGAGACAGCTGAGGTAATAGATGTGAGTAGTGAGTTTCAGATTCTGCCAATATAGTTGGGGAAGAGGGCGTCACCTAATTGTAACTTTAAACTTTCAAAAGGACATAAAAACAGATTGATAGGTAAGTGGTGTTAAAGGGGCACAAAGAGGGAAAGACAGTAGGGAGACATAGCCAGGGATGTGCAGGAAGGCTGAAGGGAATGTCCACTGCTGGCCATTTCTTCTACAGCAACAGCTGTGCATATACATTGAATTTGGTGGTAGATTTGGACACTCACACCCCTGGGTGGAGGTGAGGACAACAATAATAATTTGTGATGCCAATTAGAACAGATTACATGCCTACAGTAGGGAGCTGCAAACATGTGTTATTTGGTGTTATTTAGTGGGTTTTGCACCAACAAACTTGATTATGACATGCTTTGCCATCTAAAATAGACCATGCTGCAGTGGGACTCATACTGGAAATGGCCGCTCATTAGGTGACTGCTCTGCCCAATTCACACTATTGCTTACATCCATGTGGCGGGCTGATTAGGACTGCTCCAGCCAACACCTGCATGCCTCGACCCATAATTTCATACCCATAGTTCCCCACCTGCTCCTCCTCTGCAGCACTCATCGTTTCTCTGATTGCAGGTGGGGTCTAACCACACCACTACACACTGCCCACTCTCCACTTCTCGAGACCCATCTCGTACGTTGTCTCAACCCATGAGTCATAAGGCTTTCCCAACCTTGTAGTCTGAGTACATACGCACCCTGTCTTGATAAGTCAGTGTAATGATGGGAATCCAAATACCCAAGAATTTTTGGGTTGTCCCACAAGAGACATTCCTGTCTTTGTTTCCAGATTAGACTTAGCGGGACCACAGTGTTTCCCCCACTGGTTGTATCCTGCCTGTTGTTTGGGGAGTAGTGTTTTTTTTTACTTTGTTTGTGTGTTTGTTTGTATGTTTGTATATTTATATATATTGTATATATATATATATATATATATATATATATATATATATATATATATATATATATATATATATATATATCTAATGACATGTGGATGTATGGATGTCTGCATATGTATATATCTATATGTGGATATTTATATATATGTACGTCTATATATTTATGCATATGTAATACATAGAGGGAGAGGTATATATCTATTTAGTTTTATATATATATATATATATATATATATATATATATATGTATGGGTCTACTTCATTTAATCGAAAAAACATTTGACCTAAACCCATTTCATCAAAAGTTCATTTGATTGAAAACCAGTATTCAAGGGAAATAACAGGGATTTGTCCCCCTCCCAATGTCATGTGATCCTGGAGTTGGTATATATAGTTAGGGGGGGGTTGGCGGGTAAAGCCCCCCCCTCATTGGGGGGTTTTAGGGGTGACACCCCCCACCTATTTTCATTTAAAATCTGTACCTTTTGTTTTATTTCCTTCTTTTAAAGGAAACTGCGCCCCCCACACACCCCCAACTTTATATACCAACTCCAGGGTCGCACGACATTGGGGAGGGGATAAATCCCAGTTTTATGCCTTGAATACTGGTTTTCGATCAAATGAACTTTCGATCAAATGGGTTTAGGTCAAATGGTCTTTCGATCAAATGAAGTAGACCCATATATATATATATATATATATATATAGATATATATATATAGATATATATATATAGATATATATAGATATATATATATATATATATATATATATATATATATATATATATATATATATACACACACACACACACACACACGCACATACACAAACACATACATCTACATATTTTGCTACATGTCCTGTATTGCTGGATGCTATGTTTGAGGAAACATTAGGGTCATATATATCTGTGGTGGCTTAAGGATTAATCACATTGCCTACAGTATGCAGGCTCCTGGGTTTAGTATGTTGCTAGCCAGAACAGGGCCCATTGGATACAGAGTGGTTCAAGCACTTTTATGCAGTTGTCAGTGGGTTTGCACAACGGTAAGCACTGCTAACTTCCGGTGACATCCACTTATACATGGTTAGCCTCACTATTGCTTACTCTGTGTATGCACTGCTTCCCATCATGCAGACAGACTTGCACCTGCTTAGTCGTGCTTATTTATCCTTACTACTGCTCTATTTTAAACAGTCATAGGTGGTGGATTTGGCAAGTGTAAGTGGGTTATCATTCATTACACTGCTTACTACTCCAATTCACAAATATATGTTATTTATTAGGTTATACAACTAAATATATTGATCATAACAGTTCTTTGACATTGAAATGGAATGTACTGCAGTGGGACTCGAACCGGGATTGACTGCTCGTGAGGTGAATGCTCTGCCAACTACAATATTGCTGTACTGCTTCCTTTGCACATATAGGTCCATAGGTTCATAGGTAGGTACTAGGCTATTGGCTGTAGGGTTTATATCAGCCTAGTCAAAAAGTTACGCTGGCTTTCACCACCCAAGAAAATTATTTTCCTGTGCCGCTGTAAAGCAGAGCCACAGAAGTGATCCCCAGGGTGAATTTCCTATTTCCTATCCAATCAAGATTTTTCTTGAAGAGTGCTAATGAGGAGCTCTGTTTGACATAGATAGGTAGTCTGTTCCAGAGTATGGGAAGTCTCTGGGACAAGAATCTATTCCTCCAGCATGTTCTGTTTATTGTGGTGACAAGGTTTTGATCCCCAGAGCGTGCAGCTCGGAGGGATTGGGATTTCTTTAAGTGGAACATGTCCAACAGCTCTGGGTTTGACATAGCTTTGTATGTAAGGCAGAGATCGCCTCTGAGTAGGGGATATGCGACGGAGTAAAGCTGGAGTTTTTGAGATAGTCTGCTTAGGGCATCTGTTTGAGGCCAGTAATCCTCTTTGTGAGGTATTTCTGCAGCCTTTCCAGTTGTTGTAGATATTTTGTGAGGTATATACCAAAAGGGGCGTTGTACTCTATAATGGGTCTAATGAGTGATGAGTAGAGGGGGAACAATGACCTCTTTTTTTCTGGATGAGCAACTTTTTGTGATGAGGTGTGCCACGTAGAAGGACTTCCTGACCACTGTGACAATGTGATTATCAAAAGAGAGACTACTGTCCACCTGTGTCCCAAGGTCTCTTATCACACTTTCAGTGTTAAGTAGAGTACCGCCTATGTGGTAGTTCATGGGTACAGAGCTCTTACAAAAAGGGGTGACAATGCACTTTTTGGCATTTAGCTTGAGGCCATGGCTTTGACACTAGGCTTCTGTCTCAGTGAGGACCTTTTGTAGGATGTCCACATCATTAGGAGTTTCGATTATGGCTCCTAGTTTGCATTCATCTGCAAATTTAGTTAGCCAAAGACCTTCTGTGTTAGCCTGTATTTCAGAGAAGTAGATACTAAACAGGAGAGGACCCAGGACTGAACCGTGTGGTATTCCACTTGTCACTGGTCTGAAGTCAGATTTGGAGTCTGCTACTTTCACAGTGTAGGTTCTGTCAGAAAGCCAGTTGGCAACCCATCTTGTGACATAGGGATCTATACCTAGTTTAGTGAGTTTGTCTATAACTCAAGAGTGGGAGATGGTGTTGAAGGCCTTGGCGAGATCTAGATAGGCTGCGTGAACCACCTTACCCTCATTGATGGCTTTGGTGACTGCTTCAAAGAAGTCTATCAGGTTTAGGAGACATGATCTGCCTTTTACAAACCCAAACTGTGTGGGGTCCAGAGTTTGGAGATTACCAATGTCTTTATTTATGAGCTCCATGATGATACATTCCATTGCCTTGCAGACCAGGCTCTTCAGGCTAATGGGGCAGTAGTTCCCAGGGTCTGTCTTGGCTCCCCCTTTGTGGAGTGTGATAACCATCTCAGTGCACCATTCAATGGGCACAAAGCCTGATGTGAGGCTATGATTGAACATGGTACTTAGGTGGGGTGCTGGTTCATTCTCCAGTTCATGTAGAATGCAGCCTGGGATGTTGTCAGGTCCCATGGATGCTGTGCTCTTGGCTTTGGAGAGTGAGTTTTTTTCCTGTGCAGCAGTGATTACAGGAACTTTGCATTCCTCCAGCATAGAGATGGGCCCTTTAGGGGGTGAGAGGCGGATAAAGTTTGTACTGAACCAATCTGCCTGGATGCTGGTAATATCAGTTGGTTCTGTATATTTAGTGCCATTGTGCTGTAACTCAGAGCAGATCTGAGTGTTGCCATTGAGATTCTTGACATAGCTATAGAATGCTTTGTGGTTGTCTTTAGAATCAGTGGCAATTTTTTTCATAATTAGCTTTGGAGGATTTTATGAGGGATCTCAGCTTCTTACTGAGGCTGACCAGGGAGTTCCTCCAATCATGGGATTTTACTCTTTTTTGCAACAGTTTCTTTCTTCTGTTGTAGAGTTTGTTTATGGCAGAAGACCACCAGAGTGGCTTTCTTTTTTTGGAGGATAGCATCTTGGTTCTGTTAGGGATAGCATGATCCATGCACTCCTGTAAGTGCTTATAAAGTGCATTTGTGTAGGATTCAGCAGTCATACCTCTACTGTCTATCTGCATGGGTGTCGTGAAGTTTGCCACTTCTGTCTTAAGAAGCATGAAGTTGACTTTGCAGAACTTTTTTATGGTTGTTTCCCTACTGAGTGGTGGGGCCAGGATGTGGATGTCTAGGGTGATTAGTTTGTGGTCGGACCTGACCAACGAGGAATTGACCTCTGATGTGAAACACCGGTCGCCCATGTTGGTAAAGACCACGTCTAGGATATTGCTTCCCCTGGTGGGGGTGTGGATAAGTTGATCCAAGGCTTTGGGA
This sequence comes from Protopterus annectens, assembly GCF_019279795.1. NCBI lineage: Eukaryota > Metazoa > Chordata > Ceratodontiformes > Protopteridae > Protopterus > Protopterus annectens. The sequence goes on along the minus strand of NC_056734.1, from coordinate 942,899,000 downwards.
TTTATGAATTCCAGAAAACGTTGAGCAAAAGAGTTGGTACATGAGTAGTTTTCCCAGTTAATGGTGGGATAGTTGAAATCGCCCATTATTAAGGTGTTGGGTTGTACCCTAATATTTTGCAGTGTATCAAGAAAAGAGGAGTGGGCATCCTGGGGCATGGTGGGGGGTCTGTAGCAAGCTACAATTTGGATTGCGGTTTTGCCCAGAGTTAGTGGCACTTGGATAATCTTGGATGCATTATGCTGAGCAACTAGCTTGGAGGTGTGGACATCCTTAATGAATATGGACATGCCTCTGCCTTTAGTGTTTCAGTCCGGGTTATGTGGCCAAAAGGTGTGGTATGAATTATAGCCTGTTAATGCAGGGGTGCTCTCTGGAGCTTTGAACCAGGTCTCTGTCACTGCACAGATGTTGATGTTCTCCATTTTAAGGAGTGCCTCGAGTAAGTGCATTTTGAGGTTTAGACTTTTAGCAATGAGTAGCATTACCCTCAGATTTTGCTTGCTTGTACATTTTACTGTGGTAAATTTGTCATTTGAACCTTGCCTAAAAATGGCACTATAGGGGTGGTAATAGCCTTTGCCAGTATCCCGAATCCCACGGACGACAGGTGCAGGCCATCTTTGGCAAAGCATCTTGGTCTGTCGATCATGTCATTCCAGGCAGACAGATACTAGATTCCCTTAAAATAACACCAGAAGCTTAGCCAATTGTTGAAGCCAGTCATTTTGTCCTTGTACTGTGGTATCATTCTGGGTGATGGCAGGATGCTACTCAGGGCTAGTGTCATACCTGCCTGGGCTACAAGATCGGAGAGCTCCTCCATGTCTCTTTTCATGTAGTCTAGGGAGGTACATCTCAGGTCATTCACACCAACATGGACAATGACAGAGTCATATTTGTACTTGTTGTGGAGTGAACTGACTATGTGCATTATGTGGCAGATCATGGCATTCGACAGGCAGCTGACAGTAACTTTCTCCTTGTTTAGCCTGGTGAGTGGAACATCAGTGTGCCTGACTATAGAGTCACCTATGACTAAAGTGTTGGGTACATTATGCCTTATGGGCTGTAGTTGAGCTGCACACTGAGTTTGTGGGCTATGTGTCATTTGGGCTGTATTGGGGGGGTGGAGGTTGCTTGCATTTCTGCTTTGGAGGTCTCGTTTTTTATGGGCAGATTTTTATTGAAAGCCTCCATGAAGGTAGGAATGTCTTTTGTGCTTCTATGTGTGTGTTTTGGTGGTGTAGGGTTTGGGGGACTATGTGATGAGTGTGGTGAGGTGCAAGTGTTTACCTTCTGCTCTTGACTGTCTAGTCCAGTCTTCGGTGAAGAGAGCTTTGCTTCCAGTTTGGCTATATAAGTGCAGCTCTCACAGGTTGTGGTGTTGGGTGGTAGGAGGAGAGGGTTGTCTGTGTACATGAGGTAATTGCCGCATTCCCCCAAGATGCCCAGATTCATCAGGTAGACAGGAGAAAACACTGGGAGCTGACCTTTAGACATGCATGGATAAGTACTTATTTATTAAGTACTAACAACTGTTTTCCTCTAGACAAGTGAGGAAAGTTGAGTACTGTAGTAATTTGTAGCTTATTGCGTGCCTTCAATGAGTTCTGAACAAGTGCTGAGCTCAAAGAAACAGATTTGAGTACTAAAACTAAAAAGCTGGCTAGTTGTAAGGGAAAATATGAAGAGCAGAGTTTATGGCGCTGTGAATAGTTTAACCCTAGTTAAGCGGGGGGGGGGGGGGGCTCAGGAGCTTACAAACAGTCCTGGATACCGCAAATCTGTATCTGGACTAGACTTGTTACAGGAAAGCGGGGAAACAAGCTTAGAATTGTTTTTCAGTAAAGTGGAAATGGAGAAAGCTGGAACAGACGTTAATTCAAGGTTAAGAATCTGAGTGGGTTGGCCTTCACAAATGTTCTCTCTCTATTAGATTGAATGAACTAATGACACTAGACTGGGAGGAGTGTCCCAGATCAAATATACAATATGGGCGGGCAACTGCAATGCCACCAAGTATAAGAACACTACAAAAATAGGGGGGGGGGGACTAAAACTATTACAGCTACTAGCTGTAGCCACTAAATTAATGTTTTAAACAGATCAAGGAGCAAGCAGACTCTAGAGAGTGTTTTTAACTGAAAACAGACTAGACTAGAAAACAGAAACCTCAAAAAAAATCTAAAATGCGCAGAAAACCATGGATAGAGCACTCATAAACAGAAAATACAACTCGCTGTACGAAAAAGCAGTTTACAGTTAACTAATTCAGTAAACATGCAATTAGAGTAACAAAGCAGTATCTAGCAATAAAAAATACAGTTAAAACAGTATAAAACAGTACATAAATGCAGTGAAACAGTAAAAAAGTTTTATAACAGTGCAAAGTGTAGTAGATTAACTGTGTAGCACAATTATAAACGTTACAGAAATGCAATTCAATGAAATAAGTGTAAGAAATAACTTATCCTGCTCTTGGAATCTTAAGGAATTTCTGCTTAGTTTCAGTAATGAATTACCATCCACAGCCTGATAAATACAAGCACAACCTTTTCCAGACACAGGGTTTTTATACCAGTAAGGATAGAAGAGTTAGAAGATCAAATTACTACTCAGTCCTATTAGCCCCTGCTATTACCCAATAACTCGTACTACAGAAGGTCAGGAAACCCTGTTACTCTCAATAATAATGAAGACAGACTATCAGGAGAAAATGGCTGTCAGAAACACAGGAAACTTAACAAACAAAACTACCAGGCCTGGACAACAGCAGACCTCAATCAATATTATGCCACTTGAGCAGAACACAGAAACCTCACTTTAGTGCCTTTTTTAGGCAAGGCTCAAAAGTCAAACCCATCTCCGTAAACAGCACAATTAACAAAAAACTGAGGGTTATGCTACTCAATGCCAGGAGTTTAAATCTCAAAATGCACCCACTTGAAGCACTCCTCAGTATGGAGAACGTTGACATCTGTGCAGTAACTGAAACCTGGTGCAAGGCTCCAGACAGCACCCCAGTACTACCGGGCTACAACTCATACCACACGTTTTGGCCACAGAACACAGACCGAAACACAAAAGGAAGGGATGTATCCATATTCATCAAGGATACCTATGCCTCCAAGTTAGTGGAACAGCATGATGCCTCTGAAAACATCCTTGTGCAACTAACATCAGGCAAATCTGCAATGCAAATTGTAGCCTGCTACAGATCACCCTCCATGACACAGGACCACCACTCCACCTTTCTGGAGACACTGGAAAACATGAAGGTCCTACCGAACACCCTGATATTGGGTGATTTCAATTACCCTACCATTAACTAGGAAAACTACAGGAGTAGAGACTCCCAGGACCAGTGCTTCCTGGAATTCATCAACTCAAACACCCTGGATGAAAACATATTGGACCTGGTCATCACAAACATGGGCAACAGGTGTTCCACACTGGAGGTCAACCCGTCACTGGTTAGATCAGACCATAAACTAATCACTCTGGATGTCCACACACCACCACCACCCCCAACTAAGGAAACCACAGTAAAAAACTTTTCTAAAGCAAACTTCACCTTACTTAAGACAGAGCCAGTAAGTTTCACAGCCCCCAAGTTGAAGGATAACACTGCTCAAGATGCAGAAACCTTTACAAATGCACTCTATGAGCACCTACAAGGATGCATGGATCATGCTATCCCTAGCAAAACCAAGACTCACTCCTCTAAGAGAAGGAAACCAATCTGGTGGACCCCTGCCATAAACTGGCTGTACAATAGAAGGAGGAAACTAGTTCAGAAAAAAAGCAAATCCCAAGAAGGAAAGACATCCCTAATCAGTATCAGTAAGAAACTAAGGTCCCTCATAAAATCATCCAAGGCTAACTTCAAAAGAAAAATAGCCAAGGATTCAAAAGATAACTACAAAGCCTTTTTTATCTATGTTAAGAATCTAAGTGTCAACTCGCAGATATGCACGGAACTAGTGCAAAATAGCACAAAATATACTGAACCTCCTGATATTGCCAACATTCTGGCAGATAAATTCAGTGCAAATGTCACCCCCCTCTCACCGCCAAAAGGGCCCACAACAATACTGGAAAAGTGTAGTGTCCCAGAAATCACAGATGCATAGGTGAAAATAGCCCTTTCAAAAGCCAAAAACACAGCGTCAATGGGGCCAGATGGTATCCCAGGCTGCGTCTTGCACAAACTACAGAATGAACTAACCCCCTACCTAAACATGCTGTTCAACCTCAGCTTCCCCACAGGCTACATGCCCATAGAATGATGCACAACAATGGTTGTTCCACTCCACAAAGGAGGGGCCTCAGCTGACTCTGGTAACTATCGCCCCATAAGCCTGACTAGCCTGGCTGCAAGGCTATGGAGCGCATCATCATGGAACTCATTAACAAAGACACTGGGAACCTCCAAACACTTGACCTGACCCAGTTTGGCTTCATTAAGGCAGATCATGCCTACTAAACCTGGTTGACTTCTTTGAGACAGTCACCAAGGCCATAGATGAGGGAATGGTGGTTCACACAGCCTACTTTGACCTCGCCAAGGCTTTCAACACTATTGCCCACTCGGGTATTACAGAAAAACTCACCTGCCTGAACATAAACCCCTAAGTCATGAGATGGGTTACCAACTGGCTTACAGACAGAACTCACACGGTAAGAATAGTGGGCTCCAAGTCCGACTCTAAACCAGTCACAAGTGGTGTTCAGCAAGGCTCGGTCCTGGGACCCCTACTGTTCGGCATATACTTCTCAGAAGTACAGGCAAATACAGGAGGACAATGGCTAATCAAGTTCACCGATGACTGCAAACTGGGAGCCACAATTGACTCTCCAGCTGACATGGACATCCTCCAAAAGGGCCTTATTGAGACAGACACCTTGTGTCAAAATCATGGCCTTAAGCTAAATGCCAAAAAATGCATAGTCATCCCGTTTGGGAAAAACAAATCACCCACAAATTACCACATAGGTGGCAGCTCCCTTAATATAGAAGAGGTAATAAGAGATCTGGGGACCCAGGTAGATAGTAATCTCTCCTTTGACAATCATATTGCCAAAGTAGTTAGGAAATCCTTCTATGTGGCCCATCTAATTACTAAAGGATTTGCATCTAGAAATAAAGTGGTTATAGTGCCCCTCTACTCATCACTCATCAGACCCATTATAGAGTACAATACCCCATTTGGGATCTACCTCATAAGACACTTCCAACACCTGGAGAGACCAAAAGAGTACCTCACCAAGATGATTACTAGCCTGAAAGATATGTTCTTTGCAGCCCGACTGAAAAAACTCTGGCTGTTGTTCTCAGTGGCATAAAGCCTACTCAGAGGTGATCCCTGCCTGACTTACAAAGCCATGTCCAACTCAGAATTGATGGACATGCTCCACCTAAAGAAATCCAAGTCATTTCGAGCCACACACTCTAGTGAGATAAACCTCGCCACAACAATAAACAGAACATGCTGGAGTGATAGATTCCTGTCACAGAGACTCCCCGTGGTTTGGAACAGAATTCCAAACTACAGTAGGCAGACCCCCTCACTAACACTCTTCAAGGGAAACCTTGAAGAGTGAATGGGTAACAGAAAATACACCCCTGGGCTCACTTTATTGGCTTTGCTTGACATAGGATTAGTTAATTAATCAATGGGGCGGCGAAAGCCGGCACACTCTGGCTAGACTATAAATGACCTCAGGCAGATAGCCTAGTACCTACCTATGAATCTATGAACCTATTAAATGCATAGAAAGAGCACTCACAAAGAGAAAATACAAGTCTCAGTAAGAAAAAGCAGTTTACAATTTAGTAATTAAATAAAAATGCAATTATACTAATACGCAGTATTACAGCTACTAGCTGTAGCCACTAAATTAAAGTTTTAAACATATCAAGGAGCAAGCAGACTCTAATGAATGCTTTTACCTGCAAACAGACTAGACTAGAACACAAAAACTTCAAAAAATCAAAAATGCACAGAAAACCATGGACAGAGCACTCTCAAACAGAAAATACAACTCTCAGTATGAAAAAGCAGTTTACAGTTAAGTAATTCAGAAAACATGCAATTAGAGTAATGAAACAGTATCTAGCAATGAAAAATACAGTTAAACAGTATAAAACAGTACATAAATGCAGTGAAACAGTAAAAAAGCTTTATAACAGCGCAAAATGTAGTGGATTAACTGTATAGCACAATTGTAAGCATTACAGAAATGCAATTCACTGAAATAAGTGTAAGAAATAACTTATCCTGCTCTTGGAATCTTAAGGAATTTCTTCTTAGTTTCAGTAATGAATTATCATTCACAGCCTGATAAATACAAGCCTGCTTTTTATCCTCATTTTGCTATTTCAGCTACATTAACCGTAGCTAAGTGATGGGCACACCCGTGCATCTACGGTTAGATTTGATCAGTGTTTTAAAACTATAGATGGGTTTCTTATTTTACTTTATATGTCCTGTTGCTGTTGTACATGTGGGGATCTATTGGTAGGGATATGGGGACACCTGTGAGCGATATCGCTCATTTCTTAACAGCTTCTGCTGTTCAACATTGCAGGGGCATGTTTATTCCTAGAGCTCTGCTCTCAGACACACCCCCTGCACTCATACTCACTCTAAGTAAGACTAGGAGCTCAGCCACTGTGCCTTCATTACTATGCATGGCACGCTGCCATCCTGCTCCTAAACGGGCACTTCCATGCAGGACGAAACTAAGTTAGTTGTTGGGGGTTACATACATACATAGATATAAATGTTTCAGGCAAGGCTATTAATGCCGTAATGCCCGTCTAGCTTGCCAATATGCTGAAACAGTTGTTCCCATAATGTGTCCAGGCTGTTCTGAAAAATATCTGAACTAGTGCTAGCTAGCTTTAATGTAATTTCGTAGTCTGTTGCATGCATCAGCTGCTCTCTCAAAGAACCAATTAGTACAATTCTCTTTCCTATAGAATCTTCTACATAGGCTGTCTGATGGTTCTTTGCAACACTTTGATAGTCCCAAACATTCCTAGAGGTAGTTGTCACAAAATGCCCTGTTTATCTATAGAATATCTCTTCTTAAATATCTATATGAGACACTGTAAAAGTTCAGATATTTTAATATTCATAATAACTTAAATTTTCATATCCATGAATGCCCATGGTATATTTCAGCTGTACTCTTTCCGTTTTACTCATGTTTGTTTTCTTATGAGATTTCCATATTGTTATTCCATATTCAATTTTGGGTCTAATGTAATTAACAATCAGTGACTTCATAATTTCTGATTTCCTAGACTTTAGAATTTTTTTACACAACCTATAGTTCTATAACTATCATTAAACAATTGGTTGATATGATTTGAAAAACTCAAAGGTGGATCTACTATTGTAGCCAGGACTTAAATGTCTTTACAGTTTCAATCACTATGTGCTGTATTATATTTTTACCTTTTAATTTGTATCATTGTAATCTCATATGCTTAGTTTTTGATGTATTTATCAGCACATTATTCTCCTGTGCCCGAATGGTCAATTTAGTCTAGTTCATTTGTTGATATGCCCTTTCTATAACACATGCAATCAGTTTACCCAGTTTCAACTCATCTGCATACAAACTGTAGAAAGCCTCAGATGAAAAAGGCAGGTTTGAAGGGCACAATCTAAATAAGTGTGGTTTTAGGCCAGAGCCTTGTGGGATACCCTGACTGTACCCAAGACTTTCACCTATCCAGTTGCTGTATTGTACTTGTCATGTCCTATTTGTAAGCCATGCAGCTATCCATCTTATCAAGAGTACATAACAACCTTGTTGTTCTAATTTATTGCTCATTGTTTTGTATATGACCCTGTCAAATGCTGTTAAATCTATATAAATGACATCACAGCACAATTTTTCATTCATAGCTATTATTATATTATTGTAGATGCTACAGGTGGTAATAGATCTATTTTCAACAATACACATGCAAATATATAGTTTCATGTCTCATCCTTTCCAATTCTGACAATATAATATATATAGCATTCCTGACATTTTCTACGCATTGTTCCTGATTTTTGGCTGTACTGTTTTTCACATGTATTTGTGTCAAATGATGATTTTAAACTAATGAGTTATATGTTGTCCTACTGAGCCTACAGAGTATAAACTGCTAGATAATTGATATAACAAAATACTTGCTCTCGTATGACACTGGTAGCTTCTAATAAATAAGTGAATGTACAATTTTCTAACTGTTATAACTATTGTCCTAATATCATATTTTATATTAATTTCTTGCTACTTACCACCACTGTTGTCTCTCTCTCTCTCCCACAAGAACCCTGTTCTTCACTGTGCTGTTCCAGTCCATATTTTTCTGAGAACCTACCTACCTGGTGACAAAGGACCCATCCAAGAAATAATCATGGCTTCCTCTCTCAGCCTCTACTCCCTGCTCCCACTCTCAAGGAAATAAGAAAGTATGTTATCTATGTCCTACCTGTAAAACATACTACTGTCCACTGTTGTTTCAGGAGTTCTACAGCACGCCCTGAGCCCGGTCAGCCAGCAGCCTCTTACCCCCCCCCTACTAGCTACCTTGTACACAACACTCCTACACCATCTCTTAATACCCCTCTTACTAGCTTTTCTCCCTTCCTTATCTGGCAATACACCTGCCCCCTTACTATATTTGCTTGTAATTCTAGCTTTGCCCAGCAGGTGGCACCCCTGCCCCTTGTAATATTTCTCTTGCTTACCCCTTTGTTATTATGATTTCCTTACTCTATACTTCTATGACCTAGAACTACTCTGAAACTTCACACTGTACCCTTTATTCTAACTTGCTATACTCCCCGGATTTCTAATACACTCCATACTTATCTCTGCTTCTTCTCACTTCAAACTTACTTCACTTACCTTCAGTATTCAGCTCTGCTGACTGATCGTTTCTCCTCTAGATGCTCCATTGCCTGTTTCTACCTGGTCCGTTCGCCCTGCGGGCTCACTCCACTCCCCTACCTTACCCCCAATTCTCACCCACCCCCAGGGGTCTTAGACTTATTCTTCACTAACCACTCCCCCCTTCCATCTTATCCTATTATGAACCACATCTTCTCCAGGCCACTTCCCTAGCTCTCGCTCCTAATTAGTACTACTCCACTCCCTTTTGAACCATTCCCTGACCTTACAAACCATCCTCTACACTGTTTTCCTTCCCAGTTCTACCTCTCTTTTATACCTCCTCTAATTTCTTACCTGTTTATTTTATACCCTGCTCAATCTCTTCCATAACTCTCTTCTTCTTTCTACAACACCTACTGATACAAACTATTCCCTACTTAAAACTACTTTTATCAATTCCCCAACAAATAAACATATTTTCTCAAACGTACTACTCTTAACCACCACAGTAGCCTGTCTTACCATACCTTACTCACTCACCTCCTTAGAATATCATTCACTCCCTGAACAAAACCATTACATCTGTCAAACACTAGCATCTTCTTTCATCCTCTCCCTTAACCACAGTAACATAACCTGTAACTCCAACTATATGCTACCAAAATTTCACAGAGCAACCCACATTACCTACTCCTCTTCCAAAAAGACTTTTAATAACCTCTATAAACTCCTTAAATCTCTACAATACTCCCAGCAACACCCCCTCCTAGGTGGTGATATTCATCCAAACCCTGGCCCCAACACTAACTACACCAATAACCCAAGCAATATAACATTGCCTATAATTTCTACACTAACAAAACCATGTAACTCCCTCTTGATAGCTCACCTTAACATTAGAAGTATTAACAATACGATTTCCCATCTACATGCTCTCCTTGATGTACACTCATTTGACATACTATGTCTTACAGAAACTTGGCTAAAACCATCTACTCTAGACCAGGAAATTACCCCTCCAGGCTACAACATTCTTAGAAATGACCGTAAAATCAAAAAAGGTGGAGGTATAGCCATTCTCTATAAATCTAACCTCCAAATTTCCCCCATTAATGTGCTTCCTTCATTTGCCACCAATTCTGAAATCCTAACAACCAAACTCCAAATCAATAACTCCAAATCTATCTACTTTGTATGTATCTACCCCCAGGTAATAATACCAATACCCTTGAGAACCTACTCAGTCACCTCTCTACCCAGCTACCCCAGGAGACCATTGTACTAGGTGACTTTAACATAGACTGGTCCACTTGCAGCTCTCTAAATCCTTCTAATCACATAAACCTCTTTGGTTTCTCACAATTAATAACTCCTACAAGAATCCACAAAACTAGCAACAAGGAAAGTACTCTGGATTGGATCCTTATTAATAGCCACCCTGAAACTTACACTCCAGGAATTCTTCCCGACGACATTAGCGACCACATGCTTACCTACATTATTAGACAAAAAGTCCATATTCCAACTATTCATAACCTCAAAACCTCCCACTTAAAAAAATTCTTTAATCCAGACAGCTTCCTAACTGAATTACAAACATGTGACTGGTCACCACTAACCCATCTAGAACTTGATGAAGCCATTACCTACTTTAATACTAACTTTCTTCAATTCCTCGACTGCCATGTACCTTATCACACTACTAGAATAAGAACAAAATCTGCCCCATGGCTCACAAAACAAACTAGGCAGAAGATACTCCTCAGAAAGAAAATCTGGGCTAAATGGAGAGCTACCAAATGCCCAACAAACCACCTTCACTATAAACAGCTAAGAAATGCCACCAAGAAGGATATTCTTAGAGATAAAAAAGACTTCTACCTTCAACTACAACAAACCAGCCAACAAACTCCACAAAAATTTTGGTCTGGAATAAACACACTTCTTCAGCCAGGCCACACCACTACTCCTGACCCAACTGGTTTCAACCATAATAACTCCAACCAGATCCCTGATGCCTTTAATAACTACTTTACTGAAGCCATTCTAACCCTGGCCAATTTTTTTACCACCTTTCACTACTTCCCAAACTAATACCTGGAATACTTCATTACCTACCTTTCAGATACAACCTGTATCTACATCCTTCATCTGTAAGCTACTTCAAAAACTGAAACTTTGCACCCCTTCTTCTAACTGTCTCCCATCTGAATTCCTACAAATAGCCGCAAAAACCATAGCCTATCCAATCTCTATCCTTATTAACAGAACTATCTCAGAAGGCAAAATCCCTGCTCTATGGAAGATATCCCACAACATCCCTCTACACAAAGGTGGTCCTTCTACTGAGCTTTCAAACTATTGCCCTATTGCTTTACTCTCCCCTTTAGCTAAGATCATGGAAAAATGCATTCACAAACAATTACTTAACCACTTACTAAAAAATAACCTACTTGCAAACTGCCAACATGGCTTTAGGCCATTCCATAGCACATTGACCGCCCTCCTATCCTTTACTGACTCTATATATAAAAATCGTAACAATAACTCTTTTTCCTCTGCACTATTTATTGACCTGTCAAAAGCCTGTGATATGGTTAACCATAACTTACTACTAGACAAACTAAATGCCCATTCTCTCGATCCTCAAGCTATTCAATTGTTTAGGTCTTATCTAGAAAATAGACAGCAAGCAGTACTCTGGCAGAACAATCTGTCTTCTCTACTCCCAGTTAATATTGGAGTACCCCAGGGCTCTATCCTAGGTCCCTTACTCTTTTCTTTATTTATTAAAAATCTACACATCAGCATACCTGAAGCCACCTGCATTCAATATGCTGATGACGCCACCTTAATCTGTACAGCCAAGAATATAGCCACTCTCCACTCTCTTACCCAAACTGTTTTTCAAAATGTTGAAAACTGGTTTATGCAACACTGCCTCCTCCTAAATCCCAAAAAAACTAAATTACTACTTTTTACCCCTACTCACAAATCACCTACTCCTTTCTTCTCTATAACCTCTAACAATGGTACTAACATTACCTCAGATACTACAACCCACCTACTAGGTGTAACAATGGATAATCGTCTCAGCTATGATGAACACATCAACTCCACTATAAAGTCTGCTAACAAAAAACTTGGCACCCTCTATAGAATCAAACCCTTCCTTACCCCTTCTGCAAGGAAAACTATTGCCCAAACCCACCTCATTTCTACCCTTTTCTATGCATGTGTTATATATACTAACCTATCCTCAAACAACCTCTCTAAACTCTCCACCTGCTATAATAGCATAGCTAGATTAATCACAAGCTCCCTCTTTAAAACTCACCACTGCCTTAACCTCAAACAACTAGGATGGCTAGAATTGAAAAAACATATACTCTGTCAACAATTACTTATTATTCAAAAGATCCTATACCACCCTAACAACACCCCTATCCTCACTAATCTAATTACACCATATACAAATCTATCCACACTACGCTCTGCTAATAAGCTTCTAGTTTCCTCAAATAAAGCTAATAACAAAGCTGGGGATTCACTCTTTTTAAACACTGCAGGAAAAATCTGGAACCAGCTTCCCTCAGAATTATCTTCCCTTGCTTCTACTTCTCTTTTTAAAAAACATCTTAAAGAACATCTAAAAACTCACTGGCTTTGTCCATGCACTAACCCAGACTGATATTTTTCTACACTTTTACTCTCACCCCTTTCCCTACTCCTGTAACCTATGTCTCCAAAACTAGTTGCTACTCTTTCTTTGATTTATGAGAATAACATTGGGGTTCTCTTCCCCTACCTGAAACTTGCTCATATCTTCTACTGTGTTTGGTATAATTATTTAGTAGAATTTTTACTAAATCTGTTATAGTTTAAAAATATATTATTATAACTGCTTTTAGAATAATACTAGACTGTACTGTGATTCTTTATGTTTCTATGCATTGTTAACTTTATCACTGTTCATGCTTGGAGCTTTTCTCCCCGGGCCTCTACTGAAAATGGACATATATCCAGCTAGACTAGCCCGGTTAACAAATGTAAAATAAATAAAAATAAATAAAACTTATCCAATATTACCTTCTCCATTGTTTTTCTACAACATAAAAGTAGATTTAAAGGTCTGCATGACTCTAGGTTTGTCCTACTCCCCTTTCCCTTAATGATAGGTTTAATAAGTCCATGTTTCCATTCTTGGGGAATCTCCCCGTATTTATATGACCTAGAAAATAATAGATATAATAGTACTGTAAGTTCTTGCTGAAGTGTTCTTAGGTCTTTATTACTAATTCAGTCTCCTCCCCCCTGTGTTTTGATCCAGTTTGCAATGTTGTTTTTCAAAATAATATTATTTTATTTTAGTATCTAAGGTTACCTGGATGTCACAAGGACAATTGATCACCCCCCTTTGTGGAGACAAACTGTTTTGCATAACATTTTGTAAATATATCGATAATCTATTATGTTGGTGAATACATTTTAGAATTTATACACAGCTTATCAATTTGTATGTCTTTACGCCTTCCATATCTTGTGCATCTATAAAATGTTTCATATTATGCTCATTATCTTTATATAAAGTTTCTTCAGTTTTCTTGATCTTGTCTCATACTATGTTTAATTTGTTTGTCCAGCTTGTTTATTTCAGTTTTCAAAGTTGTAGTTAGATCTCTTTTCCATTTCTAATATTTTTTTGTCTCTCACCTTAATCAGCTATCTAGCTCTTATGGAAATATATAAATATATCTTGTTAATGGTATGCCTAGATCCTGATGTTAAACATTTTCTGATTTTTTTGCACTCAAGCAATTTCAATTTTAAAACTTTTCAGATTCTTTCTGCAGTTTTTCCACTGAATGTATCATGCCAATTACTTTTACATAGTGACTGTGTTGCTTCCATATATTATGTAATTAATCTTCCATGTATTGCTTTAGATTGCAGTTTGGCAGAATTATCTAACAACAAATTAACCTTTATAACCTAATGATCACTGCACATTAATGATGGTAAAACTTAACGTGAAGTAACACAAACAATGTCTAATATGTCCTGATCCCTTGTAGTTTTTTTTTTTTTTTTTTTTTTTTTTTTTTACAATCTGAAGCAATTGTTCTGAACACTGGTTGTTAATAATTTCCTTACTAATGTTGTTGAATCAATATTATTACAGTCTGTTTCTGGTAAATTTAAGTCCCTGGTTAATATTATTCTTCTCTCCTGTGTTTTATGCATGAGATGTATGAATTCCTCTAGGTCATCAGCACCTGACCTTGGTAGTCTATATACTCCAACAATTGTTATACGTACCAGAGTTGTTTTTACGGTCACAGTTAATAATCTATAATGCAATTACAATTATAACACAAAAGGTAACCCAGGAAGGCAAAGCAATAAAGCTCTCGGACAGTGCTCGAGTTCAAACACCGAATTTAATAAAAAAATGCACCATAAACGTCCACAATTACGTTTTCATTTCTCAAACTTCATCAGATGTTGGTTAACTAAACAAGAACACAAATTTATAACCCTTCAAGACACAATTAAGTTTAAATTAACCTATCAAAAATCTTTAATTGTGACGAGTTGTTTTTGATAGGTTAATTTAAACTTAATTGTGTCTTGAAGGGTTATAAATTTGGTTTCTTGTTTAGTTAACCCACATCTGGTGAAGTTTGAGAAATGAAAACGTAATTGTGGATGTTTATGGTGTGTTTTTTTATTAAATTCCGTGTGTGAATTCGAGCACTTTCCGAGAGCTTTATTGCTTCGCCTTCCTGTGTTACCTTTTGTGTTATTACTGGTATCAGTTTGGTAACCTTGTGGACTGTTTCAAACAATTACAATTATAATATAATTATAAGGTTTACTGTTGAATGCCCAAAGTCACTGCTGTTGATCAGCATGCAGTTGAAAGGCAGTTTTCCAATGGGCAGAATGCCAACTCAAAATACATTAACTACACTACAGTGAATGAATAATGTAGTTCAATTATCTGAGTTTGGCACTATGCACCATGATGATGCCACTTCAGTGAGGAACAGGGAATTAACCCATTTCCTCAATGTAATGCAATCTCAGAATTGTTACATATAAGTTGCAGGGGGTGTGGGGGGCACAGACCCCCACATGAGGGGTGCAGGGGGGCTTGTACCCATACCAAATAGTAAAATACATGTACTGTTGTCTATGGAATGTCATTGTAAGTGAATGTGCATAATATGGGTGACTGATGTCACCTTCTGCTATGTCAAATACATCAAGTTATGGATGTCAGTGTATTCAGTTTTGACCTGGCCAGAATTTCACTGTTCCTGATTCAGGATTTTGGGTTGACCATCTGACCGGTCGACCCATGTATTTGCCAGGTTTCAATAGTAAACCTAATTATACTATAATTACAATCTATAGTACTGGTGTCAACACTGAACATGTAATAATCACAGGTCTCATAACTATCTTTAATTCCTATCATAACACCTTCATCTGATTTTTTGTTAGAATGCCTGTCACAGTAAAAACATTTATATCCTGACATTATTGGATTCCTGTTATGGTTCTTTAACCATGTTTCACAAACAAACACAACATCAGTCTTGTGGAAGAATAGCAAATTTTCCAATTAAAAAAATGTATTATTAATGCTGCAAGCTTTAGCAACAATCAGAGATGCATCAAATGCTGCTATCTATGAACTGTTAAAGTTTTGACCTGGTAAAAATTCTGCCTTGTGTTTGTCAAATATTACAAAATATCTGCTGCAAAAATTCTCTTCTGTGATCTTTACAAATGCACGCAATCCTGTCTGTACACATATGCCCAAAATTAGGCACAGTACAACCAAAAATTCTTACAGATGAGATAGTTTGTACTGACATGAATAAAAACATTAAAGCATTCTCAGGCTTCCCTCGCATCCTCTATTTTTGCTCCTTGCAAGCATAACACTATTCGATGTTCATTATCTTCTCTGAAAATGTAAGTATCACTTCCTCTAATATTTGAATCTCCTATTACAAAAATATCTTTTCAGACTAGATCTGAGGAATCTTCAACTTCTAATTCAATATCATCTGCTCTATCAGATGTTACAAAGAAATGGTCTTCATCACCATTAGTCTGTATTGTGTATTACATTTCCAAACATACAATTCTCATTCAGTTGGCTTTGTACATCCACAGCTTGAGCCATGTTGTCAGCATTTGTCTTTCTCATCTTTTTTACAGTTATGTTCTTCAGTTCTTCCACATTCAGTTTTAAATTCTCCCTTTTCATTTACTCCTTGCCTCTTTTTTGTAACTTCACTTTTGAAAAATTGATGCCTTTTTCTGTAGACTGCAGGTTATCTGGTAGAAAAATGTTATCACTCCATGTAATTTCTGTGTTACATAACATAGCATGCATTCTCTTTACTTTACAGACGTTTATCAGTTTATTTTTCTTCCTTGTTATTTCTTGTGAAATTCTTCATTTCCTTCTTTTTTATTTCCTTCTAATTGCTCTGAATCCTCAGATTGCTGAATACTTGTATCCAGAATTTCAAAGTTGTCATGGGGATTATCTTGTTTCATAGGGGCTGACTGACCTTTATAGGCAATAGACGCATCCTTTCCTAAATGAGGTCTATTTGCTGTTTGCCTAACATTATTTATCTCACCAGTCCAGTCTGTGCAATTGTTATCAGTAAGTCTAGACTTATTACTAATATGACAAGCAAATCATCCAACTTTTGGCATGAGGAACACAGCTTACTAGTGTTTCTGGGCATTGCCTTTCAATATACATAGCATTTATTACACTATACAAGATATTTGTGCTCTAGCAAATCATTCATAGATTACTCATTTAAGGAATCCATATTCAGTTGCAACCAAATCAAAAAAATTCTAAAAGAAAAGAATAACCAAAATCAGCTACCACAGAATTCAAAGAGGACTTAAATAGATTTCTATGAGAAAAAAATCATTCTAACAATATACAGCTAAATAGTAAATTAAGTACAGTAACATTATTGCTGGGATTGTACAACTTCTTTAAGTCACATAAAAGCTGGAATTCCTTTGCATCACTATCACTCGCAGTCGCACCTCTTTTTAAAAGTAAAAATCAGTTAATCACAAACCAACACAGGATTGTTTAGACAAGCTCTGTATTGTCCTGTCTGCAGTCTGTGTGAATTTATAGCTGACTAGGTCCCATAGGATGGCTAGAGTTTGCCTGTCTAAACCTATCCCTTTCTAACAACAGACAGTGAAAATTAAAGATGAAACAGCACAATATAAGTCAAAGTAAATTTTCTTGTCTTCAAGCTATCACTTCTTTCCTGCAAACGGTGAAAAACAGTGGTGAGAAATAAAATACAAATTCAAATAAAACTCTTGCCAGGTAATTCCACAGTCAATTACAAACCAAGACAGGATTGTTTACTTCAGCTGTGCTAAGACAGTATGCTAATGCAGATACATTACAAAACAGAAAAATAAACCCTGATTAAGTGAAATTAAACTTTACTTAAGAGTTAAGAAGCAACAATGTATTAGGCAGCCAGGCTTTTAAGGTGGAAAAGGTTCTTGGGTGAGTTGTTTTAATTTATAGATGCATTTAACAGAAAAGATGATGGTTCAGTCATCTGTATGCTGCATTAAATGGCCTGTTTAGAAGCTAAGTGGATATCATTAATAAATATGTTGAACAAACAGGGACCTGAAATGGATCTATGAAGGATACCAGCTCCAATGGGAAGAAAAGAAAAGATATCACTTTGCCATTTTACTGCTTATTGCCAATTTGAGATTTAGCTAGATAAGGAAGATAGTGAATTTCCATATATTCCTAGGCAAGATAGTTTTGAATCAATTTCTTGTGGAATACCATGTTGAAAGCTTTGCAGAAAGTGCAGGGGTTAGCAGGATTGGGTAGCAATCTGAGCTTCTAGATTCTTCCATCTTTTCTGGTATTTAAACCCTGTGTTTGTGCGCCACTGTGCTTATTTATCTCATTGAAAGGTATTCCAGGTACAAATTTTCCCTTATTAGCACGTGCTCAATCCTGAGGTACTGAAGCTGCTTTACAGCCTCTGTACAAAGATAAGTTACTAGCACACATCTCAGATCTTTCCACCTTCATCCTCCTTAGCTCCTTCCTCTCATTGACTCTGACAACATTTTTTTCTGCCAATCTGATTGATATTGGCATCCTGAGACAGTGTAGCAACTGTTTCATGTATACAGGCAACCATCTCTTACTACCACTTAGGAACATAATTTTTGAGGGATGCAATTACATTAAACACTTGGAGTCTGCTTTCTGCCTCACAAGCCAGTATACCTGGCACTGAGACAGTTGTCTTTACAAGCTCTGCACCTCAAACATCATCCACACCAACACACACCCATATATGCAGAGAATCTTAAAAATATACCTAAACAAAAGTGCCCTCCGAGACAAAAACACATACAAACTCCACAGCCTACCACACCATACACTACACAAAGTCCACATGCCTGTGTCTCACAGCCATTAGGGCTTAACCATAAACCCATTATATTAATCATAGGAGACTCCATTGTGAGACACATAAATGTGCCCCTCACCAGGCTGAATAAGGAGAAAGTCACGGTAAGTTATTCGTCAGGTGCCAGAATCCACCACATCACCCACACACTCAAGTCCCTCGACAAGTACTGCTATGACTCTGTGATAGTACATGTCAGAGTGAATGACTTAGGTTCATAGGTAGGTACTAGGCTATCTGCCCAAGGGCATTTATAAGCCTAGCCAGAGTGTGTCGGTTTTGCTGCCCCATTGATTAATTAACTGAGCCTCAGTCAAGCAGAACCAATGAAGTGATCCCTGGGGTGTACATTCTGTTAACCATCCACTCGTCAAGGCTTCTCTTGAAGAGTGTTAGTGAGGGGCTCTGCCTACTGTAGTTAGGAATTTTGTTCCAAAGCATGGGGAGTCTCTGTGACAGGAATCTATCCCTCCAGCATGTTCTATTTATTGTTGTGGCAAGGTTTAGCTCACTAGAGCGTGTGGCTCACAGTGACTTGGATTTCTTTAGGTGGAGCATGTCCATCAATTCTGAGTTGGACATGGCTTTGTAAGTCAGGCAGAGATCACCTCTGAGTAAGCGATATGCCACTGAGTACAGCCAGAGTTTTTTCATTCGGGCTGCATAGGACATATGTTTGAGGCCAGTAATCCTCTTGGTGAGGTGCTTTTGTGGTCTTTCAAGCTGTTGGAAGTGTCTTGTGAGGTACATCCCAAATGGGGCATTGTACTCTATGATGGGTCTGATGAGTGATGAGTAGAGGGGCACTATAACCTCTTTATTTCTAGATGCGAACCCCTTAGTAATTTGATGGGTCACATAGAAGGATTTCCTAACTACTTTGGCAATATGATTGTCAAAGGAGAGATTACAATCTACCTGGGTCCTCAGATCTCTTATTACCTCTTCTGTATTAAGGGGGCTGCCGCCTATGTGGTAATTCGTGGGTGTTTTGTTTTTCCCAAATGGGTTAACTATGCATTTTTTGGCATTTAGCTTGAGGCCATGACTTTGACACCAAGTGTCTGTCTCAGTAAGGCCTTTTTGGAGAATGTCCATGTCAGCCGGAGAATCAATTATGGCTCCCAGTTTGCAGTCATCGGTGAACTTGGTTAGCCATAGTCCTCCTGTGTTTGCCTGTACTTCTGAGAAATATATGCCGAACAGTAGGGGTCCCAGAACTGAGCCTTGTGGGACATTACTTGTGACTGGTTTAGAGTCAGACCTGGAGCCCGCTATTCCTGCCGTGTGAGTTCTGTCTGTAAGCCAGTTGGCAACCCATCTTGTGACGTAGGGGTTTATGTTCAGGCTGGTGAGTTTTTCTATAATACCTGAGTGAGCAATGGTGTCGAACGCCTTGGCGAGATCAAGGTAGGCTGTATGAACCACCTTTCCCTCATCTGTGGCCTTGGTAACTGTCTCAAAGAAGTCAACCAGGTTTAGTAGGCATGATCTGCCCTTAACAAAGCCGAACTGGGTCGGGTCAAGTGTTTGGAGGTTCCCAATGTCTTTGTTAATGAGTTCCATGATGATGCGCTCCATAGCCTTGCAGACCAGGCTAGTCAGGCTTATGGGGAGATAGTTACCAGGGTCAGTTGTGGCTCCTCCTTTGTGGAGCGGAATAACCATTGCTGTGTGCCATTCAATGGGCATGTAGCCTGTGTAGAGGCTGAGGATGAACAGCGTGTTTAGGTGGGGGGTTAGTTCGCTCTGTAGTTCGTGCAAGATGCAGCCTGGGACACCCTCTGGCCCTATTGATGCTGTGTTTTTGGCTTTTGAAAGGGCTGTTTTCACCTGTGATTCTGTGATTTCTGGGACACTACACATTTCCGGTATTGTTGTGGGCCCTTTTGAAGGTGAGCGGGAGGTGAAGTGTACACTGAATCTATCTGCCAGTATGTTGGCAATATCAGTAGGTTCAGTATATTTTGTGCTATTTTGCACTATCTCAGAGCATATCTGTGAGTTGCCACTTAGATTCTTGACATAGCTAAAGAAGGCTTTGTGGTTATCTTTTGAATCCTTGGCTATTTTTCTTTCAAAGTTAGCCTTGGATGATTTTATGAGGGACCTTAGTTTCTTACTGATACTGATCAGAGAAGTCTTTCCTTCTTGGGATTTGCTTTTTTTCTGAACTAGTTGCCTCCTTTTATTTGTATAACCTGTTTATGGCAGGGGTCCACCAGACTGGTTTCCTTCTCTTAGGGGAGTGAGTCTTGGTTTTGCTAGGGATGGCATGATCCATGCATCTTTGTAGGTGCTCATAGAGTGCAATTGTAAAGGATTCTGCATCTTGGGCAGTGTTATCCTTTAGCATTTGGGCTGTGAAACTTACCACCTCTGCCTTAAGTAAGGTGAAGTTTGCTTTAGAAAAGTTTTTCACAGTGGTTTCCTTGGTTGGGGGTGGTGGTGGGGTGTGGACATCCAGGGTGATTAGTTTATGGTCTGATCTAACCAGTGATGGGTTGACCTCTGGTATGGAGCACCTGTCGCCCATGTTGGTGATGACCAGATCCAATATGTTGTGGCCTCTGGAAGGGGAGTTTACCAGCTGATCCAGGGCATTTGAGTTGATAAATTCCAGGAAGCGCTGAGCCTGGGAGTTTGTACTCAAGTAGTTTTCCCAGTTAATGGTAGGGTAATTGAAATCTCCCAACATCAGGGTGTTTGGTAGGACCTTCATGTTTTCCAGTGTCTCCAGAAAGACGGAGTGGTGGTCCTGGGTCATGGAGGGTGATCTGTTGCAGGCCACAATTTGCATTGCAGATTCGCCCGATGTTAGTTGCACATGGATGATCTCAGAGGTATTATGCTGCACCACTAACCTGGAGGTGTGGGTATCCTTGATGAATATGGATACACCTCCTCCTATTGTGTTTCGGTCCGTGTTCTGTGGCCAAAATGTGTGGTATGAGTTGTAGCCCAGTAGTGCTGGAGTGCTCTCTGGAGCCTTGAACCAGGTTTCAGTTACTGGACAGATGTTGACATACTTAGGAGGGCATGCATTTTGAGATTTAAACTCCTGGCATTGAGTTTCATAACCCTCAGTTTTTTACTTGTGCTGTTTACGGAGGTGGGTTTGAATTTTGAGCCTTGCCTAAAAAAAGCACTATGGGGGCAGCAAGAGCCTTGGCCAGTATTCGAAAGCCAAGGGGTGACAAGTGCAAGCCATCTCTTGTGAAGCAACGTGGCTTGTCGAGCATGTCATCCCAGGCTGACAGACACTGGATCCCCTTTGAGTGACACCAGAAGCTTAGCCATTTGTTGAAATTGATATTTTTTTCTTTATACTGAGGTATCATTCTTGGTGAGGGCAGGATGCTACTCAGGGTCAGGGTCATACCTGCCTGGGCTACATGATCAGAGAGCTCTTTCATGTATCTTTCCATGTAGTCCAGGGAGGTACGGCTCAGGTTGTTCACACCAACATGAACAATGACAGAGTCATATTTGTACTTGTTCTGGGGTGACCTGAGTGCTTGTGTTATATGGCAGATTCTGGCTCCCGACAGGCAGCTAACAGTAACCTTCTCCTTGTCCAGTCTAGTGAGTGGGGTGTCAGTGTGCCTGACTATTGAGTCACCTATTACTAGTGTGTTAGGTATGTTATTTCACCTTAAGGGCTGTGATTGTGCAGCACATTGATTTTGTGTTTTATGTGTTGTCTGGTTTGTGACGGGAGTTGCAGGTTTTGTGAGTGTCTGCTTTGGAGCCCTCTGATGCTTTTAAAGGTTTTTATTTAGATTCTCCAAGTTTGATTTTGTGTATTTATGTGTATTTTTTGCCAGTGCTGGTTTAGTAGGTCTATGTGAGGCCGGAGGTGTGGTGCAAGTGTTAACCTTCTCCTCATGACTGTCTGTTCCAGTCTTGAGTGGAGATACCTTAGCCTCCAGTTTGGCTGTATAATAGCATCTCTCACATATGTTAGTGTTTTGTGGTAGGAGGAGAGGGCTGTCTGTGTACATGAGGCAGTTGTAACATTGCCTCAGGATACCCATATTCACCAGCTGGACTGGAGAGTACACCTGAAGTTGCCCTTTGGTCATGCCTGAATAGTAGGGTGAGCTGCTTAGTCGCTTGGTTGGTGAGGGGTGGATAAAGAGCCTTGCCCTGCTGGGCAGTCAAGTGTTGGGGTATATTAGTGCTTGCTATTAGGTCTGAGCAAGTGCTGGACTGTAGGATGCTTTTTGAGTGCTTAGGTTGAGAGTTAGACTAGTTTCAAGTGAAAAACTGAAGAGGAGACTTAGTGGAGCTGGGAATAATTTAACCCTAGCTAACCAGTGCTGCCCGGCACACAAAATCATGCAACGCATTTTTTAAACTACTACCTTCTGGGCTGGAACCACTTCTCCAAGGACAGATGGCTGCTCAAAGTTCCCCTCTCTCACAGGTGAACAGAGAAACGTCCCTCTATCCAAGTAAAGTATGGGCAACTCAGAAACTTGTAACACAGCTCTGAATTTAGCACTAGCCTGAAAACTGGACTATACTAGCTTAGAAAGGCAGGAAACAAGAAATGCATTTATTTATTTATTTATTTTTAAAAGATAAGGCAAAAACAGTAAAAAGTACACTTAAAACAGCTTTAAACGACTACAAGTGATCAGAAAAGGCTATCGCACTTTAGTGTGTAGCCTACAACAGTTAAACAATTTATTTAAACAAAAAACAAGTGCAGGCAGTCAAATAAGTACAATATGTGAAAAAAACAAGCTTTTAAATCACAATAAGTGCTGGAAAATCAGTGTTTAGGAGGAAAACAGTTAAGTACCGCAAGAAAATACAGAAAACTGATACTCAATCATTCCAAAGTCTCTCTTTTAAGCTAGAAGGCTTATATCAGTTTAAGGTTTTCTAGTGCTTTCCAGTAGGTTAGTTACAGGAAAGATGGGAAACAACTGCAGATGTGGTCTTTTAAACCAGAAAGTTGAAAGAGATGGGCAACTTCCCAAATGGTCAATAAACTACAATTCCTGGGCCAAGAACCACTCCTCTTGTGGTAGACAGGCTAGTTATTACTTACCACTCCCACTGATAAGCTAGAAGGCTGCACTCCAACACAAGGGCTTGGGGGGCTCAGAAGCTTACAAACAGTCCTGGATACAGCAAATCTGTAACTGGACTAGACTAGTTACGAGAAAGGTAGGGATCAAGCACAAACACGGGCTTTAAAACCCGAAAGTTGAGAGAGATGGAAAAAAAACTGCCCAAATGGCCAAAAAACTACAATTTCTGGGCCAGAACCACTCTTCTTGTGGTAGATAGGCTACCTAGTGCTTACCACTCCTACTGATAAGCTAGAAGGCTTCCCTCCAACACAGAAAGGCTTGCGGGGATCAGAAGCTTACCAACAGTCCTGGATACAGCAACTCTGTATCTGGACAAGGCTAGTAACAGGAAAGGTGGGAAACAAGCACAAGTGCGGCTTTTAAATCAGAAAGTTGAAAAAGATGGGAAAAACTGCCCAAACAGCCAGTAGCTACAATTTCTGGTCCAGGAACAACTCCTCTTGTGGTAGATAGGCTACCTAATGCTTACCACTCCCACTGATAAGCTAGAAGGCTTCATTCCAACACAGAAAGGCTTGGGGGGCTCAGAAGCTTACAAAGAGTCCTGGATACAGCAAATCTGTACCTGGGCTAGACTAGTTACAGAAAAGGTGGGGAACAAGCGCAAATGCTTTTAAGCCAGCAAATTGAAAGAGATGGAAAACTGCCTAAACAGCCAATAAACTACAATTTATGGGCCAAAACCCACTCTTCCTGTGGTAGGTGGGCTACCTGATGCTTACCACTCCCACTGATAAGCTAGAAGGCTTCTCTCCAACACAGAAAGGCTTGAGGGGGGGCTCAGAAGCTTACAAAGAGTCCTGGATACAGCAAATCTGTACCTGGACTAGACTAGTAACAGGAAAGGCAGGAAACAAGCACAAACACAGGCTTTTGAATCAGAAGGCTGAAAGAGATGGAAGAGCTTCCCAAACGGCCAATAAACTGTAATTTCTGGGCCAGAAACCCCTTCTCCTGTGGTGGATAGGCTACCTAGTGCTTACCACTCCCACTGATAAGCTAGAAGGCTTCCCTCCAACACAGAAAGGCTTGGGGGGGGGGCTCAGGAGCTTACAAACAGACCTGGATACAGCAAGTCTGTATCTGAACTGGATAAGTTACAGGAAAGGCAGGAAATAAGCTAGGATTTTTTTTTCTGCAGAAAAGCAGCTAAAACAGCAGTAAATACAATTCAAATGCATTGCAGGCTAACACACGTATATCAATATTATGGCAAATACAGTTTAATTAAATGCAATTAAAATAACAAATGACTAAAAAACAAGTGCAGAAGGCATTACATTAGAAGGTTACTAACAAGCAGTAATAAGAGCAGAGTAAGAACAACTGAACAGATAGCCCGCAGAACAGCAACTAAGACAGTTACAGTAAGAGCGGCTGAATATATACATATATATATATATATATATATATATATATATATATATATATATATATATATATATATATATATATATATATATATATATATATATATATATATATATATATATACATATATATATATATATATATATATATATATATATATATTTTTTTTTTTTTTTTTTTTGAGGGAGTTAACACAGCAGGATTAAGAGGCTACAGGGATTGTTCTTCTCAAATGCTCTCTTTGTACACAGTAGGAGTGCCTATGTTCTCACTGCACTCAGTTGACTGAGCAAATGAGATAGACCCAGAAGGAGTATCCAAATACAAACTTACAAGCACGGCGGGCAGTTTGAGATGTACCTCATTTGAGATGTACCTCACTGGACTATATGAAGAGAGACATGATCGAGCTCACCGATTATGTGTTCCAGGCAGGTATGTCACTAGCCTTAAGCAGCATTCTATCGTCACCCAGAATGATGCCTCAATACAAACAAAAAAATTATTGACTTTAACAATTGGCTTAGTTTTCAGTGTCATTCTAAGGGGATGCAGTACATGTCAGGCTGGGAAAAAATGATTGACAGACCATGATGTTTTTGCCAGAGATGGCCTGCATCTGTCTGCCTTCAGCTTCAGGCTCTGGCAAAGGCTCTTGCCTTGCCCATAATGCCTTATTTAGGCAATGTCTTTTGGTCAAAACTACCAACATGAGAATTTCATCTAAATGCAATTTAAAGGTCATGCTGCTGAACACTAGAAGTCTCAACATGAAGCTGCACTCATTGCAAGCATTCTTAACCCTGGAAGATGCTGACATTTATACAGTCACAGAAAACCGGTTCAAAGCTGCAGAAAGCATCCCAACATAATTGTTACTTATCCTATCATACATGTAGACTCCAAACTGAGGGCAGCAAAGCCAAAGGCAGTGGTGTTTCAATAAATATTAAAGATATACACACCTCCAGACTGGTCAAACAGTATGACACACAGGAGACGCTCCAGGTGCAGTTAACCATTGGCAAGACCCCTATTCAAATCATAGTTAGCTACATGCTGTGAACGTTGACTCATGATGCTCACAGTTCCTATCTGGACCTCTTCGAGTCTATTAAGATTCTACTCTATGCCTTAATCCTGGGCAATTTTAAATACCCCACCATTGATTGGAAGAATTAGTTGCACCAGAACACAAATGCTCAAAGATTTCTTGACTTCATCAATGCCAATGCCTTGCACCAGCTGGTTGACACCCCAACAAGAGGTGATGACATCTTGGACTTAGTACTAACCAACATAGAAAACCACTGCAGCATCCCCTCAGTGTCATCATCCCTGGTAAGATCAGAGCACAAATCATTCACCTTCAAAGTCACCATCTCCCTTGCCCCCCATGTCCCAGCTGGGGTTAAACAAAAAAACTTCTCCAGAGCTGATTACAACCTCTTGAGGGAAGGTCTATACAGCTTCACAGCCCCCTCTCCAATAGTACAAAGTGGTAATAATGTACAAACCTACACCAAAGTACTATACGACCATTTATATAAATGCATGGACTCAGCAATACCTGACAGGACAAATCCTCCTCCTCAGGGAAGAGTAAACCTGTCTGGTGGACATCGGCTATAAATAAACTCTCCAACTAAAGGAAAGAATTGCTGTCCAGCCAAAGAAGGAACAGGTGCCAAATTGGATGCATCTCTCCTTGGCCTAAACAGGCAAATAAGGGTATTAGTGAAGTCCTCCAAAGCTAACTTCATGTCCAAACTGGCCACATCTACTAAACACAATCATAAGGCCTTCTTCACATTCATCCACAGTCTAAGGAGAAACCACCCAAATCTGCTCAGAACTGATGGTCAAGGACAGCACGTACACAAATGCCATGGATATAGCCAACCTGCTGGCAGACAGGTTCAGTGAAAAGCTTCAACCCTCTATCCCCCCATTAGTAACCCAGAATATCCCCAGCACCTGCCCCCACCCCTTATCTGTAGGGAACAAGTAATTACCACCCTCACAATGGCTAAAATCACAGCTTCCATGAGACTTGATAACATTCCAGACTGCTTCCTGCATCAACTCTGGCAGGAACTCGCAGCACCATTAGGCACCCTATTCAACCTAAGCCTAAGTACTGGTTTCATCCCAGCCAAGTAGAGGATGGCCACCATCATCCCCCTGCACAAAGATGGAGTGTCCACCGATCCAGGCAATTATAGACCCATCAGCCTAACTAGCCTGATTTGCAAGGCCATGGAACCCATTATCATGGACCAAATTAACAAGGACATTGGCAACCTCTAAATGCTTGATCCTGCACAGTTTGGTTTTGTCAAGGAGAGATCATGCCTGTTAAATTTGGTAGACTTCTTTGAGTCAGTCACCAAAGCTATGGACAAGGGGAAGATGGTGGAGGCCACCTACCCTAACCTGGCAAAGGCCTTTGACACTATTCCCCACTGAGGCATAATAGATAAACTATCCCAACTTGGAGTAAATCTGTATGTGACCAAATGGGTAGCTAACTGGCTCACTGATAGAACTTATTCAGTCAAAATAGGGGAAGCTACCTCAAGTAGTAGACCCGTAATGAGCGGCATAACCTAAAGATCGGTCCTGGGGCCCATACTGTTTGAGATATACTTTTCCAAGGTGCAAGCCAAAACCAGAGGTCTATGGCTGACCAAGTTTGCAGATGACTGCAAGCTGGGTGCTATCATCAATTTCCCTAGTGATGTAGACATACTACAAGAGGGTCTCACCCAGACAGATGACTGGTGCTAGAATCACGGCCTGGGGACAAAATGCTCCACACCAGAAGTATATCCCTCAATGGTGAGAACAGATCATAAACTAATCTCACTGGATATCCACATCCCGCCCCCACCCCAAACAAAAAAGACCACAGTGAAGAACTTCTTTAAAGCAAACTTCACACTACTCAAGACTGGTGTGGTATCCTTCAAGGCCCCCGAGCCAGTGGAAACCACAACCCAAGCTGCGGAAGCCCTTACAAATGCCTTCTACGAACACCTCCAGGACTGCATGGATCAGGCAATCCCTAATAAAACCAAGACTCTTTCCACCAAGGGCAAACGTCCAGTCTGGTGGACCCCTGCCATAAACAAACTTTACAATAAGAGGAGAAAGCTGTTACATGATAGAGCAAAATCCATAAAAGAGAAGACACCTTTGATCATTATTAGTAAAAAATACGAGCACTCATAAAATCATCCAAGGCCAACTTTGAGAGAAAAATTGCCATAGATTCAAAAGACAATCATAAGGCCTTCTTCAGCTATGTTAGAAACATGGGTGGAAACTCCCAGATATGCTCAGAATTAGTCCAAAATGATACAAAAATCACTGAACCCACAGACATTGCCAACATACTGGCAGACAGGTTCAGTGCAAACTTCACCCCCCTCTCCCCCCCAAAAGGAGAGATAACTGTCCCTGTGGAGTGCAGCCTCCCAGACATCTCCAATGCGCAGGTGAAAGCTGCTCTCTCTAAAGCTAAAAACACAGCATCATTGGGACTGGATGGTGTCCCCGGCTATGTGCTACACGAACTCAATGAGGAACTAAACCCGCACATAAGGCAGCTGTTTAATCTTAGCCTTACCACAAGATACATGCCCAAGGAGTGGCGTACGGCAACTGTGGTCCCACTCCACAAAGGCGGTGCCTCTACGGACCCTGGTAATTACCACCCCATAAGCTTAACAAGCCTGGTCTGCAAAGCTATGGAGAGGATCATAATGGAACTCATAAACAAAGACATAGCGGACTTGCAGACATTGGACCCAACCCAGTTTGGCTTTGTCAAGGGCAGATCATGCCTTTTGAACTTGGTCGACTTCTTCAAAACAGTCACCAAGGCCATTGATGAGGGTAAGGCAGTCCATACAGCCTACCTTGACCTTGCAAAAGCTTTCGACACAATACCCCACTCGGGTATTATAGAGAAACTTACCAGCTTAAATGTAAACCCATATGTCACAAGATGGGTTGCAAACTGGCTAAAGGACAGAACCCGCAGGGTTAGAGTAGCTGGCGCCATGTCAGACTCCAAGCCGGTCACAAGTGGTGTCCCACAGGGCTCAGTCCTTGGCCCCCTGTTGTTCGGCATCTACTTCTCAGAAGTACAGGCTAACATAGGAGGACTATGGCTGACAAAGTTTGCAGATGACTGCAAACTGGGAGCCATAGTGGAAAGTACATCGGACACAGATATCCTTCAGAGGGATCTCACGGAAGCTGATAGCTGGTGCCAGAGCCATGGCCTGAAGTTAAATGCCAAAAAATGTATAGTCATACCCTTCGTGAAAAACAAGGTAACCCCAAGCTACCATATAGGTGGCAATCCACTAAGCACAGAAGAGGTTATCAGGGACCTGGGGACCCAGGTTGACAGTGGCCTTTCTTTTGACACTCACATTGCTAAAGTGGTTAGAAAAACCTTCTACATTGCCCACCTGATCATGAAGGGATTCACATCCAGATCAAGTGAGGTCATTGTTCCCCTGTACTCTTCACTTATCAGACCAATGATCGAGTACAATGCCCCATTCGGGATGTATCTCACCCGACACCTGCAGCAATTGGAGAGACCCCAAAAGTTCCTCACCAAAAGGATAAAGGGACTCCAAAATCTGTCATATGCTGCCAGACTGAAGAAACTCCAGCTCTATTCAGTCGCATACCGTCTGCTCAGAGGTGACCTGTGCCTGACATACAAGGCCATGTCCAACCTGGAATTAATGGACATGCTCCACCTCAAAAAATCCAAATCTACCAGATCCACTAGAACAAGCGACTTAAACCTTAGCACGGATATAAATAGGACATGCTGGAGGGATAGATTTGTCACCCAGAGACTCCCTATGTTGTGGAATAAAATCCCGGTCCATGTGAGGCAGAGCACCTCGCTGGTTCTGTTCAAGAGAAATCTTGACCGGTGGATGGGAGATCATAGGTTTACCCTGGGAATCATCTCTGTGTCACTGCTGGACAGAGGCACAACAAACTAATGGGCACAGTATTTTTTAACATAAGGGGTGGCGTAAGCCACAAAAACTCTGGGCTAGGCTTATAAATGCCTTAGGGCAGATAGCCTAGTATAAACCTATGAACCTATGAGCCTATAAACTAAATGCCAAAAAATGCATCATTATCCCCTTTGGGGAGAGTGACGTCTCTACAAATTATCACATTAATAATAATGTCCTAAGCACGCAAGCAGTTCTGAGGTACCTGGGCACCCAAGTTGACAGCAATCTAAGTTTTGACCACCATGTTGCCTTCATTATACAGATAGATTTCTACATATCTCACCTAATTAGTAAGGGTATTTCTTCCAGGAAGAAGGAAGTCATAACTTCCCTATATTCCTCCCTTATCAGGCCCATCATCGAGTATAACACCCCTTTCAGCATATACTTCATAAAGCACATGCAGCAGCTGGAGAGACCACAGAGGTTCCTGACTAGGAGAATCCTGGGCTTCAAAAATCTATCTTACACAGACAGGCTCAAAAGCCCTGTCCCTCTACTCCATCTCATACAGACTCCACAGAGGTGATCTATGTCTGGCATACAGAGCAACTTCGAACCCACCTTGATGAAATTTCTGCATATCTGCAAGCCAAATTCCACTCACGTGACCCACACACAAAACCTCATGTTGGTCTACGACATCAATAGGACTTGCTGGCACGACAGAT
Source organism: Protopterus annectens (assembly GCF_019279795.1). Lineage (NCBI taxonomy): Eukaryota > Metazoa > Chordata > Ceratodontiformes > Protopteridae > Protopterus > Protopterus annectens. The sequence goes on along the minus strand of NC_056734.1, from coordinate 942,868,359 downwards.
TTGTCTCCCAGAGACTCCCCCATGTGTGGAATAGTCTGCCTCTTCATGTCAGGCAGAGTACTTCATTATCCCTGTTTAAAAGGAACCTGATTTTCTGTTTCTTATCCACCACTGGGATTCCACCTGTGGCCCTACTGGACAGGGGCATCAGGTGTTGACTTGTGGGAACATGAGCTAATTTACTGGCTAGGCTTCTAAGGGCCTCAGGGCCAGTAGACTAGTAATTTGCTATGATCCTATTTTATAAGTAGTTGCATGGGAATAGGAAGAAGAGTATTAAAAATGTATGGCATTCATAGAGATCCTCTCTGCCCATGCCAATTTACACAACATTGGATTAGTTATTTGGCATCATGCAGAGAATCCCTGATTCACAGACATAGTAAAGACACAAAATAAACACCTCATTACCACATTTCTGAATTAAACATTGCAATGTCAGACATGACCATTGTAAAGCTCTATTTAGCAGCTAATTTATCACTTTAGAGACCTTATTCTAAAAGACTTGCACATTTACTCCAGTGTCAGCCTGCTTTATAGATAGATTGTACAATAAACTAAGCCACTTTCAGCAAGAGCAAGTATTTTGTTATCTTTGTATTCACTTTACTTAACAGACATTTATCAGTTTCTTTTTCTTCCCTCCCCCAACATGCATGTTCACACACACACACATACACACACACACACACACACACACACACACACACACACACACACACACACACACATACACACACACATGCACACGCACAAACACATATACATATACATTAATTCAGCCTCAATCTCACCCTTACTGATATTGACAGACACACACACACACACACACACACACACACACACACACACACACACACACACACACACACACACATGCGCTCACAAATAGGACCACAAACTAGCACATTCCACTCCCCCATTGCTCTACCTTGCTTAATTGAACTTAGAATACTCACTATGGAGTAAATGGGTGAATGCCATTCAAAGAAGAGAATAAATTGGCAGCTGAAAACACTTCAGTGGGAGATCACATGGCTGATTTCCTTTAACCAATATCCTGTACTGATGAATTGTCTTGCAGCTTCCTCTGTGCAACTGTGGTATGTGCTAAGGACTGCTATAATGGGAAAAGTGTAGTAGTAGAGAAGTATCTGAATAGGAAAGGCTTAATGTGACATAGAAACCTTCAGCATCATGATACGTCTGTCTGAATCACAGAGAACGTGTCATTCTGCTGCTTTCACCCAAGCACTACTTCTCTTCCAGTCTAATTTAGGGGCAAATATACACATTTATAACAATATTTATCTTCCAATGGGAAGAAGACAGGTTTAAGAAAGAAATTCTACAAAATGTCCTTTCCATAGAAAGTTCTCCCTGGCTGTTATTGGCATTTGGGGAATGTGTCTCTCAATGTTTTGTCATGAACACGTAATAAATCATATTCTTATTACAGAGCCTTTGAATACCAACATGTGTTATTAACATGCATCACATTAGATTGAAAGCATTCACAATAAGGAAAATAAACTAATGCACATACTGCATCATGATGACTCATACTTAATACTTTCCCATATCTCCCTTTAAGTTTGTCAATAAAAGAAAACAAAAACACTCAACTCTACTATGAATGCCCATTTAATTAAGCTGCACTATAAAACTGTATGTCCCTTTCTTGTCAATCAACAGAATACACAGAGAAGCACACGGCTATTCTGACAATATGCAAATAGCTTCCAAAATAACAAAGGTTGATGAAACAGTCCCACATGTAACAGTTGCCAGTCAAGGAGTTACTCATAAATGTATCCCCATTCCTTCTTCTATAAGTAATATCATGAGGAAATCAGCTGTAATTGATGTTAGGACAATGGACCCTAAACTGTGATGCCTAGAGCCTTGCAGCTATCATATGACACTTTAGTACTATAGCCCTTTCCTGTTAATATGAAATGGCTGAAAGCAGTCAGGTCATCTTACTCAAAAGAAAAAAAAATCAAATCAGTAACGAATGATTAATTTTATGTTTACTTTTTTTCTCTGAAGGAGCTAATCTAAAAAAGGAATTATTTTAAGCTGTATTATATTTTCTGACTACTTAAATATAATGATAAATCATTTTTCATTTTTTTTCTTTTATTTCTTTTAATTTCTTCACAGTATGCAGTGATTAATTGCTTAATATTTTGCATCTCAATTCTTGATTTAAATTAGTGGAGCCAAATTAACATCGGACATTTTATATTAATAATGTGCTAAGACAGTAAGCTAATGTAGATACATAATAAAACAGAAAATTAAACCTTAATTAAGTGAAACTAAGTTTTACTTAACAGGTAGTAAAAATGCCATTGAGAAGTTGGAAATGATATGAGAAATTACAGCACCTGTTCTACTTTACCAAGATGCTTTGCAGCTTTTATCTGCATTGTTTCTTTATGGAAATAGGCAGGCTGTATGTACATCAGACTGTATGATAATGCTAAAGAAGAATTGTACCTGTGTAGATCCAAATCCCTATAGTATATTTACAGTAGTACTATGGCAACATGAAGTTATAAGGTAATATGGAATATAGAGAAGAGAAACTCCAAGCACACATACTTCATATTTTCATGCAGACCACTCTCAGTGCAGTAACCTTGCCAGAGTACATCAGCATTACTGTCTGTATGTTAATGTATAACTGTTGAGTTTATCAAAATTATGATTTTTTATAACAAATATGTTTACTCTTTATCAAGCAATTCAAAATGTCACCTACGGTAGGTATGTCGACTTTTCAAACCCAGGGGAGATGATCATGCTCCCCTAGGACCAACAAGTGAAACTAAGGAAGGAAAAGTCACTTATGCTGGCAAATCCTGTCAACTCTTAATCAGTGTGTAGTAGAATTCTTGTTGCTCAATCCTTTTCCAAAAGTGGGGCAATCTCATTGCTCCATAAGGTTGTTCTATTTTTTTGCCTTTCCTTGTGATTGCTTTCTTAATTTTGTTTTTTCATTTTTTTTTCAAAAGTCAGAGGTGGCTTGAAAGATCAGTTGAAGTTTGCATGAGACATTGCACCACAAATCTAAAATGAAAGCTCAGTGTATAATAAAAACACATCACAAGTCCTATGTCTTGGAAAAGTGGAAATACAGGATGAAGGTTCCTGTGTTCCAGAACTGTTTAACATTAGTTGGTGGTAGTTGTTATTTATAGGTTCATAAGTTGGTACTTGGCTACTGGCCCTAGGACCTATACAAGCCTAGCCATAACAATTCCCTGGCTATTTCTTCCCAAACTATTTACTTCCCTGGACCCCTGACATGATCCCTGGGGTGAATTTCCTTTCTCTTGTGCCAGCTCTGTCTTTTTTGAACAAATATAACAAAACAAAACTAAGAGTTAGAATAAGAATATAATTGTGATAGGTGCTCCAACGTTAAAGTAGTTTCTGAAAAGCAACAGCAGATTCAGCTAGACCATCTGTACATATTGAAGACTAGCCTTTCCCTCCATTCAGAATGAGGACTTGTCTGGCCCAATCAGAACACCTATGCAAATTGAAGACTTGCCTTTCCCTCCAATCTGGCAGACAGTCTAGACCAATCATTCTACAGAGTCAGTCAAACTAACTGCCAGTAGCAACAACTGCCCTCCACCACACCTGCCGTTTCAGAAGCATTTAAGCATATCAAGTAAATGTAGGCTAATTCAGTAAAAACATATCTGATGAAGTCTACTGGACAAATGCACTCAAAAGAAAACTCAGTAGTTGACAATATTAAGGTGAAATCAGATTGTCCTGCTTTTTATTTCAATCATTTAGACTGAATCTTTTGGAAAAGAGTCAGGTTACAAGAATTCCGTTGCACACTGATCAAGAAATTGAGAGAATCTACCAGTGTAATTGATGTTAATTTTAATCAAAAAATGTCTACTTGTCGATTTTTTCTGAACATCTCAAGATATTGTTGCCTTCTTCTGAATTCAGAGAGCAGAGATTCATTTCAAAGAATCATAAAATTATTATACTCTGATGATGACAAAGACTCTTCTGTCATTTCACTGAAAACCTCCACAAATGAATATCTGTATAATTAGAACTGACTTAATCAAAACCTGAGGATTTCATATTAGGTAAACAAAACTTACAGTACTAAAAGAGAAAAGTCAGGTGAAATGAGTGTAACGTCTAACATTTTGAAAACAGACAAAAAGAGATAAAACTTGTTCTGGTATTAAATATAGCCTACTCAGTGGTATGCTAAAACCAGATGTTTTATTTTTTAATATGGATACTTTTTATTTTTTTTTTTTTTTTTTTTTTTTTTTTTTTAGAAAAAGGAGAGTTTTGAAAATGTAATCTGTAGCACACATTTCATTGAAGCTTTTTTTCTTGTTATTTAGTTCTAGAACACTTTTAGTTTTGTACTGAATAATGCTTGGGCAGGATTCACGATGGCTTGCATGGAGTCTAAGAGTCGTGTAAGACTCCATGAAGCCATCGCGATCCAGGAACAGCCCGAAATCCCGTGTAAGAGACCAGCTAAAACGACTCTTACACGGGCAGGGCGTGGATATGCTAATCACCTCACTTGCAACTGAAAGGCATGCAAATGAGTTAGATTAGTGATCCACGAAGCTGAAACCAGCCCGTGTAAGAGTCGTGTTAGGTGCAGAAATGTACTCAGTTGACAACTGAGTACGTTACTGCAAATAACACAATGGAGCCATGACAGCTCCAAATAAAGTGTGCATATGTTGCAGTCAGCATGCCAATGGCCAAATATGTGGCCATTGGCACGGTAACCCGATGCAAACATGAAATAATTTTTTTTTTTTTTGGCGATCGGCGATGTTTAAACGCAGCGCAGCCCCGCGCAAATGGGCTGCACTAAATAAGACATAAAAATAAAGGTTTGAAACCCACAAATGTGGGTTTTATGTAATGCATGGATTTGCAATGCAGGGACAAGGAGACCGAAAACAACATGGCCACCGTCTAGTGGTTGCTAAGGGGGGAAGCTGAGTGTAAGACATGTAACTAAGCATTAATAGGCAATCCTATGTAAATGAGTGGTAGGATAGTGAATCACACTGTCACATAGCAAATGAGCACATTCCGTGTAGTGTAAGAGTTAGATAAGGGGGAGTAACAGAGTAGGAGATAGGTGACATCACAGGGGGGAATGTCAGGAAGAAATCAAGCTCATTGGAGCAAAGTGGTATGTGAAAGATGTCAATCACACAACATAAAAAGAGGAGTGTCAACAGATAAGCATGGGAAAGTCAAGAAATGGAAGGTGTACACTGTGGCCAATGCCAAAGTTTCTTGCTGTGCGTGCATGCACGCGTGTGCGCGCTGGGAGGTGCGAGTAAGACAGAGTGCATGCGTGTAAGGCAGAGTAAGCATGTAGGAGCTTGTGTAAAGATCTATGAACCTGTTTGTGCTGGTGTGCGAATGTTTTAACCCGAATAAGCAGATTTGTGTCCGTGTAAGCATGTGTGCGTGCGTGGTAGCCACTCTGAGCGTGTTTTCATTGGTATGCATGCTGCTCCCCCCTGAGGAAACAGAGAGGAAAAAGGAAGCAGAAGAAATAGTAGGAAGCTAGCAGGGAATACTGGTAGAGCTAGCAGGTGAAAACAATTAGAAGCAGGCAATTACACAGGCAGAATACTAGCCCAGCCCAGCACTTAAAACACTGCAAACAGCATTGAAGTATGTTTCTCTCAAGAGACACTGCAAGACAGGAGTAAGCTAGTAGAAGTGAAAACTGAAACAGCTGCACTCAGACCAAACATGCTAGGGTCTGCCATAGCTGTTATAAGGAGACATAGGAGACTTGCTGAGGGTGGTGACAATGCAAATGCTGCCAGATAACCCACAGTGAGGAGACGGAGAAGACTGCACAGGCCCAGGGTCATCTACCAGGGGTTACATGAGCTGGAGATAGTGGAGCACTATAGAGTGGACAGAGACCTCCTGCAGCAAATTGTTGAGCTGTGCAGGCCACGCCTCACACACAGAACCAACAGAGGGGAACCCATCCCAGTGGAAACCAAGGTATGTGTTGGCCTAAGAATACTAGCAACAGGTACCTTCCAGTGACCAACTGGTGATATGATGGGGATATCACAGGCATCAGCCTCCAGGGTACTGCATCAGTTCCTGGATGCCATGTCAGCACATGTTGGTGAGCATGTATATTTCCCCAATGCCCGTGAGGTATTGGCCAGCAATATGCATCTCTTCCAGCAAATAGCGGAATACCGAGAGGTAGTGGGTGCAATAGACTGCACGCACATACGCATCAAAGCACCAGCTGGTGAGCGGGGTAGGGCCTACATTAACCGCAAGGGCTTCCCCTCCATCAACTGCCAGGTTGTGTGTGATGCCCAGGGCATAATAATGAATGTGTGTGCTGGCTGCCCTGGGAGCTACCATGATTCCCATATCTGGCATTTGACGCAGTTATACCAGACATTTGCCAGTGGGGGCATCCCACATGGTCACCTAGTGGGGGATGCAGGATATGCACTGGAGCCATGTCTGATGACACCCATCAGAAACACACACACACACACACACACACACACACACACACACACACACACACACACACGCCTGAACAAGAATGCCATAATGAGGCACACGCACAAACACGTAATGTAATAGAGCGTGTGTTTGGGCTGCTCAAGTCACAGTTCTGGTGCCTGGCCACATCTGGTGGAGCCTTGCAGTACTCACCAACTACATATACCCAAATCATCGTGGTATGTGCAATGCTACATAATATGATTCTGCGAAAACAGCTGCAGCAGGACCAGCATAAGGCCGGGACAAACAGCCCCCCACCATTGCCAAGGCCATCACAGGCAGAGCGTGACTTGGAGGAGGAACAACCTGAGCCTGCCCCAGTAGGCAGAAGGAGGCGTGCCCAGTATGCCCTGGCCTTGGCAAAGAGGCAACGCATAGCACATACACTGGCTCAGTAGGAACCCTGGGAATGATACCCCTCTCTGACTCACTCATATAGTAACAGGGACGCCTAACATGACACAACCTGCTCTCAAACATGTACAGAGAGTGTAGTATGTGCATCCGACAGAGGCAGCCCTGCAGCACCACCTGAGGCATGATTGCCATGTGTTAAGCAATGTAACACCATCTAGTATATGCAAACATGAAGACCCTGTCTAACATCTCACCCTCACCAAGCATGATGCCACACTATGAAGACAACAAGATCAAGCACAATAATTGGCTAAAGTATTGCTGTTAGCAAGGGGGAACACATGGCTGACAGCCTCGGCTGACATGCCGAGCAAGACATGATGCCCCACCTGCTAGGGATGGCATGCATCCAGCACACCTGGCTGTGTGGATACTGGCAAAGGCTGTTGTCACCCCCACTGTGCCTTGAATAGGTAAGGCTGGAAACACAAACCCACCACCATAGGTAGCACAAGGGATAACAACCTGGATGTAATGCTACCCAACGCCAGAAGTCTAACCTGCATGGTGCATGCAGACCAAACCCACCACAGCATGGAGAATGGTAATATCTGTTCTGTAACAGAAACCTGGGTCAAGGCCCAGAAGAGCACCCTAATACTACCAGGTTATGCCTCATACCATGCTCTACAGCTCCAAAACATGGAACACACTACAATAGGAGTGTGGCTATCAGGAATTGTCAAGGGTAACCACACCCCCAGGTTGGTACCACAGCAAGAAGCAGCATGGACTATCCATGGGCAAGTAACACTGGCTCAAACCATGTCCCTGTTTGAAGCCTGCTACAGACCACACTCACAAACCCAGGTACCCCAGCCAGCCTTCCTGAAGATACTGCAGAGTATGAATGTTTCAGCAAATACCAAACAAAGCACACACAAAGTATGACATAGGTGGCAATCCATTATGTATGGAAGAAGTAATCAGGGACCTAGGGACACAAGTGGATGGTAACCTGTCATGTGACACTCACATTGCCAAGGTGGCCAGGAAGACCTGCTATATTGCCCACCTTAATATGAAAGGATGCACATGTAGATCAAGAGAGGTCACTGTGCCCCCATACTCTTCCCTTATCAGGCCCATACGTAACAACAATGCCCCAGTTCAGATGTACCTTACCTTACACCTGCAGCAGTTATAAAGACCCCAAATGTACCTCACCAACAGGATAAAGGGTCCAAACATTTGACATCTGCAGCCTGGCTGAAGAAACCACAGCCCAATTCACAAACATACTGCCCAGTCAGAGGTGATGTATGCCTGATGTACAAGGCCATGTCCAATCCAGAATAAATGGACATGCTCCACTGAAGAAACCCTAAATCCAGCAGAGACACCACAGTGTGATATCTGAACCTCCACACATAGATAAATAGTATTTGCTGGAGGGACAGATCCATAACCCAGAGGCTCCTTACACTCTGGAACAGAATCACAGTCCATGATAGGCTGAGCTCCACACTCATACTCAACAAGAGAAATCTGGTGAAGTGCATGGGAGATAGTAGGTGTACACTGGGGGCCATCCCTGTATCACATCAAGGAAAGTAAACCCTATGTGGGCATGATATTCACATTGCAAGGGGTTTTGAGACCCACACACAGTCTGTCCATGCTCAAACAAGGCCAGGGCAGATAGCCTAGTATGAACCTATGAACCTATGACGATACAAATTGTGCAGGACACAAAGAATTATCACACAGCTGTCCTACCTGATGGTAGGAACCATGGTGATAATCCACAGATATGCTCGGCAGCACTCTAATATCACAAACAATACACCAAACCCACACACATTGCCAACATCCTACCCAACAGATTATTTGCAAACTCCCCACCAGCACCTAACTGCCAAATATCTATCCCAGCAGAGTGCTGGCCCCCTGACATTGCAGATGCTGAGGTAACAGCCAGCATCTACAAAGCACAGCACACAGCATCAATGGTACCAGATGGTGTCCTGGGTTGTGTCCAACAAGTACTGTAAGAAGAATGGAACACCAAATAGCAGTACTGCGCACTATCAGTCCTACCACAGGATATGTACCCAAAGAGCAGTGCAGAGCAACAGTGGTCCCTCACCACAAAGGGGGTGCCTGAATGGATACTGCAAACTATCACCCCTCAACCCCCACTATCTAGGTTGGAAAAGTAATGTAGAGGATGATCATGGATCCCATGAATAATGAGACTGGGTACCTACAGACATTGGACCCTACCCAGTGTGGCTGTCATAGGGCAGATCCTGCCCCTTACACATGTCAGACTCATGTGAAATGCGCACCAAGGCCATTGATGTGGGGAATGTGGATCACACAGCCTATCTGGACCTTGCTAAACCCTTCCATACAATACCCTAGTTGGCAGTACAGATAAACTCACCAGCCTAACTATAAACCCCTATGCAAGTAGATGTGTTGCAAACCAGCTCAAGGACAGAACTGACCTGGTCAGACATGCTGCAGCCATGTCAGACTGCAAACCAGGTACAACTGGCATCTCACAAGGCATGGTCCTGGGACCTCTCTTGTATGCTATATATGTCACAAAGGTACAGGCCAACATGTAAGGACTCTGTCTGAAGAGGTTCGCAGAGGACTACAAACTGCCCACCATATCGGACCCTCCAGCTGACACAAGCAACCTACAAAAGGCACACATAGAAACAGACAAGTGGTGCCACAGCTATGTCAACAAGCTAAATGCAGAATAGTGTATAGTCATCCCCTCTGGAAACACAGTACATGGCCAGAAATTACCACATAGGTGTTAACCCAGTAAGTACATCAGGAGCAATAAGAGACCTGGGGACACAAGGTGATAGATATCCTGCATGTGACAACCATGTGTCTGTAGTGGTTACAGAAACATACCATATACCCACCTAATCATGAAGGTAAGCACAGCTCGGTCAGGGTAGGTCAATGTGCCTCTGCAGTCATCCATCAGCAGCCTCACAATTGTGTACAATGGCCCTTCAGGGATGTACCTTAGCAGATACCTGAATCAACTGGAAAGACCCCACAAATACCCCACCAGGAGGATCGCAGAGCTGTAACAGATGCCATGTGTCACCTGATTAAACAAACTTCAGCTCCACACAGTGCCATACCGCCTGGCTGGAGGTGAACTGTGCCTGATGTATAAAGCCATGACCAAGCTGGTATCAATGGACATTTGGCACCATGTAAAATCTGAATGCTGGTGACCTATGCAGCTGACAGGCCTGAACCCTAGCACAGACATAAACAGGACATGCTGTACCGATTGGTCCATAACCCAGAAGCTCACTCCACTCACAGCTACACTCCCAGTGCAGGTTATCCAGGGAGTCCCTCATTAACTGTCATCCAGAGGAATCATGATGACTGGATGGGAGATGGTAGGTGTACCCTAGATATCACCTGTATGTCACGGGTAGACAGAGGCACAGCACACTAACCTTGACATATGTCATGGCAAACATCAGTAAATGTGTGTTGAAGGACAAACACTCTCTGACTAGCATTACAAATGGACTAGGGCACATGGCCATTGTTTGTCACTGTCCACACAAACTGTGGAATACATTAACAATGTTGGACAATCATGTACTATGCTGTCCATATCTGAACAAAATGCAACATGGTCATATCTGCACAACTGGCCCTCAACCAGTCTGGTGTGCTCACTATAAATATTACAAACAGTGATAGGACTGAGACCGATGATACTGTCCACAACAGTGAAAGTACTGCACCAGTACACTATACGACAATGCAACTGTTTGGTCAGTAGGAAAGGATGTTGACAACTGTATGCAAACTATCCCATGGCAACCCTGCAGGCACAGCATAATGCCTGTTAGGTTCAGACACAAAGCAGTTGGGCAGTAAGAACACAACCTGATGTCCAACACTCAACTGTACATGTGAAATATAGATGAAGTCCACACACAAACACAAATGTGGTGGACCACAGGTCCCAACATAAGGAAAGGTCACACTGGGCATGCTCGCACACTTAGATAAATGAGACGTGTCAGTCAAGAAGCCATAGAAACTGTGAACTGGGCATGCTCACACACTTAGGCCATGTCACAGTTCAGCAGTTGCACACACATATCTGGCATTTATATGTGTTAACACAGGAACCTCACACAATACAGAAATCTGCCCAGTGCACACAGTGACATTACAACAGAGACATAAGTAAAGTACTGGATCCCACTCATATGCAAACATCGTCCACAGTACACAAGTTGTTCATAGAGATAGGGAAGGCTATGGCAATAAAGACCCACAAACAGTATATGAGCAACAGATACTTGCATCTGACAGGTAAACATATGGCTGTAGCGTGCAATACTAGGCTGTTGTCCCTAGGGAATACAGAAGGCTATCCACAGTGTATTTGGCATCTGCCTCTGCAGTACAGTAGGCCACTGTGCCTGTGCAAAGTTAATGCATAGATAAGCTCTCCCCTGTACTGATGGATAGTAACAGATGTACATATCTCTTCATACATAATGATGCCAGCACACTATACATATGTCAGGAGCAGAAATGATACCCAGTAATGCAAATAGTACGCTCTGCTACTGCGTCTCTCACAAGTGTCATAACATAGTTAGGAAGGGGTTTGAATCCTGCAGAAACACAACACATGCTGCATATTCCACTGTCTAAACACTGATGATGTCAGCACCCTATAAGTACAGCAGGAGAAAGCAATCCTCCCAGTAATGCAAATAGCACACTCTGCTACTGCGTCTCTCACAAGTGACCTAACATAGTTAGGTAGGGGTTTGTATCCTACAAACGCCATGTGTATTTTTGTCACACAGTTTGTCCATGTGTGTGGGGTGTTGTTCCCAATATTGCACAACATACATTATATCAGTAATGTCAAGGCGCACATGATGTATGTGTGTGTCACCTACACATATGTACCTGTGAACTGCAATAGTTCCCATGCCCGAAGCCTGCCTCATGTGAATACATGGAATATGCATTAGACAACAGTATGACTGTGGTGTTCTGTGCAGGGGCTGCATGTGGTATGTGAATATACAGTGTGGGTTGTAGATGGTGTCATCCCACCAGCGAGGGATACATGACTGGTCTGGAGCATATAGTCCACATGTTGGTGATGAACAGGTGCAGCATGTTGTCACCTCTTGTGGGAGTGGTAACAAGTTGTTCCATTGCAATGCAGGGAATGAATGCTAAGAACCCTTCAGATAGGGTCTTGGAGCTATAGTAATGCTCACACTCTATGTTTGGGTAGTCGCAGTCCACCCTTATAATGGTGTTTGTAGAGACCGTCATATTCCCAGTGTTGTCAGGAAGGCCAAGTGGGTTTCCTGGGTATGGGAGGGTGATGTGTGCCAGGCTATGAACCTGAAGGCAGTCTAACCCACTGTTAGTTGCACATGGATAGGCTCTGATGCTTTGTGCTGTGCCACCAACCTGGGGGTGTGTGTATCTGAGGTGTCTTTGGATACATCCCCCCTGTTCTGGTTTGGTGCATGTGTAGGGGACGACAAGCATGGTATGAGGTATGACCTGGCAGTGATGTGGTGCACCTGGGAGCCATGTACCAGGAGTCTGTTACTGAATGGATATTGCTGTACCCCATTCTAAGGACAGTTTCCACTGCATGCATCTTGAGGTTTACACTGCTGCTGTTGAGTAGCATTTCTATTAGTGTCCTATCCCATGTGATACCTGTGTAGGTGGATATGTAATGTCAGCCTTGCATACAAAGGCACTATGTGTGTAGCAACAGCCTCTGCCAATATACAATGGCCCATGGGTGACAGGTGCAAGCTGTCCCAAGCAAAGCAATGTGGCTTGCCCAGCATGTAATCCCACACTGACGGGCATTGGATCCCCTTTGAATGTCACCGAAACATACGTTAATTGCAGAAACTGATCATCCTGTCTACATATTGTGGCAGCATTCTTGGTGAGGGTAAGATGCTACTTAAGGTCAGGGTCATACCAGCCTGTGCCACAAGCTCAGACAGCCCCTCTATGTCCCCTAACATGTAGTCCAGGGAGGTGCGTCAGAGGTCATACACATTGGCACAGACAATGACTGAGTCATACTTCTACATGCCTTGGAGTGACCGGTATGCTTGTGTTATGTGGTGGATCATAGTGCCTGATGGGCATCTCAGCATGACCTTCACCTTGTTCAGCCTGGTGAGCAGGACCTCAGTGTATCTGATGATAGAGGTACCACATACAACTGTATCAGGTGTGTTGTCAAGCCGTATGTTCTGTGACTGTTAGGCACACAGGCTTTGTGAGCTATGTGTTGCACGTGCTCTGCCCTGACTTAACATTTCCTTGTGTGTCTGCTTTGCAGGTGTCAACTGCTCAGGCTGGATGCTATTCTGAGAGTCCAATAATGTACCTGTGTGTTTCTGTGTTTGGATTGCGGTCGTGGCAGGTCTATGGGAGACTGGTACTGTATTCACTGTAGTATCCCACTCCACCTGACAGGGTATGCCAGTACTGAGCTAAGAGAGCTTAGCCCCCAGTTTGGCTATGTGGTTGCATCTCTCACATGTGTTGTAAGTGTATGGGAAGGGGAGAGGGTTGTCTGTGTACATGAGGCAGCTGTAACATTGCCACATGACTCACAAATTCACCAACTGGACCAGAGAGTAGATTGATAGATGACCTTTGCACATGCTACCATAGCATTGTGAATCCCATACTAAGTAACGACACATAGGGCCAGTGGGGAACAAGATACTCAAGGTGAGTATGTGAGGGTGTAGTGCTCCTGATTTGTTAGTGCTGACATATATTAATGCTGTCTTGAGCAAATGCGAGATAAGTCATATGCAATGTGTTACAGGCAACCTACGTGCAAACAGGACAAACAGTGACGTTCTGTCAAGTGAGACATGGACATCAGTACAGTAAGCAATACAGATGTCACTAGGGATCCACAGAGGCACTGTAAATCTGCACTGCAGGTGGAATCAGTGTTTCAGGAACATAACAAGCAAACATGCATACAAACAAAGGTACAGTCAGCAGGCCTGTATGTAGACTATGCTACAACAAACAAGGTGTACGACTTCCAGTAGGTAACAGTGCATATATGCAGGCACTATAAGCCTGTACCCAGACATTCACAGGTCAGACAGGCTGGGTCCAGGGCCACCCCCCACAAGTGTATAGACCACGTACCTTCATAATGTTGAATAACTGGCCTGATACCCAAGTGCTCATTACCTGTAATAATACACATGTCAAATAACAGACACTGAGCCCTCACTCAGCAGTTCCAGACTTAGTATGATGTATGCTACCTGTCATGGCACCACAGTATCCTTGACATGTATGGAGACTCTCCCTCCTGTCATAGTTAGTTCTGTGTTTTGGTGCTGTCATGCATGGTATGAGGTGTGACCTTGTAGTGCTAGTGTGCTCTTGTGAGCCTTGAACCTGTTGTGTAGTACTGCACAGATATTAACATCCTCAAACATCCTTATTGCAGAGTCGAGTGTGGACAGCATGCAACTCGTAGTTGACATGACCATCATTGAGTATCAATATGTACATTGTCGTATCTCCTGTGCTACCTATGTAGGTGGCCATCTCTTGACAGCCTCACCACCAGTATGCAAAGATGTGCAGACAGTACACTATCATAATTACTATGGGTGTACAAAATAATACAATGACATTCATACTGTAACTGCATCAGGCATGCTGGTTGTTAGAAAAATGTGTATTTGAATACATGAGAAATGCTAGTTTAAAAGCAAAGTAGCATATAATGCATTTTATTCTATTAATCATATAGTAGTAAAATTAATTCATGTCTAAATGTGAAGTAGTTTTGAAACTGCAGTGTGGCTTGAAGCAAAAGCTGATCTCTGACCCTGACAGAATGCTAGCTTAGCAAGTTTTAATGTTTATGCTTTTCATAAGTGATTATCTGCTGGGTCAGGAAATTAAATGTGTGAAATAATGAAATCTTCTGCTCTTTCCTGTTGGAATGATCTGGCCTTGTATATGCGTTACTTAGATAGCACGCAGCTGTGTGAGGAAGTGTAACAGAGAACAAAGACATGCATTAAAAGACTGAAGCTGCTATTCTATTCGAACTGATATGAAACCTTGAACAAGTAATTTTACAGAAAGACATTATGACTGACCAGCTGGATAGCAAGGCCGTATTGTATCTAGAGGAAAAGTTTTTTAAAACATACTGCATCAGCAGATTAAAAGAATAGAGGCTTGTAAGCTAAAGTGACGTAGATGCCCTGTGACATATCACGTCAGTAAGGTGGGCATAGCTTGAATGTTAAACCTAAATAAAATTGTGTGCTTCCAGTTTCATGTCAGACAAAATTCTGTACTTGTACGTTTTTTGCCTCATGGTGTACACTAGTAAACTTTTGAATCTGAACCTCCTGTGTATTGAATTCTTAATTTTATTTAACAGTTTGGTCCTTCGCAAGACGGAATTCCCTTGGTAAGCTGCAGATCAGAGCATATCGGTGGTCGAATACTGCGCAGGAGAAGTTACCGAAATGGTTCTTCTTGAGTGAAAAGACCTCCGACTGAATTGTCGTGTGTAAAGAGGCTGGCCACTTTCTGATCTGTGGCCGAAAAGCGGAACTTGAACGATTTTCAATACCGGAGGCTCAGGTAGGAAGAATTTGCCTTTTTTCTGTTTTAGATCAGGGACTAGGTTACAGTATATTGTTGTCAAGATTTGTTTTGCAGATCAGGGACAAAAAGAAGTACTGTATATTTGGTCATAGATCAGGGTAACAGAATAAGGTAGACAGTTATTCTAGATAAACTGTGAACAGGAACCAAGAACTTGATATCACATGATAAAAAAAGGGTTATGTAACATTTTCTTTGACATGGGTAATAAGTGCACTAAAACCTTGCGAGATCCGCCCCTAACCGAAGATGCAAAATACATGCAATTACAACGTTCTGATAACGTTAGGTATTATACAAAATGGGTTAATAAATATGAATTTGATGGTAAACTAGATAAACCTTCACTAGTTAAACTCCTTAAACAGCTTAAATCTGATGCAGGGGGTCAGGCAAAAAAGCAATGCCAACTAGGCATACCTCAAGCACACAGGTGGATTGAGGAAGCAAATCGTAGAGAACAGAAGCTTAAAAATTCAAAAACATTATTTTTAGACAAAGAGGATAATAACTTGGTAATAGCAACAGCTCCTGCTCCTCCTCCCTTACCCCCTCCCTTACCCTTTTCAGGATATGAAGCGAGTGGACAGGCTGGTCCGCCTCCGCGTTATCCTGAAGTTTCAGCAAGACCACAACCATTTGTTAGAGATCCTATTGAGACTAGGTCCCAAACATGTAAAACACATAGGGACACAGAATCATACCAAATAGAGAAAAATCTACAGGATGAGAGAGAGGAAGAAATATGCCCACTTATAGAAGTTCCAAATCCTCAGGCAGGACAGGAAGGGCAGGATCCAGCACTCTTAGTATATAGACCATGGACAGCGGAAGACATCCGGAAGGCTACTGAGGGAATCCCCTATCCGAAAGTTAATTTTACGAAATTTTTAGAAGATTTACAAGGCATGAGGTTAAGTTACCACTTGAATGGGGAAGAAGTAGAAAAAGTAGTTAGACAAATTATAGGTCCAGATTGGCACATGATTTGTGGCACCTGGAATCCTCGTAATGCAGAGCTTAGACCACTCCCACATAGTGACGCAGAGTTAGACAACAGAGTGAAAGGTCTGACAGACTGAATCTCTGAGAAATGGAAACCCAGAGCATACTGGACTTGCTTTAATCAATGCATACAACAGGAAAATGAGACAATAGATGGATATTATGCTAGATTATTACAATGTTTTAATAATCATAGCGGTATGTCGGTTCCTGAGAACCAAACGAATGATTCCCCGTATGAACAACAATTAAAAATGCATTTTTGAAAGGTTGCATTGCATCTATTAGTAGCTTCATTACGAAGCATATGATAGATCATCGAACAGGGAGGCTACAAGCCTTACTCGAATACGCCAGACATGCTGAGAGACATTTTAATAGTAAAAAGAAAAAGAAGGCACAAGTCTTCACTGCTGAAGACGGAGCTGAAGTATTTGTATTACAGTCAGGTAAAAAGGGCAAGAAAAATACCCAGGGAAACAAACAGTCTGACAAACGATCAGAAGATTTTGAAGAGAGGAAAAAGAGAGGTGAATGCTTCAAGTGCGGGAAAAAAGGACATCTAGCAAGGGATTGTAGGCAAAACAAAAAGGTAATCACAGAAGATAAGGGAGATGAAGACTGACTATATGATAGTGAGGATACATCAAATAAAAGTCTGAAATCATCAGGAAAACTTAATCAACAGAAAACAAATGTAAATGTGATAGAGGGAGTAGAGGAAGTGCAAGTAGATATGAAGGATGAAGAAAGTGAAATTTTGGACTTAGCATTATTGAGCTTAGAGCTCTACTTGGCAGATACGAAACCGGAAGTTACACTTCTGGTGGAGGGAAGGGAAGTCAAATTCCTGTGTGACTCAGGAGCATCACGGACTTTGATACACACCTCCAAGTTACCAGAACAATCCGAATCACCTGATTATATACTAGTAAAAGCCACAAATGGACAGCTATACAGGGAACCACTTTCCCATGATATAGCAATAATTGACCCTGTTTCAGGTATGACCCAAAGAAGTAACATAGTTGTTTCTGCAAAGTGTCCAGTAAACCTATTGGGCAGGGACCTTATGCAGATATTTGGCATAGCAGTAGTTCCAACTGTACAAGGTATGGAGGCACAGAGACAATGGATACCTTTGTAGTGCGACCGGAGGGTGAAACTTTTTACTGGTACAGCCAGGACCTAGTCATGACTGGTCCAGGGGCAGTAACCGAGGAGCTGATGAACGTAGCCATCAGTAAAGCCCCCTCCCTTGACACTGATTGACAGCATTTGTTACACTGTACTCTATACTGCTGTACTACACCAGGACCTGATAGAGAATATGAGCAAGAATTGTTTAGAAATCGTGCAACTAGATTGGTTTTGCGTACTTTATACTGGGATGCTGAGGGGAACAGTGCAGTTAGCTGTTCACTACCTCAAGAATTCCTTGCATTGTATAGATCAAATCGGTTGCCACATGTCAGCTTGACAAAGAACAAAGGTGTTAAATGGGCAGATTTAGGAGAAAAAGTAACAAGATGGGAGAAACAGACTGATTTAGAACTGTCAGAACAAGGGATACAAAAACAAAAACTGAATTGGTTGACACAGACACATCCAGCTGTACACTTGCAATCTAGCAAGGACAGCTGATTAGCATTCTTATTAGAAGAAGAAGAAAAGACCTTATGTGAAATTCCAACAACTCTCTGGTCAACAGGCAAGTCAGATGTAGGACTTATTCAAACAGCAGGACCAGTTACAATTACCCCAAAGTCAGCTTTTAGACCACAGAAAAGACAATACCCTTTGAGAAAGGATGCAGAAATAGGAATTAAGCCTATAATAGCAGCATTACACAAAGAAGGAGTACTGGTAGAATCTCCTGATTCACCATGTAATACACCCCTATTTCCTGTTAAAAAAGCAAACGGGGAATGGCGGATGGTACAAGATTTACAAGCTCTAAATAATGCAGTAATACCTAGAGCACCTACGGTGCCAGACCCACATACTTTGTTAAATGATTTAGAACTGCAACAGAAGTATTTCTCTGTGGTAGATATTAGCAATGCTTTCTTTTCAATACCTATACATCCTGATAGTCAATATTGGTTTGCATTTACATTTCAGGGTAAGAGGTATACGTATACTTGACTACCACAGGGATATTGTGAGAGCCCAACAATATTTGCACAAGAAATGGCTAGCAACCTGGCAAGATTTACCCCATTGGGAGGTAGTCAACTTCTACTTTATGTAGATGACATCTTGCTAGCAGCACCCACCCAGCAACAGTGCAGGGAGGATACTGTAGCATTATTGAAATTTTTAGCAACACAAGGACACAAAGTAAACAAAAGTAAGTTACAACTTTGGAGAAAACAAGTTAGATACTTGGGATATATAATATCCAATGAAGGTAGAATACTAGATGAGGAAAGAAAAACAGTGATTTTGCAAGCACCCAAACCAACAACCAAGAAAGAAATGATGTCTTTCTTAGGTATAACTAATTTTTGTCGGAGCTGGATACCAAATTATGCTTTGGAATCTGCTCCACTGACTGACTTGATATATAAGACACCAATGGCAGCACAAGACATTTTACAATGGACAACTGAAGCAGAAACGGCTTTCTGCAGGTTGAAGCAGTTAATATCTTCTTCATTAGTTTTAGGACTTCCAAATTATCACAAACGGTTCTTTCAGACCGTAGATTGTAAGCAAGGATATATGACGTCAGTATTAACGCAACAACATGGGGACAAGCAACGCCCCATAGCCTACTATTCATCACAGTTAGACCCAGTGGTGTGATCCTTGCCTCACTGTGTACAAGCAGTAGTTGCAGCCGCAATGGCAGTACAGGCTTCGGCCTCAGTGGTGTTATTCCAACCTCTCACATTGAGAGTGCCTCATGCAGTTGCAATAATTTTACTGCAAGAGAAAGTAGCATACCTTTCTCCTGCTAGACATCTTTCATGTATGACTATACTGCTAAGCCAACCTCATATGACAATTGAACGATGTACGACATTGAATCCATCAACATTACTTCCGACTCCTGCGGAGGGCACACCACACAGCTGCCTGCAGGAAATTGAACAGTTAGCTTTACCTAGACAAGATCTTACAGATATGCCCTTGGATAATGCCGTGGTGACATATTACGTGGACGGCTCATGCAGAAGGGGTCCTACAGGGAAGAATCTGGTGGGGTATGCAGTAGTTACAGACACTGAAATTTTAGAAGCTCAGTTCTTACCACACAACTTATCTGCACAAGCAGCAGAATTAATAGCTTTGACAAGGGCATGTACTTTAGCAAAAAACAAGAGTGTGAACATATATACTGATAGTCAGTATGGTTTTTCTACAGTACATGTATTTGCACAACAATGGAAAAATAGAGGAATGATAACATCTAGTGGAAAACCTATTAATCATACACAATTTATTTTGGAGTTATTAGAATCTATTCAGTTACCTACCAAAGTAGCTATTTGTAAATGTGTAGCTCATACAAAACAGCAGGATAAGATTTCAAAAGGCAATGCACGAGCTGATGCAGCTGCAAAGCAACCAGCCTCGGACTCAGAAACTTTACTTTTAAATGAGGAATTACAACCCTCTGAGATTTTAGATTTAGACATGTTAAAAACAATGCAAATGCTTACTACAAGAGCAGAAAAACAAAAATGGGTAAAATGAGGTGCAATTCTTGAGAATGGACTGTACATTTCCAAAGAAAGAAAACCGATATTGCCGTCTAATTTATTTGTTGAGCCATGGGCAGTGCCATGTCTCAACAGGGGGGATGGTACAGTTAGTAAATCGAATATTCCAAACATATGGATACACAAATTACACAAAACAATTTTGTGCAGCTTGTCATACTTGTAACAAGCATCACGCACAAGGGGCATTTAAAACCAAGCAAGGAAGTTTTCCTATACCACCATACCCGTTCCATACTATTCGTATGCATTTCATAGAATTGAATAAATGTGAAGGGAAAAAGTTTTGTTTAGTTATTGTAGATATGTTTTCTAAATGGGTAGAAGCTTTTTCAACCAAAATCCCGGATGCAGCAACAGTGACAAATGCCCTGATAAAAGAAGTAATCCCTAGATTTGGCATTCCAGAAAGGATTTATAGTGACAATGGCATACATTTTGTGAATCAAAGGATTCGCCAGCTTGGGAGATTTTTTGGTATCTCCTTGAAGAACCATTGTGCTTACCACCCACAGTCAGCAGGACTGGTGGAAAGGTACAATGGTACCCTAAAGAATAAACTTAGGAAGTTAGTAGAGGAGACTCAAAAGAATTGGATATACTGTCTGCCTTTAGCACTGCTGAGTATGAGAACGGTTCCAAATGTAAAGGGTTTGACTCCCTTTGAAATAGTTTTTGGGAGAGCATATTATGTGCCTCAGTGGAAAGCTCTCATGCCTGCAGAGCAAGAGGCTGACAGTTTATTAGCTAGTTATATGAGGAAACTGTTAACAAATAAATCTGTTTTGCAGTTTAACTCTTTTTCAGATAAGGAACAGACCAGACTGGTGGAAGCAGTCATGGTTCCTGGGACATACGTTTGGGTGAAAGTGACGAAAAGAAAGAATTGGGTGAGTCCAAAGTGGGAAGGACCGTACCAGGTTCTGTTGGCAACGCCTACTGCAGTTAGAGTGGCTGAGAGGACGTCCTGGGTTCATTTAACGCATTGTAAACTGGTAAACAACTTTCAACTTGATAAAAACTTTGTGACTGATACACAACCAGACCGAGATGGCCAAAAACAAAGTGAATAGAAGTTTAGATCAACCCCAGAGATGTTGCATAATCATTTTGTTGTGTGTACATTTATTAACTGTAATTGTGACAATTTTCCTCTTGCTGTGGTTTATCCTACACACAACCACACAAGTGAAAGTGGGAAGGCGTGATGAAACGTCTATAGACTGGCATCCAAATTTTAACACATACCTAGCCATGAAACGTGTGTATGCAGAGACTATGAACATTTCAAATTGCTGGGTTTGTACAGCTATACCAACAGCATATGGAGGACTGATAATGTCCGCTGTCCCTTTGGGGATAAATGAGACTTGGGAGAATTTACTTTTCAACATAGGAACTGTGAGATCACAGGACAAAATAGCTTTATTTTTACCTGTCACACAAAAAGGAGTTGTATGTTTCTACAAAAATGGCACTCTCCAGGTGGGCTGGAGCAATTGTAATATAACCATATCTTACCGATGTTATATTAAGAATAGCAATGGCAATACTTTTTGTAATACTAATTATGACTCGTATTTAAACTCATTGAAAACAACTATGAGTGACATTAAAAAAATCCAGTTTTGTTTAAACAATTGTCAGTTATAGATCAGAAAATGTTTAATGCAGGGCTGATGCGTATTAGTACTAAAGTAGAAAACTTATTTTATTTGTGGGAAAAAGGCATATAAATGGTTACCTGAGAATTGGTCCGGCAGTTGTTTTTTGGGTTACTTGGTTCCGGCAATAAGACATACTGCAGAATTACCTTTGGGTAAGATACGAAATGTAAGAGAAACAGCTCAAAAATCCAAAGGTCCAGTTAAGAAACCTGTGAATCCAGTTGGGAAGATCGAAGCTGGTTGGAAAGAACATAATTCAGTAAAAGACAAAAGCGAATTGACTCATATGGACTTGAGTGACAGTGTGATATCCTGGGCAGGAATATTCCCAGCCTATGGAGCAGTCAAATCGATCTGGGAGCTGAGGAAGTTGTCGAAACTTCTCGAAGTAATGAGTAATGCAACTTTTTCCGCCCTAGAATTGGTGACTGATGAACTGAATGCAATGAGAACTGTTGTGCTACAAAATCGGATGGCTCTTGACTTCACCCTAGTGGCGAGAGGTGAATGTCTTGGCGCTTATCAAAGAAGAATGCTGTGCTTTTATTCCTGACAATCGTCATGAGATAAATAACCACCTAGAGGTAATTCAGCAAGTATCAGCCATGACTGAACCAGGCCCAAACCCACTGACGGACTTTTTCCAGAATCTATTTGGGGGGGTGGGGTTCCATCCTAATGAATATTATAATTGCCATTTGTGTGGGTATACTCCTAATAGGAGCATGTGTTTGCTGTGGAATTCCCTGCATGAAAAGATTAATCAAAGATGTTGTTGATGTATCTGTTACTGAAACTTTCTACCAAGATATTGAAATTGAAAGATTGATTTCAGATGATGCTTTTTCTGAAGTATAGATTAAATGACTCACCTAGCTGAAAATCCTGAGTGGAAAAGGCTAGGAGATGAAATGACACTATGCATACTTCAAAATAGAATAAAAAGTATTAATAGGGGGGAAATGTTAGAAAAATGTGTATTTGAATACATGAGAAATGCTAGTTTAAAAGAAAAGTAGTATATAATGCATTTTATTCTATTAATCATATAGTAGTAAAATTAATTCATGTCTAAATGTGAAGTAGTTTTGAAACTGCAGTGTGGCTTGAAGCAAAAGCTGATCTCTGACCCTGACAGAATGCTAGCTTAGCAAGTTTTAATGTTTATGCTTTTCATAAGTGATTATCTGCTGGGTCAGGAAATTAAATGTGTGAAATAATGAAATTTTCTGCTCTTTCCTGTTGGAATGATCTGGCCTTGTATATGTGTTACTTAGATAGCACGCAGCTATGTGAGGAAGTGTAACAGAGAACAAAGACATGCATTAAAAGACTGAAGCTGCTATTGTATTCCAACTGATATGAAACCTTGAACAAGTAACTTTACAGAAAGACATTATGACTGACCAGCTAGATAGCAAGGCCGTATTGTATCTAGAGGAAAAGTTTTTTAAAACATACTGCATCAGCAGATTAAAAGAATAATGGCTTGTAAGCTAAAGTGATGTAGATGCCCTGTGACATATCACGTCAGTAAGGTGGGCATAGCTTGAATGTTAAACCTATATAAAATTGTGTGCTTCCTGTTTCATGTCAGACAAAATTCTGTACTTGTACATTTTTTGCCTCCTGGTGTACACTAGTAAACTTTTGAATCTGAACCTCCTGTGTATTGAATTCTTAATTTTATTTAACACTGGTATATACCCACAATGATATCATTACACTGTACTGTTGTCAACATCATACTATTACAACACTTCTATGTAGTCACCCTGTGCATCAGCACCATGCTAACCTGTTCCTGCACCGATGCTACAGATTGCAGGAGGTGGCACAGTTTCATCATATGCACAGGGTGTGTACCTGGTATGCCTGAGTCTGCCACTGATACAACCAATTGACATGTCTGTGTGTGTGTGTTGGTGAGGGAAAGCAGTACAAGATGGGGCAATGTTGATGCAGTGCGTGCATGTATGCGGTAGCCCTAGGTGTTATCACTTTGCATGTGTGTATGCATGCACACAGTCCCACCTCATGGCTGCCATATACAGGTGTTCGTGGACAGCCACAGACTGTAGCTGCCAGGTCATACAGATCACTGTCTGTGGCCACGGATACGGTACCTGTGCCTGGCAGGGGTGCTACGGACCATATCAGGTACTAAGCCAGACTGGGTACTGTCATCAGCAGCAGGTGGTTGGTGACTGGAGACAGGTCCCTGTTGGGACTGTCCAGCGCCACGTGCACGTGGCCTCCTGGGACAGTCTGATGACAGCAAAGACCCAGCATTGATGGAGCTGCTGCTGGCACTATGTGAGTGGCCGCGGGCTTGTTGTCGTCCGCGATGGCTGCCAGCTGCTGCTTTTGCTGACATACGGCCATGTCGACACCTCAACCGCCCACCTTTGCCCTGGCTCATGGACATGTAGTTGTGGAACAGATCTAATGTGTCCCCCCAATGTCTGTCAATGACCTCGGTGAAGTTATGGATGGCAGCCGCAACATCACGCATACTGTCACTCATAGCTGTGCGACATGCTTTCAGCTCCCTCAGACCCTGTCTGGTGTACCGTTCCATACGTGACTGTGCCTGCATTACAGCCCGAAACATAGCTGAGGTTGAAAGACCTCTGTGGGCATGTCTGACAGGGGCAGTATGCCCAAGGATGCTCCCACGAGAACCCCTGGACATCTGCCTGTGTGGTACCATGTCAGGACCCTGGCCATAGCTGCTGTGTGGGGATGCATGTGCCACCGATACCACATTACCCTGGTCAATGCCCACTGTATCCTGTCCATCACCTAGGGACATTGGTGACAAAGGATGTATTGGCAGGATGACCGTGCACATTGATGGGGTCGACAGCTGTGTAATGTCAATTGGCTGACCAATGACGGACCCTGGCACACCTACCTGTGCCATTACACAGGTATCGTCATTATCACTATCCACAGCAGCTGATTCAGGTTCCCTGCTGCACAACACCAGAGCAGCACCAGAACCTGTGGGAGTAAGACATGAAACACAGTTTACAATGTGTACACAATGTCACCACTGATACACACATGTACACATGCACACATGCACACATGGGCACATGGGCACATGCACACATGCACACATGCACACATGTGCACATGGGCACATGCACACATGCACACATGCACACATGGGCACATGCACACGTGCACATGCACACATGCACACATGCACACATGGGCACATGCACCCATGCACACATGGGCACATGCACACATGCACACATGCACACATGCACACATGCGCACATGCACACATGCACACATGGGCACATGCACACATGCACACATATGCACATGCACACACCTCAGTATATGAGATATCAACACACAGACACAAACACACCTGCAATCAAACACACAGCACTACTGCTTCAGCCTATTATTACTGTTAGTATCAAGAGTATTGAAGGTAATAGTATTACACACTCACCAGTATGGATAGGCTGCCTTGCTGTTACACCAGAGGGACCTGCAGAAAACAGACATTTATTGTCAGTGGGCACAACTGTGCCATTGATACTGTGGGCATGATACAGTTCAGTAGTGCAACAGTTAGCTTCCACAGGTCTACTGCTGATATTGAGAATATCACTCTTGCACAATAATTACTAAGATTACAGCTACAAAACGAGGACACACCACACACATGCATAGCCTAACAGTGTACAGAACGGTCAACTATACACATGGCATGTTACCTGCACGCTCCGTGTCCTGCTGCTGGGTGGCTCCAGCCTCCATCATTACACATGTATGCTGCTGCTGTTTCTGTTGGGCTGGAGCCACAACACTTAGGAGTAGTCCCTCCAGTCTGGTGAGGGGGGGGGTGTCTAGACACCCCACCAGCTGTGGCAAGCTGCTGCCTGTGGATATCCGACGCACGCTGATGGACATTTCTAATTAAATCACTGCAGTGATGGCGTACCTGCTCATATGTCCAGTTATGTGTGCCTATGACATTTACCCGATGGACCAGGTCTTGCCACAGTGCAGCCCTCTCCTGCTGGTTCCGGCTGGTGTGGGAAAAGAGTATTGCAAAATCCCACACCAGGCTCTGATGTATCTCTTCCTCCTCTGCAGCGGAGTACACAGGGTTCCGCTGGTGAACCATAGCCCTGAAAAGGAGAAGGAAAATATGTCAGCAATATCTGTCAGCAAACTATGGCACACATAATACACATAATACTTGACTGTAGTGATATAACTTAACCACCATATATAGCATCTGTCTGTCTATTGGGGGATACACATGTAAATGACCAGATATCAGTGCTCACCCGACAACTGTGCAACAGTACCTGGCAGACACCAAACGACAGACTAGTATACTGCAGCAGTCAGCACACTGGTTCAGGTACAATGCACAACCTCACACTGGGGGTTTGTATCAAGGTACTGTATGGGGAACATTATCAGCCCATGCACTGCACACAATGCACATTACATATTTCACTGGTAATGCACACTACTCTTACTTGCCATACCCCTACCTACACCACAGTGACATACAGGGTAACACAGCACAACATATGGCAATGTAATATGTGTTGATCGCAATACCTCACACATCTGTCTCTGGCCTCACACCAAGGACACACACTACCATGACAGACAGACAGTCATGGTGAGCAATCACACCAGTACATAACATGCACCCAGTCACTAGCACACTCATTCCACCTCACATATTTCGTTCGCAATGTGTTCATGGGTGTGCATTGTGTCTTAGGTAGGTAGTGTGCTTTTGGCCCTGGGCCTACAGCAGCATACTGTTATGCTACCCTGCCCCTTGTGACACATGTGTTATGATCGTACCTGCTCCTTACAAACAGTTACACAGGGTGACTCATATGGCATATTACCTATCTGCATAACATTCAGCAGGGGAATGTCTGACATCTACTCATGGGGAGCCTGGCTTCTTAATTCTGTGTGGTTTACTACAGGGTATGTTGTATCTGTGGGTAGGGTCCTGTATCTCCACCATGTGCTCTATACTGCAGTGACAAGGGTGACAGACATAGGTAATTTGTGTTGTGGATGCTGGAGGTGATACCATGGTTGTTAGACAGCTGTCATGGGTGTGACCGAACTATGTATATCCAGCAAGTGGTAACCTCTATGTAGGTAGTCTGTGTGCGCTCTGTGGTCTTGTCAGTCATTCTGCATAGGCATTGTGTTTGAGTGCATTGACGCAGTTACTTGCATATGTCTGTGTCCTTCTCCATATCTGTAGCTGTCATGGGAGGTACATACCGTGTAGGAAATTGTGGGTTATAGAGGGGTACAGTGACCTACATGTCCATAGCTGACACACCATGTCTGCTGACACCTTCCATGTACAGGTATTACAGGACTAGTGTGCCACTGTGTATATCAATGGGGAGCCTATTGTACACTTGCTGCCCCTGTTCCCCCTTGACACATGCAGTGGTGGGCAGGCATGCACATATGTGGTGGTTACTGGTGTCAGTGTTTTTGAATGGGGTATGGTTTTCCAGTATCCACACTGGTGTTCACTCCATGCCTTTGACACCAGGCACCTGTTGCAATACATCTGCACACATGTGCCTCACACAGTACATATATATATATATATATATATATATATATATATATATATATATATATATTGATATGTTTATATCTGTATATATATATATATATATATATATATATATATATATATATATATGTTTGTATATATGTATATAATATGTATATTTAGATGTAGATATATACATATAGATGTGGGGAGAGAGGGGGAGAGAGTGAGAGAGAGACAGAGGGAGAGTGAGAGTGACAGGGGGTGGGACAGAGAGAGAGAGATAGTCATATACAGACATATCTGTTGTCAGTCAGATTTATCTGTATATGTATATATATCTACATATATCTATATATGTATGTGTGTATTACATATATCTGTACATACATATTCTACCAATCTCGATGTCTGTGCAGTAAGTGAAACCTGGTTCAAGTCTCCTGAGAGCACACAGGCGGTACCAGGCTATACCTCGTATCATGCGTTTTGGCCCCAAAACTCGGGCCAAAACAAAAAGGGAGGGGGAGTGTCCATATTCATGAAGGACACCCACACCTCCAGGTTAGTGGCAACACATGAAGCATCAGAGACCATTCAGGTGCAAATAACCATAGGCAAACCTGCTATACAACTGGTAGCATGTTACAGACCACCCTCCCAATCTCAGGAACCACAGTCAGCCTTCCTGAAGACATTGGAGGATATTAATGTCCCACCACACACCATCATATTGGGAGACTTCAACTACCCTAACATACACTGGGTGCATTATTCTAGCCCAAACACCCTATCCCAAAGGTTCCCGGAATTCACTATGTCAAATGCAATGGAACAGCTAGTCACCTCTCCCACAAGGGGAGATAATATGCTAGACCTGATCATCACATACATGGTGACAATGTGCTACACACCAGAAGTATACCCCTCACTAGTCACATCTGACCACAGACTAATCACCCTGGATATACATATCCCACCTCCCCCACAACACAAAAGACTACAGTGGGAAACCTCTCAAATGCCAACTTTACACTTCCTACAACTGAGTTGGTATCCTTTAAGCCCACTGGGCCAGTGGAAACCACATACCACAATGCAGACTCCTTCACAAATGCTTTCTACGGACATCTCCAAGAATGCATGGATCATGCAATCCCAAATAAAACCAAGACCCTCTCCACCAAGGGCAGGCATCCTGTCTGGTGGACCCCAGCCATGAACAAATTGTATAACAACAGAAGGTAGCTACTGCACGACAGAGCAGAATTCCATAAAGATAAGGCATCTCTGATCAGCACTAGTAGAAAGATACGTTCTCTCATACAAACATGCAAGGCCAACAATGAGAAGGACATCGCTATGGACACTACAGATAACCACAAGGCCTTCTTCTGCTATGTTAGACACCTGGGTGGAAACCCTCAGATATGTTCAGAGTTAGTTCACAGTGACAAAAGCTACACTGAACACACAGATATTGCCAACATTCTGGCAGACAGGTTCAGTGCAGATTTCTCCCCTCCTTCACCCCCACATGAGGAATTACTTATCCCAGCTGACTGTAACCTCCCTGTTGTCTCAGATGTTCAGCTGAGAACTGCCCTCAGCAAAGCTGTAAACACAGCATCAATGGGACACGACGGTATCGCAGGTTGCATGCTACGTGAACTCCAAGAGGAGCTAAACCCTCACATAAAATGCTATTCAACCGTAGCCTTACTACAACATATGTACCTGGACACTGGCATACAGCAACAGTAGTCCCACTCCACAAAGGAGGCACCTCTACAGACCCTGGTAACTACTGCCCCATAAGCTTAACCAGCCTGGTCTGCAACGCTATGGAAAGAATCATTATGGAACTCATACACAGAGACATTAGGGGCTTACAGACACTTGATCCCACCCAGTTTGGCTTTGTAGAGGGCAGATCCTGCCTTATGAACCTGGTTGACCTTTTCAAATCAGTCACTAGAGCCGTTGACGAGGGCACAGCGGTCCATACAGCCTACCTGGACTTACCTACGGCTTTTGACACAATACCCCACTCTGGCATCATAGACATGCTCAACAGCTTAAATGTAAATCCATATGTCACAAGATGGGTTGCAAACTGGCTAATGGATAGAAACCCTAAAGTCAAATTCACTGGTGCCATGTCAGACTCAGAGCCAGTAACAAGTGATATCCCACAGGGCTCTGTCCTGGGAAAGCTCATGTTCGGCATTTATTTCTCAGATGTGGAAGCAAACATGGGAAGGTAGTGGCTGACAATGTTCAAAGATGACTGCATACTAGGCGCCATAGTCGATACACCAGCTGACACATACATCCTACAGAAAGGCCTCACGGAAACTGACAGCTGGTGCTGGAGTCATGGCCTTAAACTGCATGCCAAATAATGTATAGTCATACCCTTTCGGACGGACAAGGTACCCACATATTATCACATAGACAGTAACCCACTGAGTACAGACAAAGTAATCAGAGACTTGGGGACAGTAATCAATACTGACCTCTCATTTGACACCCACGTTGCCAAGGTGGTTGGATAGACTTCCTACCTTGCCCACCTTATCATGAAGGGATTCACATCCAGATCAAAAGAGGTCATTGTACCCCTATACTCCTCCCTTATCAGGCCCATGACTGTGTACTATGCCCCATTTGGTATGTACCTCACCTGGCACTTGCAACAGCTAGGGGGACCCCATAAGTACGTCACCAGGAGGATCAGGGCTCTCCAACAAATGTCATATACTGCCAGACTAAAGAAACTCATGCTCTATTCCATAGCATACCGCCTACTTAGGGGTGATCTGTGCCTGACGTACAAGGCCATGTCCAATCAGGTATTGATGGATATGTTCCACCTTGTACAATCCAAATCCTTCAGAACCACAACAGCTACAGATTTAAACCTCAGCACACATATAAATAGGACATGCTGTAGGGACAGATCCATAACTCAGAGGCTTCCCATACTGTGGAACAGGATCCCAGTTTATGTTAGGCAGAGACCCTCACTGACACTCTTCATGTGAAATCTTGACAAGTGGATGGGAGATCATAGGTTTACACCAGGGGTCGTCTCTGTATTACTACTAGACAGAGGCACAGTAAACTAATGCTATTATGTATGGGAGTCTTCACTGTGTCACTACTATACAGAGGCGCAATTTTCTAAATCTATTCTATACACTGTCTGCAGATAGCCTAGTACTAAACTATGACACTGTGAAACTATATATGTCTATGTATTTCTACATCCCTCTCTATCTATGTATACACATATGCATATTATATATATATATATATATATATATATATATATATATATATCTATCTATATCTATACATACATATCTCGATATACATACGTATACACGTTAGATATATATATATATATATATATATATATATATATATATATATATATATATATATATATATACTCCTTTTTAGTTCCACATATGTATACACACAGTAACGTACTGATGAACATCCATTACTGTACAACCTACTTGTACATTGCACTACAACCTACATTGCTATGTGCACATAGCTACCTTCACATACATATGTATGTAGAGCCTTCAGTGACAGTTGCAGTATGTCCCCGGCCCTATGCACATCTTCATATACATAGATACAGACCAATAACACATCTGGAGGGTTCACAGTATGTAGACTATTATAGTAGTACTTTACATTACCTGTGTTTGTTGCAGCTGTTTGCATAGGCTTGCAGTTACTTGGCCTGCTGTCAGCCTCTTTGTTTTGTTGTTACTGTTTTTTTTTATTTATTTATTTATTTCTCTTTCTCTTTCTCTCTCTCTCTCTCTCTCTCTCTCTCTCTCTGTCTCTACCTCCAGAGGATGCAATGAAAGTATTGCATGTGTGGACTGGGAATACAGGATGCTTTTGTAGGTATCTGCACATGTCCATGTGATGGTCTCTGCACCAATTGTTAGCCAGCATTTACTAATTGCATGCAGCCTGTTGTGTAGTGATTTCAGTTCTCACTGTGATTACAGGACGGTGCTATAAAAAGGTCTGTTAGGCAGGCGTAGCTCTTTCAGATTATCAGGGTGGGGACCATGCTGGTTTGCTGTGGACACTGTTCTGTGAGTGTAAGGGTTGGTATGTCTCTCATATTTCAGGCTGTGTTGTAGACACTGCAATGCATGTTGTTCTGTAAGCTGAGTATTCCTTCCTCCAGTGTCCTCTTCTCCGTGTGTATGTAAACTGACACCTATGACCAGTAATACTGTGTATATGGGTGTGTATGCTTTCCTGTGGGGATTGTGGTGTAACTGGTATATAGCAGTGGCTCTTGCAATCTGTTGCTATGGCTTCAATATTTGGCCTTTACATTCACTCCTTGTATGCCTGCTAGGTGTCTTTCCTGTAATGTGTTACTATGGCTTTCCTATTTTCCATTTACATTCACAGCTTGTAATGCTTGCTAACTCTGTTTGGGCAGCAATTCCTACTATTTTAGGATATATTTCTTTCAGCACAATGTTCTATTATAGCAGTAATAGCTTAGTGGTAAGTCATGCAGACTAGTGTTTCCAAGGTCCTGGGTTCGAGACTGACAGAGGTATTTTATTTTGCTGCTGAGAAAACTACAGGCCTTGTCATTCAGAGTGACTAAGGCACTTTTAAGCCGTTGTAAGTGGGTTAGTGCTGGTTTGCGCGGAGGTCACGCATGCGCACTGCCGCTTAGCTTCTCGCACACACACTTAGCTAAGCGCACATAAGCACACTCCCACTTACTACTGCTTAAAAGTGCTCACTCTCACGCACACCCATGCTATTTTCTTTTAAAGAAAAGAAAATGGGGAGATAGGAAAGTGGTGAAAATGGGGGCACAAAGAGTGTAGGACAGTAGGAAAACAAGCTCGGGTTTTGCAGGAGGGATGTAGGAAAGGCCCATAGCTGCCCATTTCTTCATCAGCAACAGCTGTGCATATGTTTGCAATTTGGTGTGAAATTTGAAACCTTCCACCCCTGAGAGAGGTGTGAGGATAACAATAATATTTGTTGTACAGCCAATTGTAATTGCCAGTTTACATGTCCAGCAGACATGTGCGCAAAATGGGCAGCTATGTATGGGGTGTAATTTTTTTTATTTTTTCAGGTGAGAATGATATGTCAGGTACAGGAAGTCGGTATAGCTGGGGAGGTTAACAGACAAGACAAACAAGACGCATACAGGGGTGGTGTATGACACATGTGGGGGGGTTACACAATTGACCAGGACGGATGTTTCGATATCTCGAGCCCATGAGCCCACAGATGGCAACAGTGGATCTGAGATCCCCAACCATGGGAAGTTGCCACTGTGCCTTCACTGCCCAGGACAGGGCTGTGCTGGGGGCTGTGTAGGATGGGCAGAAGGCACGCCCGTGAGTTGTGCCACCCGTGCCTCAAGCTGACGTAGGGGCCCAAGCACAGCATGCCGGATCTCCCTACACACCACAGTCCGTACACTACAGAGGGTGAGTGGATGTTCTCCTCTGGCCACGCCTGCAGAGGGGGGACGAGCCCCATCCCCTGCAGCACTTCTACCCAAAGGTGGCACAGGGCCACCGGTGGAGGGTCTGGCCTGGGCACTACTGCCAGGTGCACTCGCCAGCCGAGGTGGGAGAGGTGTGTCCGCTGGAACCCGCCTTCCCTCTCGTCCTATGTTTTGCATTATTTAATGACAGTTTGGGTTAGTAATGTGCAATACCATTCACAATTAGTTGTAACAGCATGCATTAGTATTCCCATTAACCAAACACCCATAAATTCAAACCGTTGAACAGCAAGCATAACACATGCATAATTTGAACAACAATACACAATCCAACAACATGCAGGGTTGAGTGATGGCAACAGGCCATCAGGTTTGGATGTATGAACAGGGCACATGCATCAACGTACATGCAAATATGTATGAACCAACAGGACAATTGTCCAGGGGAGTTAATTATGAATACACATACCCATTTCACGTGGAATGGATTATTTGTGGTTATAAGGTAGGGTGAAGAAATATTTCATTAACAACTTCAGATACCTATACATATGCTGTACATTTCTACTAGCTGCAGATATATACACACTACAGGTCTGACTACAGTTTCCTATGTGTAAATGCATGTTGGTGATAGGAATGTTACTGCTACATCAATATACATTTCATTTTTATTCATACACATTCATATCTGGCTCTGTGTAGCTACATCATCCTGCTACATTTGCTTTATATGACTCTAGACAACTGTGGATGTTTGGTATTTCATACAACCATACTATCTGCATATTGCAAACTGAGGGCAACATATCCAGATTTTGGGACACACATTCCAGTTTCAGTACTTTTTTCAACACATTTTGCTGTTTGGTTGTGCCTGTCACATTCATTTCATTCTGTACTGACTGCAGTATACTTTATTCAGGAGTTATTACTACTTTATTGGTGGATTCATGCCTCTTTCTCACACTCTCTCACTTGTTTTATTTTTACAATTCAGGATGGTACTTAATTCTAGGCTTTATTGACATGTTTTACTTTTAGTTATAACAATCCTTTCCAACAGTCTCACTTGTGTCATGTTTCAGAATTTAAATGGGGATATATTTCACACGTGTTTTACTCAGCTTGTGTAGCTGTACTTTTCAGCCTGCTGCAGGTAATGTACTATTATATTACAGGTGGAACATCTTTATTTCAGACTTGTTTCATTTTTATTTTTGGATTACAGGCTGCATCACACTTATGTAATCACACAGTACTAGCAGAATCTCTCTTACACTGTTACTTGCACTTTATATTAATAGGTGACTACACTGCACTCTTTTGCAAGCTGTCATACTTATATTTTTTAACATTTACAGGGAGAAAATTGCTAACCTGCCTGGTGGCGCAACCGCACAAGCCTATCGGCATATGCTCGACGATTCGCAGAACGGACACCTGCAGCTGCAATATAAATGAAGTAATATTGGAATACACATCTCCATAATATCAGCTAGGTTAACTTTCTACATACATAATTACATGTAACTTACTCAGTAGTGGGGCGTTGGGCATTTGCCGGGCCTCCTGGATCCAACGGTTCAGTTGGTCCTGCTTCCGTCACTTCAGGTCCGCATGGTGGTGATGGACCTGTTCACCAGTCCTTGGTATTCCTGTGGCACTGGTGAGATCATGTGCCAACCGGTCCCATGCCTCAGCCCTATATGCTCCCCACAGGACCTGGCCCTGCATGAGTTGGGCCTCATGATCATGGACGAGGAGCCAAACCATATATTTGGACTCCTCAATGCCCCACCTCTGTGCTCGGAAGCAACTACCATCTCCTACACCTGCAATCCTGACTGCAAATCAGTTCCACAATCAGTTATGCTGTGTATTCCTGCCTATGGGGCTTATATATGCCGTTTTTCCCTGCACTTATCTGTGATTGGCCATTTTGGAAATGTATCTGCTTCACAAAACCTGCTTTGTCATGCTTCTCTTTCCATTCATTCCTATATATATGCTATTACTGCATTTCAAGGAGCAACTGTCATGGCTTAGTGGTTCAGTACTTTGACTATGGTGCATGGTATCCTGAGTTTGAACCTGGCCATTGCTTTTTATATTTTATGACTATCTACACAGGCTAGGAGGTGTGTCTGTGTAAAGGCAATTTTGATACAGCTTGCTCAACGTTGCCCGTCGGTTAGCTTGTTGGCGTGGTGCACAGCTCCACGCAAATGGGTCATGCTGGCTTACGCACCGTTTGGCTATCAGCACACATATTAAGCTCAGCTCAGCTATGGGCACACAGTTTCAGTGTGTTAGGACTCTGCTCAACCCTGGGCACTCATTTTACACCTGTTAAACCACTGCTCACCTACGGGCACTCATTTTACACCTGTTAAACCACTGCTCACCTACGAGCAGTTATTCTCAGCTTGTTAGAGTGTAGCTCAGCTATGGGCACTTCTGACATTTGTTTTTTTTTTTCACACATTTCTTCATAATACATTGCCCATTTCATTACATTTTACATAAAAATAATTTTATACATGTACATATATGTCAGGGAATTGTTTCATGCTTATTTCACTGAAAATAAAAATTGATGTTGTGGGGGCTCGAACCATGACTGCCTCCTCTTCAGCCAACGTCTCTACCGCTACACTATTGCTTCTTGGCTTACTTTTCATATTTAGTTTTTATATGTTTTTCCACTGACTGATAACTGTGGCTAAGCGACGGGCACGCCCGCGCAAATGAGCGCACTCACGGGCAAACATCTTTAAAACTTATAAAAAAAAATATGACATGTTCATTTTTACATTTTATGTTAATAGTCTGTGGGGGCATGTGTTGTGTTGTGTTTATTGACATTTACACGGACTCTGTCGTGGGGGTTTACTTTCGGGACTGTTACTCTTCTGGGGGCGTGTCCGTTTGCAGGGCTCGCCCTACGGACATGCCCCCTACTATCTTACATGGACCGTGTTAGCCTTAGGTGTGAGTCAGCTTGCCCTCATGCATATGCATGGCTTGCTGACGTCACACCGTGCAACCTCCGTGTAAGCCTTGTAACTCTTACACGGAGGATTCGTGAATCCTGCCCCTTGTTTTCTGCTTTGTGAACAAATAACCTATTTCATATTTTTGGAACATTTTTAATGTGTTATGTTGTTGGGACCTCACATATTAAGTGTATATAAAAGCTGGTAGCAATTAGATGTGTTATATGTATTCTGCATTATGTTTGCATTATTTTTATGTACTTACAATGGTGAAAGACAAAAATCAAGAAGCAAAAATCAGTTTTCCTGATGTTAAGGCACAGGTTTAGAATTGTAGCAGCTAATTATTTTCAGTTTCACTGGAGAAAAAAAAACAGTTTGCTTCTCTATTAGCTAGATAAATTATTATATCTGGGATTAAAAAAATGAAAGAACTCAATATAACAAATATAAAATCTAATAACAATTCTTACTTTATGGGGTGAGAATATCCATGGCAGCCACTAAAGGGTGATGGGTTTCTTTTCCAAAGCCATATCACTGCTCAGAAAATATGATTTACATTATGTTAACATAAATCAACAAAACAGCCTGGCCTTATTACTTTGATATTCTGGATCAAGAGACACTGTATGAGCAGTCTTCTGCTGTTGATACTATTTATATTTTATCTGTTAACAAGATGGATTGATTTAGGAAATGTATTCTTTGCTGATTCATGCCAATTGCAAAATCAGTGATGATGGAGAGTGGTGTTGATGGGATACA
Organism: Protopterus annectens; assembly: GCF_019279795.1. Taxonomy (NCBI): domain Eukaryota; kingdom Metazoa; phylum Chordata; order Ceratodontiformes; family Protopteridae; genus Protopterus; species Protopterus annectens. Next base: position 942,831,367 of record NC_056734.1, on the reverse strand, counting down.
TAATATTTCTTGAGTCATTTTTGCCATTCATAGGTAAGTTCAAGGCTACCTGCCATTGTAAGCTAGTTAAACCTATCCAATTCCTCTTTCAAAAGAGAGAATCAAACCCTGTACTTTGTGACTGGGAGTTAAGCAACTTAGCCATCACACTAACCCCCCAATCTCAATCACTGGGTCCATTCAAATGATGGAAAGCAATACAGTAAGATGGCCTTTGGCTAAGTGGTGCATCGATTTGGTAAGAACCAACAGAAATAGACAATCAACTATCCTGATTTGAACTGAGTAGCTTTTACCAATTGTCTCTTTCTGGCATTCTCTGTCCCCAGTAGGAGTTGTAAGATGGTTACATATGAGATCTCTGTTTTCCATTACTTGGATTTCTGGTATAATGCTCTGAAGAGTGCATTCTTATGTTTCATTCATTAAAGTAGACTCTGTTTAATCTTACTCTAGCTTTTTATTCTTTATTTTCTGTCTAAGGAAAGCCCGGTCTGTCAGTACAGTATCCCATTGTGTGGACTCATTTACTTCACACTTAGAAATTCTTAGGATTTGCTCACCTATTTTAATTGAAATGAACTATTGTGATTTGTTGCCTTCTAAATCACATAAGTGATGAATGAATCCCTCCTGCACCCTTTGTCAAAGTATTATAATAAACTATGATCCTGGCATTTTTCAGAGAAAGGGTATGTATTGAAAAAATAATTTTCTCTGGCATCTTTGACGTTGGAAAGCTGTAATTTTACATAATGTGCTCAGAAATTTATAATTTGCCTGTATATGTTTTGAGAGTATTAATGGCATGCTAAATTATTTGAAAACATGATCTATTGCTTACTAGCAAGAGTACTGATGTGAATATATTTATCACATAAAATAAGAAATATTGGGCCTTTGCATATTAAACATGCATTTACGTGTGCGTGTGCGTGCGTGCGTGCGTGTGTGTGTGTGTGTGTGTGTGTGTGTGTGTGTGTGTGTGTATAAGGTAATGCAGTATATGATTGAAGTTTTGCTTTATTTTCATGCCATGAAAAATAAATAAAATGAGAGAAAATCTATACTCAAATCGTAACTCACTTAATGGTGACTTTTTAATTTCTGAATTTCCTTGTTAAGGAAATACTTTTCAATTGTAAAAGACAGGCTCAAATGTTGGAAAGCATTTACCTCAAATTATTGTTGCTACAGCTCCTGTTTTTTTTTTTAACCAGGTGTTAACTAAGTAACTCTACATCTGCTTATGAAATATTTATAGCTTCAAGATCGAAAATGAAAAATTCAGAACTGTAATGCGTTGAGTGAAAAAAAAATAAAACTCTGGCTGTACACAAATGACCTAGAACAAACTAATGACCTGGACACTAGAGATGCCAAAGAAGGATGCAGGGAAGGAGGGACTGAACAGACAGTGGCAGCTACGCTATCCTGGAGGTGGTAGATATTCTGACCTACTGTAGTGCTGGCACTTACTGTAGAAAGAATGTCAGAACATGCAAGATAGGAGTAAGGGATGTACTTGGCAATGTAAAGCTATGTCTTTGAGGCAGCATTCATCCTTTTTTTGCATGCTATCACATGAGAAGGTTAAGAAAAGACTCACAAAGTGCACACCATCAGCCAACAGGGTAGTAGCTAGAGTCATAAACATAACATGTATCCTGACTGCCTAAACAACTGCCACATGATAACTAGTTCTCATTCTATTGGTTGGGTAAGAATGCTTAGGGTTATGAACGGGGCTTGATTGTAAGCAGGCACATTGATATTAACAGAAAAAAATAAGTTAAAACATGTTACACCTACAACTGAATTGCACCTTGGGGGGGGGGCAACTAAATCTCATTAAAGACTTAATCCCCTGGATTCAGCAAGCTCTGCACAGAGTGCAGGACTAGTGCAAGAGCTGCTGCACACAATATGGCAAACAAGCAATCCAGGAACAAGCTCCCGGGACGTGCACAAGTGCTCCTACACTATTCCTGCATAGACACCACTGCTATATGCTAATTACCTCATTTGCTGGTCAAAACCATGGCAAATGTGGTGAATTTGTGATCTAGGAAGCAGGCAGATGTCTGTGCAGGAATAGTGTAACCTGCAGAAATGTATTCGGTTACTAACCGAATACATTTCTGCAAATTACAAAATGGAGCCATGTCAGCTCTAAAGAAAGCATTATTCGATGTAGAAGGCATTCCAATGTCCAAATATATGGCCATTGGATGAGAAATAGTTGCAAAACTGTAAAAAATGTTTTTTTTGGCTGATTTAGGCCGTTTAAGCATAGGGCAGCAGTGCGCAAACAATATCAGGCTGAAAATAAGAAAAACGTTGCAAATGAGCTTTTAAACCCAAATCAGCATTTTGCCATAATAGTCAAAGGCATGCATAAGATAACAATACCAGGGAATAGTGGTTGCTAAGGGGGAAGGCTGAGTGTGAGTGTGGTAACTATGAATTAGCATACTGTTTTATGCAAGTGAGGGGATTAATACTGAATCACAGATTTCCTCTCAGTGTTAGCACGCACCCAACCGTGTATAAGTATAAGAGGTGGATGACCTCATAAGGGGGTGTGTCATGCTAGCTGTAAGCTTATTGGAGCTCTGTGGCCTGTATTTGCCCTTAGTTAAGCACAGCTAAGGAAAGTAGTGTGTCTGAGGCTGCTTAGAAGTGTTTACATTGCCTAAACGGGTGTGCGTGTCATGCACCAGGATTTAAACAAAAACAAAACAAAAAAAAAAAACAGGAAATAGCAGCTCTGTTCACATGTGAGTACTGGGTATGCACGCCACACCTTGGGGCTTAAACGGGAAGGCAATGGGAAAGGAAAACAGCAGTAGGAAGGCAATCAAGGAGAACTAGTATAGCTGGCAGGTGAAATAGGTGAAATATATCAGAATCAGCTAATTACATATGGAACAGCCTAGCACACTACTATAAACTATTCAAACACCTTCCAGTCTGTTTTATCCCACAAACTCTACATCTCTGGTGTACACAGATGGCAGAAATTTTACCTGACAAAACTAACAAAATGTTAGGGGCTGCTGTCGCTCTCATACCTCAATATGTGCAAGACGCTGAGGGTGGTGAGGATGTGAATGCTGACGACCAACCCACAGTGAGGAAAAGGAGAAGAGTGTACAGACCCAGGATAACCTACCAGGGGCTACATGAGCTGTAGATAGTGGAGTGCTACATGGTGGACAGGGACATTCTACCGCAAATTGCTGAGCTGTGCTGTCCATGCCTCCATACATAGAACCAACAGAGGGGAACTTATTCCAGTGGATACCATGGTATTTGTAGGCTTAAGAATACTAGCCAGAGGTACCTTCCAAAGGGCAACTGGGGATATCATGGGGATCTCACAGGCATCAGCATCCAGGGTACTCCACAAGTTCCTGGATGCCATGTCAGCACATGCCGGTGAGCACATATATTACCTCAACACCCATGAGGCATTGACCAGCAATATGCGTCTCTTCCACCAAATATCAGAATACCCAGAGGTAGTGGGTGCTATAGACTGCATGCACATATGCATCAAAGCACCACCCAGTGAGCAGGGTAGGGTCTATCGTAAGGGCTTCCCCTCCATCATCTGCCAGGTTATGTGCGATGCCAAGGTCATTATCTTGAATGTGTGTGCTGGCAGCCCTGGAAAGTATCACGACTCCTACATCTGGCATATGACACAGCTCTACCAGTCATTTGGCAGTGGGGACATCCCATATGGCCACCTAGTGGGGGATGCTGGCTACTATACCCGCCACCAGCCTCAGCCAGCAAGACAGGTGTAGATGACCATAAGGAAAGGCTGGCCTAAGACCTCCAATTGATGGCAATGGTTAACAGCCCCCCTCCAGACCTACACAGACAGACTACAACAGGTCTGGCAGTTATATGTCACTTCTGAAGGGTAAGAAGTCTGAAACTGAAATGTAGGTCAATAAAACCTAAGATCTGTACTCTACTGATATGCCTCCAGTCTGGATGATAGGTCAAAAATACAAAATGAAATGGAAGCCAACAGAGTACCTGAAATACCAGTACAGTCATAGGAAATGTTTAAAGATGTCAGGTCTGCCCCCCACCACAATCCTATGTAGAAATGCAGTAACATGTAAGTGTGAGGTCTAATAACAGTGGAGCACAGATTATCCAAGCTGGCCCAATCTACAGCATAGATTGTTGCATGTGTACAATATGTAGGGGTCCGTGTGTTAGGTTGTTATGTGTTCAATATTGTCTGAAAGTGGTCAGCATGTAGGCATGGAGGGTTCCTATCACGTAATCGAACTTCCAAAAGGTCGAACACCAGAAATTCGAACTTGGAAGTTCGAAAGTTGAAAATGTCGAAGCCACAGAACTCTGAATTCTTTCCCAGGGAAAGATTTTGGTTGGACGTTTCTGCGGCTTCGACATTTTCTCCACTGTGGTGCAAAAGTTACGGAATGGGTTAAGGTGAGTGTGTGATTGTGACGGACATTGGGGTTAGGGTGCGGGTAAGGTAAGTGTGCGATAGTGACAGACCTTAGGGTTAGGGTCTGGGTTAAGGTTAGTGCATAGATAGGTGTGTATGTAAGGTTTAGTGTATGTTTGTAAGGTTTTTGGTGTGCTTGTGTTGTTTGTGTGTTTTTCGGAACAGCAATTTCTTTCCCTGGGAAAAAAATCACTGTTCTGATGTTTCAGTGTTATCACATTTCAGTCTTCCAAGTTTGAACTTATGGTGTTCGAAATTTTGGAAGTTCAATTACGTGATATAGACCCGGCATGGAGGGCTGTGTCTCAGTGGCCTATGAGCAGTACTGTGGATGACACGGCCATGTTCCAACAACTGCAGTGCCAACCACAATGCTTCTCAGCAATTCCCATGTCAGCAGTCATCCATACTCACTGTCCAGATGTCCATATCTGTCACCGTCTGAAAGATGGACATGCCATGAATGTGGGCCCATACATACACACAGTACACAGGTGAAAGTACCCTAGACAGAGTGCATAAAATGTAACTGTCAACTGCACGCAACTTGTACATACAGGTTAGCAGCACATTAGTTGTCTGTGTAGTAGGGAATACTGATGTATCTGGACAATCACTGGCAGACCAGAAAAGGCACAGTTATGAAGTAATGAGAGACTACCTATGTCCCTGCACAAGGCAGCATAAGGGGAATGTCCCAGGTATATCTGTGAGTCAGCTGAAAGTCACTTCCATATCACACATGCACTCAACTCACCCCACCATCAGCCGCAGGTTTATGACAGGTCATATCCTTGCTGTTGGGAATGAGTACAGTATGACCCCACTTCATAATGGGACATACCCACAGAATACAGCTTGCTGAAGAGGTGTCCTATGCAAGTGTATCCCTAGCTGTAAGCAGCACCCTGCCTGCATGCAGACCAATGAGTCAATATGTACAGGAGCTATTGCATTAACAACTCGCACACTTACCCTGTCACCCCAGGGGAATCCACTGGCTCACAGCCTGGGAATGTAGGAGTGACAGAATGTACTAGCCTGCTACAGATGGCCTGCCTCACTACCAAATGGCATACAGTCCTCTGTCAAAGGCCTGTGCCTCACCCATAGTGCCAATTTATCTGTAAGCAGCACCCTGCCTGCATGCAGACCAATCGGTCAATATGTACAAGAACTATTGCCATTAACACCTCACACACTTACCCTGTCACCCCTAATGGAATCCACTGGCTTACAGCCTGGGAATGTAGGAGTGACAGAATGTATTAGCCTGCTACAGATGACCTGCCTCACTACCAAATGGCCTACAGTCCTCTGTCAATGGCCTGTGCTTCACCCATAGTGCCAATCTATGGTATCTCAAGGGGCTGCAACCAACAAATTAACACAGTCAGCAGAACACAAATGCAAGGCCATTTTGACAAATCCTTGTAGCATGCCTCCTATGTCCTACCTGCATGGACTGTGGACCAATCCATAAATTCCTCTGGGATGAAAGGCCAACTATAGGGATACTTCCCAGATACTGCTTGCATAATGTAAGGACGAGGATAGAATAACAGAGTGGGGGGGGGGTGTAGACGCATGGATGTCATGGAGTGTGTGAAGTCTGAAACTCTGATGTGTGCCCATACTAACCCTGCCTGCAACCCCAGTAATGGGGGGCTACAAACCTGCTTGTAAATCACAATGTGAAGGGGAACTGACCAGATATATGAGCCCTGCCTCTGGGTAACCTGGGTGAATCTGTACAGCTGAGAGGTATGCCCATAGCAGGATAAGGCCATTATATTAAGTCAATATATGTTAAAGAAGGGGATCCACAGCCACCATACTACCAAGATGCTGGACCATTTACACAGACCCATCAGCAAGTGTTTGTAGCTACCCCTGCAGAATGGCAGGAGTGTGCAAGACTGTGTAGGCTGTGGACCACAATACTGGACTCAGCTTCATTCACCTTGTATTTCCCAGTAAATAACTGTGAACAAATATTTATATCTGCCAGTAGTTGATGACATAATACTTCACAGTGTAAAACAGTACATATGTCTGAATAACTCTGCTAATGCCAACCATGTAACACAAGCAGCACAGACAGTAATAGTTACAGTATCCCCTATCTGTCACCCATTGTGACTCCATGCTGTCAATCTATCTACAGATATCCTGCAGAAACAGGCTGCTATCTGTAGGTTCAGAACACCAAACTCTGGACTGGAGTACAACCCTACCTGGAATGGCTTCACACACTCAATACAGAAAGTCATACTGGGCATACTCCTACACTTAGAGAAATGTAGCCCTCGTCTTACAACACAGTGGACTATACATATCTGTCCATTGCAGATGTCTGTGCACACACACCAAACTGTACACCATTTATGCTTCACACACATTGGATAGGAATACTCACACATATCCAAGGCCAACACACTATAATATGTCAAACATGCACACAGAGAGATGTGGGGAAGAGAGAGAGACAGACAATGACATATAAAATTCCATTATGAGGCCTGTCCCACCCACTACACATCCAATTGGCCAATATCACATGATATGCTGATGTCAAACACTTTAGATATTCCTTTTGGTAGCCCTCAGCCCTATAGTGTCTATGGTGTTTGTGATAACTGTGTAACACAATAGTACAAATCAGTATTCATGTAGCATGTATATACTCAGTCCTGTCAAATGTAAAGTTGTGTGTGACTGAGTGTATGTGTGTTTCCAGAGGAATGATTTATGGCCCATTCACATACACTGCACTTCCCACTGCCCATGTTAGCACTCCTGCTGATGTCAGTCACCTTAAAATAAACCATCAGCCAAATCTCAACCCTTTAACTTCTGTGTTGCTCGTGATAACTGCATAATACTATAGTGTAACAAACTGGTTAGGTAGCAGTTCTAATCCCAGACAGGGTAACTGTGATGATGTGTATGTGGAGGTGAATGATTTTGAAGTCGTTCACGTTCACTACACCTGCCATTGCCCACTTTAGCACACCTGCTAAAGTCCGTCCCCTTGAAATAACCCTTTGGCCAAGTCTCAGCCCTATCAGCTCTGTGGCACTTGTGATAACTGTGTAATAATATAGTATAGCAAACTAGTTAATTAGGAGTTCAAATCCCAGGCATGACAACTATGATTGTGTGTGTGTGTGTGTGTGTGTGTGTGTGTGTGTGTGTGTGTGTGTGTGTGTATGGAGGTGAATGGTTTTGAGGCTAATAACACTCACTACACCTGCCATTGCCCACTTTAGCATGCTTGCTGATGTCATCTTGAAATAACCCTTTGGCCAAGTCTCAGCCTTATAAGCTCTGCGGTGCTTGCAATAACTGTGTCATACTGTAGTGTAGCAAACTAGTTAGATAGAAGTTCTAATCCCAGACATGGCAACTGTCATAATGTGTGTGTGTGTGTGTGTGTGTGTGTGTGTGTGTGTGTGTGTGTGTGTGTGTGTGTGTGTGTGGGTGGGTGTGTGAGAATGTGGAGGTGAATGATTTTGAGGCCATTTACATTCACTACACCTGCCATTGCTCACTTTAGCATACCTGCTGATGTCAGTCACCTTGAAATAACCCCTTTGCCATATCTCAGCCCTGTAAGCTCAGTGGCACTTCCGATAAGTGTGTGATATTATAGTGTAGCAAACTAGTTAGATAGGAGTTCTAATCCCAGACATGGCAACTGTAAAAATGTATGTGTTTGTGTGTGTCTTTGTTGACATGTGATTTTGTGGTCATTCACACTGACTACACTTCCCTTATTCCTGCTTTAGCTCTGCAGCTGATGACACTCACCTTAAAAGATATCTTTGGACAACTCTCCAACATATAAGCTCCATGGTCCTCGCAATAACTGTGTAATATCATAGTTTAGCAAACTAATTAGGTAGGAGTTCTCATCCTGGTCCTGGCAACTGTAATCATGTGTGTGTTTGTGTGTGAGCCTTTGTTGACACCTGATTTTGTGGTCATTCAAACTTCCCTTACCCCTCATTTAGCTCTGCAGCTGATGTCACTCACCTTCAAAGATACCTTTGGACAGCTCTCCAACATATAAGCTTAGTGGCGCTTGTGATAACTGCATAATATCATAGTGTAGCAAACTAGTCAGAGAGGAGTTCTAGTGGTCCTGCCAACTGTGATAATGCGTGTGCTTGTGTGTGAGAGTGTGTGAGTCTTTGTTAACATCTGATTTTGTGGTCATTCACACTTACTACACTTCCCTTACCTCTCCTTTAGCTCTGCAGCTGATGTCACTCACCTTCAAAGATACTTTTGGAGAGCTCTCCAGCATTTAAGATCCATGGTGCTCATGATATCTACATAATACTGTAGTGCCAATACACAGCTAGGTAGGGGTTTGTAACGCAGTACTGGCAAGTGTGTGTGTCATCAGCATCCTGTGTGGGTGTCGGTGTGATTGTGTAAATAATAAGATCCATAGCAGCGTGGGTTTTGCTACATTTTCGTATTGCAGACCCATATGTCCCAATGTCACATTACTAGGCCAACAGTTGTCAAACACTGTAGAGGTTGCTGTAGATAATCCACAGCCATACATTTATATATAAGCAACCATAATAATAACCAGTGACCTATCTCCACCCATGGATCATACACAAATACACTTGGCTTTTTCCTCTCTTCCTTTCTTTTTGTCCCTCTGTCTCTCTCTTTATCCCTCTCTGGTAGATGTGGAAAATGCATCTGTTTTGCATAGGCAGCAGCTTGTGACTTTGGTTGGTAATGCTCATGATCAGCTGATGGCCTGTGTATGCATTGGAGTCCTCCACTTGCTAATTGCATGTGGAACACCTGTGGTATCATTCCTATAGCCAATTGCATGGAAACATACTCCTATAAGTAAGTACTGCAAGTGGGTGTTGGCCCTTCTCCTTCACTGTGAGCAGGACTTCATGTGGGTGTGTGACAAACAGCATCACAGAGGGTAGTTGGAAATACCTCTTACAACAAACACTGTGGAGAAAGGCCAACAAACTGGAGGGGGATGTTCCAGATATGGGGCAGAATGTAAGTATTGCTGTTCTACATTTGAAGTAATGTTGGTTTAACAGGGTTTGTGTGGATATGACTGTTTTGCATGATTTAAAGTCTGGCATGACAATGTTATGTTGTTGAGAAAACTCTCACCCATAGAGCTATCTGCACACTGACCAGAGTTTGGAGTCTAAGATTTGGTGTGTTACTCACACATTTTCTGTCTTTATAAATGCAGTAGCATACTCTGATGATTGTAGTCAGAAAATGGTAACATCCGTGTGTGTTACTGACTTCATATCCCTCAGAAGAGATATGTCACAACAATGTTCTCAGTTTATAACTGCAATATGTCAACGTTGGCACTGTGTTTGTGCCTCTGTTCCTCAAGTCTGTCACCCTTTGTTCATATGTCATGCAGTAAGAGGTGGATATGTACAGTATACCATTATTGACTGACATAATTCCTGATATCAAGCCAGTGATATATCAGACTGCCAGACATGTAATGTATAGAAGGCCTAATAGTTGAGGACAAAACCTGGACGTTCTGTTGTATTCTGTACAGTAGTGAGGTCTGTGTACTTATGGTGATTGCTAACAAAGTATCTGTATTATGAAGCAGTGTATTGTGATCATGTTATTTGGCCTGTGTACAGAGTGGGGCAGATGTCAGTGTTTTTGGTCCTGTTCTATCTAACATTGCATGCTGTTCCAGTTTCTGATACCCTATCAATCTATATGGTTGTATGGCTAGACTGAGACATATCCCATACCACAGTCAGGCATCAGACTACACTGTGAATTGGGCCAGTATATGTAGGGTTAGTGTGTGAGTGGCAAACATGATGATGACTTCTGTTCACACAGGCCATAGACTGCACTATTACTTAGGCTTACCATTATGTGACTGTGACTGTGTTGAGATTGGTTGTGGGTATGCACTTTCAAATTGTGTCGGTTACTCCATGCTGTTACACGCCTGTAGTGCCTGCTATATTTGCAATTACATGTGTATTCCCCCATAGGTAAATTGGGTTAGTGTTGTGGCAGTCTGCCTATAGTGTAGACAGTGCTTGGTGACATGCCTAGTAGCTCAGTGTATTTACCCTAGTGTGATGTTATGTCTAGATATTTGCCAGAATGTACTTTTGCCTGGCCACCATACATGTTGTGTATTTCTGACAAAGCAGTGGGCTGGTTTGAATATGTATGTCACTAACTAGTGTGAAGTATGTGTCTTGGGACCTCTGCTCCATCAGTTAATATGTGTTAGGACAGACAAGAGGATGTGAATGCATCATCTGTGTGAGCTTACCTAGTCCAGTATTTCTGATATATCCCCATTTTCATGGCTTTAAACATGCCCTTTGTCAGGCTTTTTCCACATTTCTTGCACTAAGGAGTTTTGCATATACCTCCTGACTGACCAGATTGTTTCAGAATGTCCATGTTTATTGCTCATATTTCTTCTGTATTCCGCAGGATCATCACTGTGATTTGTGTGGTACTTCACTATGATGATTTTATGATGTCTATCAGTAACTGCCGGCGTACATGTCAGTTTCAGAAGAGCCTTCTTTCACAACATGTATGTTGACACAACCCCTGTCACTGTAACAACATTCTACATTTATAACTGCAATACATACATTACATTTCCTTGCACTAAGAGGTTGAGAGTTATGGTGCTGAGGTATGACTCCACTACATGTCATGGGCATATGTTTATATATACATATATGTGTATACATATATATATATATATATAGAGGTATGACTCCACTACATGTCATGGGCATATGTTATATATACATACATACATCATATATATATATATATATATATATATATATATATATATATATATATATATATATATATATATATATATATATATATATATATATGTATATATATATATACATATATAGATATACATATATTTATAAATATATATATATATATATATATATATATATATATATATATATATTAATTACTGTTATGTCAATGGTCTGATGAAGCTCTAAGTGAAAGCGCTTACCTATTTGTAATAAAAGAATTCTACTTTTTAAGCTCGGAGTGTCACTTTAATTTTACTATAAGTTATGTCATAGTTTGCCTGTTTGCGGATTATTCATGTTATTGGTTGTTTTTTACTTATTAACTTGTTTGAACACTTTCATGTTAATCCTTGCTGTGCGGTGTTCATTTTGGTGCTTTTCACAGTAATTACGTATTATCGCAACCACATTCGGAGCAGGAGAAGCGGCTCATTCCCAAGCCCTTGTCCTTCCGAAATATGTAGTGCAAGTTATTGGGGAGGTGTGTGTCACTTTGCTAAAAGTCTGTTGAAGAATTCTTGATAAAAAACCACCAGGTAACAAAATTGGGGGAATGTCATTTTCCTCATGTGTATTAAGCTAGTCATTCTTACAAAACTTCAGTATAGTTCTTCAACAGACTGTGAAAACAAAAGTTTCAGAAAGGAACATTTCAGGTTGTTTAAGGGTCAGCAACCTTTCAAGGGCTCTCTATTTGGTTGATGCACGACAAATATTTGGCTTTTTTTGTATTAATGGGTGGCACCATAATGCCACGGTCAGCATTGCAAACTTGTTCTGCCGGTTCATGTACTATGAAGGTCCTCACTAGGTGTAATTGTTTTTTTTTTTTTTTGTTTTGTTTTTTGGCCAGGTTTGTTGCTTTCTGTCACATCCCAAACACATGCTAATAGGAGAATGGTGCTGTGTGTACCTTTCTTTTTGTGTGTCTCTATGTGTATTTGTTGCAGTGGACTGGGGTGTCATCCCGGAATTTGTTCTCTCTCTCTTGCCTTTTGCTTCCACTCTAGTGGGCCAACTGCTGCAGGATACATACAAGACAACAAACACCCATATGAAAAAAATATATCACCAGTAACGTACAATCATAACATCTTTCAAACCCCAAACATATCGCTTTATAATAAATTAACCACATGCCCACAACATGATGAATGCTGACAGGTTGGAAATGTGGTTGCGATAGTACGCAAGTACCCTTTTTACACACACACACATACACACACACACACACACACACACATATATATATATATATATATATATAGAGAGAGAGAGAGAAAGATATACCAATATATCTATATCTATCTATCTATCTATCTATCTATATAGATAGCTATATACATATATATATATATATATATATATATATATATATATATATATATACACACACGCACACACAATCACACACACACACATATGTATAAACATATATCTATATCCAAAGCTAACCTTAGGAACAGTGTTAGCTCACTTCTCCCCATTTCCTTTAAACAGAGGTTATTTAAATCCCTGTAGAACCCACCATTTTTAAATCCCTATTGCACCAGGACCCAGTAGGATACGGTACGAACATACAGCATGTTATTTTTTCCTAAAAATGTTTATTAAATGTTGTTTGTTAACTAAATGGCATTTGCAACTTGAAATGTGCTGAAAACATATTTGTAGAGTTTGTTGTAATCCATTACACTCGTAACTGCTCTATGAAAGCAGAAAAGCCGGTAAGAAGCTGAATGATTTAACTAATATAGAAACAAGCTAAAAACTAAGTTATTTAATTCCATTGCTGTCCCTTGAAGGACATAAACTATCAGGGATTGAGTAGAGACATTGTTGCTTAGAATGCTGGCTGACTGAGAATTCTATGTTTAATGTGAGTGCATTTGACTAGATACAATGTTGGTTAGAATGTTGGCTGACTGAGAATTCTATGCTTTAAAGTATGTGCATTTTGCTCTCTGTAATCATGCTAGCTGCTTTAACTGATGGTGTACTGGCTGCTTCAGAGTGTAACTAACTAGATTATCCATTCTTTAGGCTCACTGCCCCATATTCCCACTGAAAAGACTTGCTTCCATAAGAAGCCCTGTGCCTGTTCAGCGAACTCACTCAGAAGGCTAAGACTGCCTGCCCAACTACTTTAGGATCACTTTAAGGTCATTATTGGTGTTTTTTTCTCCTGTGTGCTTTATCAAAGTCTAACTGGGTCTAAAAGCACTATAAAATCACCCCTACTCCTTCACCAACCAGTACCTTGCTTATAAACTGTTTTTTATGCCCCACATTTAAACCCCTCTCTAGTACTGTAGCTGAAAAAGAAAAGTGCACTCATTAGCTTTAGAAGGACTTGGCATACTCTATAATTGTATGCTGCAGTAAAAGGCTTTACATGCAAAAACTTACTAGTGTCAGTAGTGGATTCTAAGTGGCTTACACTGTTAAAAACATTAATTTCTGTGTGTTTCAAACATTAAGCGACCAAAGCCAAACATAAATTTACCCAAAAAGAATTTAAAAAATGCTCTTTAAAATTATAAGGCATACACAAGTATAAAGTTACCTACCGGGAAAAAGCTAACCTTAGGAAAAGTTGTAGCTTTGCACCCCTCCCTGCCCCCAATTCCCACCCACCCCAGTACAGCTAAATTTATAGCACCTAACCCCTCCCTTTATCCATACACCCAATCACAGCTGCCTACCACTTACTCCACCTTTCTGCTTAATCAGCAATCCCTCCCTTAATACACTTTAATCCTTCACTGTTTTGTTCTTCTTCATCTGCTACGATAATTGTTTAGTACACAACCATTAGCTAGCTTATATATTTAACAATCTGTCTATTCACTATCTTAAATATAACAATGATAACATCCAAATCCTTCTCACCCCTACCTATCTATAATGCTCTATGGACCATACCACTTTGCAACGTATGAACATGAACACCACTCAAACCTTATATGCACAAATCCCCAAACCTCCACCACTCTTGCTTTTAAGAAACCAGACCATTTTAACTACACACCCTTTATCTTATCCACCCCTCCTAAATACCATAACCCTCTCCGACCTAGCTATATCAGCCAAAAATCAAGGCAGTATCTTAGGCTTATCAGTAGAATACTGAAACTAATAACACAGCTGAACTCAAACCTAACTGAAGATGGTGATATCCATCCTAACTCTGGCCTATCCACACCAGAGATTTCCCACCTAATCCCTATCAATGTTAAACCTCCTGACACTGGGTCTAAGGTAAATAATCCTACTCTCTATTCTTTGCTAGATAAGTATCCAATCTCCTTTCTAGTATGTCATCCTAACATCCAGAGCCTAAATAATAAAAGTCACAGGTAAATAACGCTGAAATTCTCATCACTAAGCTGCAAATAAATAAAAATAAAAGTAGATATATTGTCTGCATTTATAATCCACCTGGAAATAATGTTAGCACCTTAGAACATATATTACTCTGGCTAGCCTGCAACTATCCCCAAGAAACCATTATCTTAGGTGACTTCAACATCGACTGGAACACCTGTTCTTCCAAGGCCCGTAGCAACCACTTAAATCTCCATGGGTTTACTCAAACCATATCCTCCCCCACTAGGTATAACAAAAATAAAGACAAAGGTAGTATCCTAGACTGGATCCTGATTACTGGTGACCCACAGATGCACCACTCAGGCACACTATCTGATGACCTCAGTGATCATTGCCTTATCTTCATTATCGAATTCCAAGCTGAGTTCACCCATCAACACCCATATAAGGTAACAAGAAATAGAAAAAAACTTTAACCTAGACAACTTTCTACAAGACCTAAAAGCTATCAACTGGTCTGAACTTAAAAGACTGTCACTAGAGGAGGTTGTGGCCTTGTTTAACACTAAATTCCTCAATATCCTTAATTCCCATGCCCCTTATTCACACCATCCGTGCTAAAACTCAAATTGCTCTATGGTTAACTAAACGCACAAAATCCAAAATGTCCAATAGGAATAAGGCCTAGTCCTCTTGGCATAATACTAGAGACCCTATAGATCTAATCAGATACCATCAGATAAGGAATGATACTAAAAACGTCTATCATAGCAGACAAAAAACACTACTATACTCACCTACAACAAAAGCATCAAAATAAACCCCAAAAGTTCTGGGCTGGAATAAATAACCTCCTCCACCCAGGCCATACTACCACTCCCATCCCATCAGTTGCTCTCAATGAAACACCAGTGGTTATTGTGAACACACTTAATAGCTTCTTTACAGAAACTATCCAGGCACTAGCCACCCAACTAATGACTACCAAGACTAACCCCTCTCACCCAGTTCCCCCAGCCCCACTGAAAATAACAAATCAGATAGCTCAAAGCCTCCTGTAACCCACTGTTCCTTTAGTTTCCAACCTATCTCTACTACCCTTATATGAACCCTTCTCAAAAAACTTAAACCCACTTCCCTAGCAGCAGATCACCTCCCAGCTGAATTCCTGTAGCTAGCTGCTGATACCATCACCATCCCAGTCTCTATCCTCATGAATAGATCTATTTCTGAGGCAATCATTCCATCCATTTGGAAAATTTCACATCTAATACCCCTACATAAAGGAGGTAGTTCCACAGAATTGTCCAACTATAGGCCCATAGCCATTCTCTCACTTCTAGCAAAACTCTTGGAAAAGTGTGTCCACATACAACTTATGGACTACCTCAACCACAATAAACTTCTTGCAGTGTCCCAGCATGGTTTCAAACCACACCATAGCAGCACATCAGTCCTCTTATAATTCACCAATGTCATCAATCTTAATTGCAACAACAACATGCTATCATCTGCTCTCTTTCTGGACCTCTCTAAGGCCTTTGATATGGTCAGCCATCACCTTCTGCTTAATACCTTGAAAGCTGTCTTCCTGGATGATCACTCATTGCAATGGTTTCAGTCCTATCTATGGGGTAGACAGCAGGCTGTCTTATGGCAGGACAAACTGTCATCACATCCCCCAGTCACCTTAGGAATCCCTCAGGGCTCCATTCTTGGTCTCGTCCTCTTCTCTATCTTCATAAATGACCTTCATACTACTATCCCAAAGGCACAATGTATTCACTATGCCAACGATTCCATGTTGATTTGCTCTTCCACCTACCAGCCAATGTGATAACCCTAACCCAGAATACTTTTAACAGTATAGAAAACTGGCTAACTGATTGATAACTTCTCTTGAATCCCAACAAAACAAAGCTGCTGCTTTTCTCTCCCACCTCTAGATCTACTCTTCCTTTATTTACTATTAAGTTTAACAATGGTACAATCATCTCTCCTGATAACCAAACTAAGCTCCTTGGAGTTATCATAGATACTAACCTCAAATTTAATGCACACATAGACCATACAATTAAATCTGTCAACAAAAAAATAGGATCCCTCTATAAAGTAAAACCTTTTCTAACCCCTTACGCTAAGTGTGCTATTGCCCAAACCCATCTCTACTCCACCCTCCTATATGCCTCACCTATATTTTCAAATCTCTCTAAAGCTAACATCAGTAAACTATTTTCCTGTTACTACCATATAGCTAGATTCGCTACTGGTATGTCATACAGGACACACCACTGTAAAAACCTAACTGAACTTGACTGACTGGAATTTCCTTCCATACTTAAGCTTAACCAGCTCACAGTAGCTCACAAAATACTTAACCATCTGGAGAAAACCCCAAGCTTTAAGAGTATCATTAACCCATATAATGCTATCAGGCCACTTTGTTTGTCCAACAAGCTATCCGTCCAAACCCTAAAATCTAATATTATAGCAGGTGATTCCCTGTTTGCTAACTCAGTGGGTAAAACTTAGAACCTTCTTCCTGCAAACCTTACCCAAGAACTATTTCTTCCACTATTTAAAAACGGCCTAAAAATACTTAAGATCTAACTGGCTCTGTCCATGCCTAAACCCTGACTAACTCATTTTAACATTTATGGCCTTTTCGTACCTAGTAAACCATCAGCAAGCAAATACTCCTCCCATCTGATGTGTTATACCTTAATGTACAGTTATCCCTGCTGAGCCTAACATTTCTCTATATGGTTGTTGCCCTAATGTGCTCTAAATTTGTGTACTGATCCTATTTCTTCTCTCAGGTTAATAAATTTCTGCATACTTATTAGTGTTCCTACTGTGGTGAACTATCTGACATACTTTATCTATCTCTATATCCTTTGCATTGTATCTATCTCCTTTGCTCTCTTTAAATATTATTGTAATTTTACTGCTATTATTAATTTTATTATAGTGGAGCTTTTCTCCCCGGGCCTCCACTGAAAATGGACATGTATCCATTCGGATTATCCCAGTCAATAAATGTAAAATAAAATAAAACAAATAAACACTTTTATGTGTAAACAATAGTGTTGTATATACCTTCTCAGATGTACTCCACCATAAATCTGTTTTGTGTATATTTACATATAAGAACATGACTGATTCAACACTATTTTCACTTACAAGTACTAAATAATTAGGTTCATAGGTATATAGGTAGGTACTAGGCTATCGGCCCAAGGGCTTAAGTAAGCCTAGCCAACAAGGTTCCCTGGCTTATGCCACCCAAGAAAGTTATTTTCCTGTACCACTGTTGAGCAGAGATACAGAAGTGATTCTGGGGTGTATTTCCTATTTCCCATCCACTCATCAAGATTTTTTTTGAAGAGTGCTAATGAAGATCTTTGCTTGACATAGATGGGTAGCCTGTTCTAGAGTATGGGAAGTCTCTGGGACAGGAATCTATCCTTCCAGCATGTCCTGTTTATTGTAGTGACAAGGTTTAGGTTCCTAGACCGTGTAGCTCGGAGGGATTGGGATTCTTTAGGTGTAGCATGTCCAACAGCTCTGGGTTTGACATAGATTTATATGTTAGGCAGAGATCAACTTGGAGAGTTTCAGTATTTTGAGTTTTCAGTATTATGAGCTTTAGACATTTTGGTCTCAGTATTTTGAACCCAGAGATTCTGAGATAAAAGGATTTTCAAGTGGACCCATATATATATATATATATATATATATATATATATATATATATATATATATATATATATATGTGTGTGTGTGTGCATAGACGCACACACACATATCACACCCCCACACATACATACATGTACACAGCCAGCCACATACACACATATATACATGCACATATAAAAAAAAATATATATATATATATATATATATATATATATATATATATACATAATGGATTCACTTAATTGTAGTAGTGAAAGCAGTTGTTCAGTACTATTCGGCATGTGTACTGAATGATATATTTGAAAAAACAATGGACCTCTTCACAATTCAGATGGCTTAGTGATTAACTGCTGTGACTATAGTGTACAGGGTCCTGGGTTCAAGATCTGCAAGAGCTGTTTATTTTGTTGCTAGGCAGAACAATGACTGTTGGATACAGAGTGGTTAAGGCAGTTTTGAGGAGCTTTAAGTGGATTTTCGTGAGTTTGCGCAACGGTAAGTGGTGCTACCATACGGTCAAATGAATAGGCACTTACACCATGCAGGTTTCGCTTATCAGTGTGCAATTCTGCTTAGCATTTACATTTAAGCAATGATTGCACCTGCTAAGCATAGCTCAGCCCTGGTAATCAGTAATCACATTCCAGTCTGATAAAACAGCAGGGTAATGACATATTTAATAAGTGTGTGTAATTCCATGTGCAAAACATGCTTCTATGTGCTGTCATTACAGTAGCAAGGGGTACGAGTATACTGTATGGGACACCTGAGTATACATGGGTAGAACCACAATCTTTTCTCTTTTTATGTGTTTAATACTTGGGTAGTATCCCAGGTTATATGCCGTGACACTTACATGTATTGTATCATTGCATTACTACTTTTAACAGTGCTTTTCCAAGTAAAAGTAGATTGCAGTTTGTAGTACTGGAACCATACACCCCTGCATGCAAAGCTGGACTCTGAGTACTGACTATCATGTTCTTGGTGTTTGACCTGTATGTTTTTATGCATCTCCTATTGGATATTGATCTGATATGTTGATATTAACTGTAGACTGCTATGTTTTTAGGACATGTCATTGAGGACTGCTGTCATGTAGTAATGGCATACCTATCAGTTTTAGCCATCTGTCTGTCAAAACATTCATCCTAATGCTTAACCTGTTGGCTAGCTACTTTCTGTCTGTCCTCTGTACAGATGTGCAGATGTCAGGTATTCATCTTGGCTGCTTTCATGCAATCTCTGATTGGCTGACACATGTTTGCCCAGCTGTCTTATGAATGCCACAGCTAGGAAACCCCACTCTGTATGTACCACATGCCATGGATACCTCAACCAGACTACCACAGTCAACAGAACATGTTAGTTACAGGTCCCTAACCCAGACACTGGCCATGTTATGCAATATATGTTCCATACATGTCAGTTGGAGCATCTCACTGGCCTTCTTCAAGAGAAAACCCAATGAGTGAATGTTGAATTTAACTGTCACCCTGGGGATCACTCAAGTAGTATAAGTTGACAGATGGCCTGCTGACAAATGTAGGGTGGCATGATACCAGTGTACTCACATGCTGTACTCTTCTCATCTATTCATGGACATCAGCCTGGTACACACCAAGGAACACTTGCACCTATGGACCACAGTACTGACAAATGTGTGTGCATTATTGAGTATAACAGTGTCTGTGTGTTTTTAAACTTGTAGATGAAAATCCTCTAAGGGCCTTCTGACCCACTGCACCCCCCCATTGCTATATTTACAAAGGGCTACTGCAGTAATTGACATTATATGTACCCTGTGACACTCTTCCCCTATGGGCTACCTGGAGCTTGCAGTACCAGCATAACACTGTTCTACAAATGGGTAGATAGCTGTGTGATAACCCCAGAGTCCTTGCAAATGTGAGTATATGTGTATATACGTGTGTGCAATTGTGCATGAGTGTGCATATTTATGGGAGACAGCATTCTGAGGCCACATTATCCAAATACAGTAAACCTTGCCATACATTAAAAGGGATGGTGATGTTGCTGACATTAGGAGAGCCATGACAAACCCTCATCCTACTATCCCTGTGGCATGTGCAATAAATGCATATCCATGTAGTAGCACTGATTAGATAGACAAAGGTTTGTATTGCAGTCCTGGTCAATGTGTGATTGTGGGTATGTCAGAGCATTGTTATGAGTTTCAGTGAGTACAATATCCAATGTGGGGTGTGGGTGCTGGATATACTGTCTTTACACCATGGTACCCCCAGTACATGTCCTAAGGTCCACTGTATGAGGACCGCTGTCACCATCAACCATACAGATAACTGATTACACTATCCAGCCCAATGATGCATGTGCTGTGTGCAAAAACTTGAGTCTGTGAAAACATATGTGAAATAACAATCAGTACAATAAGCCAGTTGAATGAGTGAGCACACCCTTAAAGTGATATGTTGTGTTAACACCTGTTGAGATAACTACAGCATCCATTTGTTTTGGTTTGCACACTCAATAGAATTGTACAGGTTATGGGTCAGATTTGGGGTGTGGAACATTTAAGATTATCTGTGGTCTAATTGTCATACAGGAACCGAAAATAAAGCAGCCTCTGTGAGTATGGCAGCTGCAGGGCCCTAAAGGGAAAGTGCACAAAGCAAAAATGGACCAGCAAACAAGGCACATAAATTAATGGAAAATACTTTAATAAAAGTATTGGGTTCTATTCAGAAGACCGGTTTCGGCAGTTACTTTACAGAACCTTCCTCAGTGTTTAAATTGAATACAAAAAAAGAACCTATTTATAATAAATTCCTTGAATCATGTGATTCATTACAAATGTTCATTGAGACCAGGCTTAAAGAGCCCACCAAGTTTAATAATCCATTCTTTCTCCATTGAATTCAATAAATCATGCCAGCCTAATTTATTGTTTCTGGATCTCAAAATTTTGTCAATAATGATGAAACTGAAACATGTATTATGATGATTTAAAGAATGTTTGTATAAGGCATTTGTTTCGCTCTTATTCCTGATATCACTGAGATGCTCAGACATACGTAGTTTCAATGGTCTTAAAGTTTGACCCACATAAAATGCAGAACAATTGCACTTGGCCAAGTAAATGACCCAATCAGAGGAACAATTAGCAAAGAATTTTATATTATACACCTCTGGGGTATTTCGGCTTGTGAAACTTTTGGTTTTAAGTAGCTTTGTGCAATATGTGCAATGTCCGCAAGGAAAGCATCCAAGTAAAGGTCGTCCTGATAATGTAGTTTGTATGGTGTGACTGGTTTTGGTATCACAATGTTTGAAATGATTAAAAAAAGCAGATAAGTTTTTGCCTTTACGAAAAGAAAATGAACATCTATCACCAAGGATTTCCTGAAGTTTGGGTTCACATGTTAATATATTCCAATTATGTTGGACCATATTGATCAATGTATTGGTGTTACATCCATAAGTGGTCATGAATCTGGGAGGTTCAGATTTGGATTTATTGCTGAACTTATAATGTAATAAATCTTCACATTTCATACTATCAACAATATGCTTGGTGAGTGCAAGATGACCCATTTTGTATCCACAGTCGTGAAATCTGTGTACAAGATCATCCCTGAAGCATTTGTATGTGTCTTGATCAGAAAAGATGTGTTTGATATGCATGAACTGAGATTTGGGAATGTTTTTGCAAATGTGTGGGGGATGGAACCTGGAGGCATGGATTAGTGAATTGTTTTCGGGGAATTTACAGTGAATTTCTGTAGACAGCGTATGATCTGATGTACGGCAAACCATAAAATCTAAAAAAAATATTTTATTTTTATCACAGCTGACAGAAAACTCGATTCCCCATTTATTATCATTCAAATGAGTGATAAATTCTGAGAGATATTCACTATCAGACCTCCATACCAACCAGCAATCATCTGAGTACCTACGCCAGATGTCCATCTCATCAATATAAATATTGTGAGACCTGTCATAAATGACCTGTTCTTCAAAATACACCATGAAGAGATCTGCGTATATGGGTGCGAAAGAAGCACTCATGGCTGTCCCATTCATTTGCAAATAACATTTTCCCTTATAGAAAAAAATATTCTTAGTCAGTACATGTTCCGTCAAGCACACCAAAAGAGTGCTGAAACCTGGCCTATATAGTTCTGTCTTATTGAGCCAATATTCAAAAGCTTCCAAACCAGCCCAATGAGGAATGTTCCTGTATAATGATTTAACATCTAAGGTGCAAAGTAACCAGTCTGGCTCAAGTTGTGTGTCTGAAATGATTTGCAAACATTCAGTAGTGTCCCTGATCCTGGATCGTACACATTGTAAAAGGGGCTGTAAATGTTTGGTTAGAAGCAAAGATAATGGCTCGGTTAATTAATTTTTGCCAGAGACAATGGGTCTGCCTGGGGGGTTGTGAAGATCCTTATGAATTTTAGGTAAAAAGTATATGTATTGTGGGCAAGGATTAGTGATGGTGAGTTGAAACTGTGTATTTTTTGTAATAATCCCCTCTTCAACAGCTGACATCAGGAAAGAATCAATCTGTTTTTTTAAAAATAGGTGTGGGATCCATAGATAATTCAGAATAGTAACGTGCATTAGATAATTGGCTAAATGCTTCATGATCATATTGTGAAATATCCTGAATAACAATTGAACCTCCTTTATCAGCACCAATAATAACCAACTCATGATTGTAGGCTAGATTAGTGATGTTATCCATACAAGTTTTGGAGACATTGTTAGATAAGGTCAGAATGGATCTTGAATGAAAATGAAGTTCTTTTAACATAGCTTGTTGAAACATGGAAACGTGGTGATTCATGGGCGGCATAAAAGAAGATCTGTGGTATTTAAATTCATCAGAGATCTTTGATGGTTGTTGATCCTGAAAAAATAGTTTTAAATTAAGAGTTCTGCAAAATGAAAAATGTCCTGAGCAAAACTTTCTTCTGAAACAAAAAAAAAAAACAGGGATAAAAGATAATTCTTTATTCAAGATCTCAATTTCAGAGGAGGAGAGGACACGTGATGAAATTTTAGTGATATTAACATTATTCACTTTGTCACAAACATCTGCAATAGAGTTTCCATATTGTTTACAACTTTTATGTTTTCTGCCCCCCCCCCCCCTTCATGTAAACCCTGTGTGATTGTGGAGTTTCTTCTTTTTAATGCTGGTGAGCTTGTGCCACCCCCTGAATCAGTGTCCGGACCAGAAGAGGAATAATCATCAGCTGAAGTGTCAGTGTGTGGAGATGTATCTTTTTTAAGGATGGATTTTGTCCGTTTCCTCTTAGGAGTGGTCCGATTTTGGGCAATGAAACGGACATGTTTAGCTTTGTTTTCAAAATTGAAAGGGTCACCTTTGGTGTAATCATCAAGGTCCCTGTGGAACTTTTTCTTTTTCCTTTCTTTTAACTGAGATTCTAATGTAAGTAATTCCTTACTCAAATTTTTTATGCTGTCAGTGTAAATAGTCTGGCCCTCAAATTCCTTAGCCTGTTCACTAAGCAAAGTAATAGATGAGATTTCTTGTTCTATGATTCTATTGTGGTAATTAGCCAATATTTCAACAAATTTGAGAGATGTTTCTTGTTGAACCTCACTCCATTGTTTAAGTAGGAGTTCATCAGGGGAATTTACCAAAGGTTGTGTGCATATCCTTAGACCCCGTGGGGTAATTCCTTTAAGCAAATAGGTATGAAAGAGCTTGTAGTGCCAAACATTGTTTCGTAAAGCTCTCATGTGTTTATTTAAATTTGAAAAAAATATTTTCACAACTGTCATTGGTTGCTGCAACACCAAAATTATCAATCCGTTCACCAATTGGACCTAGTCCAAAAACTGAAAGGTCATCTCTATCGGCAGATAGACCTGTGAGCAGCTGGTTCAGTTCCATAGTCAATCGTGAGAATAGTATTGACAAAGAACACAAGAAAAGTACCAGAAATAGATGACTGCCCAATCTAAGAAGTAATGTTGGCCGGTTTAAACTAGGATCAATAAGCAATATGGTTATGATGATTGTAGAAAATTACAGTATATATATAGGAGCACCACCAAAATAATTGGAGCTCATAAAAAGAATCATTTGCCGGTCCTAGTTGAGCCAATGAGCCAAAAAACTGATACTTTACTTGGTCAAAATATAACTTAATTCAAAAAAATAAAAATGGATATGTTTGGTGCAGCAACCAAAATGGCAGAAGTGCACTTGAAAGTGGCCAAAAAGCAATATTAAGTGCATGGGGTGCAGATGGAATCAAATACCCATACGGAACCTCAATAAAAAATTATATATCAAATATAAATGATCAATATTATTTATTTATTTAACATTTGTTGACCGAGAAAGTCCGACTAGGTTCCACAGATCCTGTTTTCAGCGGAGGCCCAGGGAGAAATGCTCCAGAAGCATGTCTTTAGAATGTGGGAAGAAACCGGAGTACCCGGAGGAAACCCACGCGAACGCAAGGAGAACATGCAAACTCCACACAGAAGGCACCCCAGCTGAGAATCGAACCAGAGAACCTCTTTCTGTGAGGTGACAGCGTTAACCGCTGCACCACTGCACCAAATTGAATTACCCAAGTTTGAGCTAAAAATTATAGTATAGAATCATAGAACAATAAATCCAACACAATTAACCGTGAAATATAAATATGGGAAAATGAAGGAAATGTATATAAAAATAACCCAATTATTAAGTATAGTACCATTAAAAGAATGGGTAATGTTCTTGGATAATAATATAGGCACCAAAGAATGGGTCAAATAGACAATAACCACCTTGGTATAATTAATCTAGAAATATAAAGAATGAAAACACAAAAAAAGTATGTACCTGAAGTATATACCCTATGACTACGACTAAACCTAACCACTTAAATTGTTCAAAAATGGTGAAAAATCACCACTGGATTAATGTTACCACAGGAATAGATAGCTGTGTTAAGGTAGTAAAACCCAACATATCAAAAACACGTATGAAGTGAAATTGCATAACATAATACTTGAATTAAACACCATCAAATGTTTGCAGTTGGTTCAGACAACAATATACAGTACTATTTGTTGATAGCATATTATAATGGTAATAGTTTCAGAAAATGCAACAAATATCTTGCATATAACAACAATATTCACTAAAGGTGAAGAATAATTGCATACCTAAAGGATGAGGCCCATGAAAATACCCAATGAAATTAATAAATATGTCACTTATTGTTTGGAAGATGCATAGCACAATGCTTATTAATATAAAATGATTATCAAGAGCATGAAAAGTGTGCTGCCTAAATACTCCCAAGAATTATGTATCATAAACTAGATGGTGAACAAAATAGTAACAATGGGCGAAAATAGTAAAGCGTGACTGTTTAAATAGTGAAGCTCACAATCCCAAAATCATAGGTGTCTTTAAAGAGGCCAATAAATTGACACAATGGTATCCTTAGTGCTTAATATAATGTATACAATAAACATCCAACATAAATCCCTTCAAGAGCCTATAATAAATGCAGGTTATGCATGAAAGTAAAAATAAGCATAAAGCCTGATATATGCAAAATATAATAGCTGTAGTAAATCAAAAAGAAAAAAAAATTGATGAAACAGTACTAGTACTGAGTATGAATGTGGAGCAATGATGTTAAAAGTCCAAAACAGCACATAAAAGTTCAAAGATGTCCATAGTTAATGAAACATAATTCCAATGATATTGTCCTTATGGTATAAATGCTAAATCATATCCATTGATAGAAAAAAGCAGTCAGCTGCATTAGGTTCTTCAAAAACAGTCCCAAAGCGAAACCACAAAATGGCTGAACTGTGAGTTGCTTCCAGTTCCGCTCGCTATACCATGTCGAAAAACAAAATGCTTGACCAAGTCCAATTTGTTTGAAAAAGCATCAGCAACATAAAATACTTAGAAATCAGTCACAAAACGAAGCCCTGATATAACTGGAGTGTAAATAACTAACATTTGCGTTCGCACTGACCTGACGAAAACATCAGCAACACTTAGATGTAAAAAAATTGACTCACACACTAATCCAAAGTCAAAAACAAAACTAACACTATCAAGGTATTGTACAGAACCCCTGAATAATGAAAATTGCTAATAGAATGCTGATTTAAAGGCCAAAGAAGACTAAAACGCCGTTGCCAAATGTTGAAGCATGAGGGAAAAAAAGTACCTTTGTATTTTTAAACCAATGTGAATCCAATGGCATAGAAACATAAAATCCAGTAGACTCCACAGATAAACCAGGTCCAGGAACCAACAAATAATCCAAATACTGCTGTAAAAGCAGAAGGTGCCACAGGCCAACTGCAGAGAAAAAACAGGAACCAAAAATGAAGCAGCCTCTGCGAGCACGGCAGCTGCAGGGTCCTAAAGGGAAAGTACACAAAGCAAAAATGGACCAGCAAACAAGGCACATAGAATTAATGGAAAATACTTTAATAAAAGTATTGGGTTCTATTCAGCAGACCGGTTTCGGCAGTTACTTTACAGAGCCTTCTTCAGTGTTTAAACTGAATACAAAAAAAGAACCTATTTATAATAAATTCCTTGAATCATGTGATTCATTACAAATGTTCATTGAGACCAGGCTTAAAGAGCCCACCAAGTTTAATAATCCATTTTTTTCTCCATTGAATTCAATCAATCATGCCAGCCTAATTTATTGTTTCTGGATCTCAAAATGTTGTCAATAATGATAAAACTGAAACATGCATTATGATGATTTAAAGAATGTTTGTATAAGGCATTTGTTTCCCTCTTATTCCTAATATCACTGAGATGCTCAGATATATGTAGTTTCAATGGTCTTGAAGTTTGACCCACACAAAATGCAGAACAATTGCACTTGGCCAAGTAAATGACCCAATCAGAGGAACAATTAGCAAAGAATTTTATATTATACACCTCTGGGGTATTTTGGCTTGTGAAACTTTTGGTTTTAAGTAGCTTCGTGCAATATGTGCAATGTCCGCAAGGAAAGCATCCAAGTAAAAGTTCTCCTGATAATGTAGTTTGTATGGTGTGACTGATTTTGGTATCACAATGTTTGAAATTATTAAAAAAAGCAGATAAGTTTTTGCTTTTATGAAAAGAAAATGAACATCTATCACCAAAGATTTCCTGAAGTTTGGGTTCACATGTTAATATATTCCAATTATGTTGGACCATATTGATCAATGTATTGGTGTTACGTCCATAAGTGGTGATGAATCTGGGAGGTTTGTATTTGGATTTATTGCTGGACTTATAATGTAATAAATCGTCACGTTTCATACTATCAACAATATGTTTGGTGTGTACAAATGACCCATTTTGTATCCACGGTCATGAAATCTGTGTACAAGATCATCTCTGAAGCATGTGTATGTGTCAAATTTGTTGAAATATTGGCTAATTACCACAATAGAATCATAGAACAAGAAATCTCATCTATTACTTTGCTTAGTGAACAGACTAAGGAATTTGAGGGCCAGACTATTTACACTGACAGCATAAAAAATTGAGTAAGGAATTACCTTAGAATCTCAGTTAAAAGAAAGGAAAAAGAAAAAGTTCCACAGGGACCTTGATTACACCAAAGGTGACCCTTTTAATTTTGAAAACAAAGCTAAACATGTCCATTTCATTGCCCAAAATCGGACCACTCCTAAGAGGAAACAGACAAAGTCCATCCTTAAAAAAGGTACATCTCCACACACTGACACTTCAGCTGATGATTATTCCTCTTCTGGTCCAGATACTTATTCAGGGGGTGCCACAGGCTCACCAGCATTAAAAAGAAGGAACTCCACACTCACACAGGGTTTACACAAAGGAGGAGGGGGGGCAGAAAACATAATGGTTGTAGACAATATGGAAACTCTATTGCAGATGTTTGTGACAAAGTGAATAATGTTAATATCACTAACATTTCATCACGTGTCCTCTCCTCCTCTGAAATTGAGATCTTGAATAAAGGATTATCTTTTATCCCTGTTTTTTTTCTTTCAGAAGAAGGTTTTGCTCAGGACATTATTTCATTTTGCAGAACTCTTAATTTAAAACTATTTTTTAGGATTAACAACCATCAAAGATCTCTGATTAATTTAAATACCACAGATCTTTTTTATGCTGCCCATGAATCACCACACTTCCATGTTTCAACAAGCTATGTTAAAAGAACTTCCTTTTCATTCAAGATCCATTCTGCCCTTATCTAACAATGTGTCCAAAACATGTATGGATAACATCACTAATCTAGCCAACAATCATGAGTTGGTTATTATTAGTGCTGATAAAGGAGGTTCAATTGTTGTTCAGGATATTTCACAATATGATCATGAAGCATTTAGCCAATTATCTAATGCACGTTACTATTCTGAATTATTTATGGATCCCACACCTATTTTTAAAAAACAGATTGATTCTTTCCTGATGCCAGCTGTTGAAGAGGGGATTACTACAAAAAATACACAGTTTCAATTCACCATCACTAATCCTTGCCCACAATACATATACTTTTTACCTAAAATTCATAAGGATCTTCACAACCCCCCAGGCAGACCCATTGTCTCTGGCAAAAATTCATTAACCGAGCCAATATCTTTGTTTCTAACCAAACATTTACAGCCCCTTTTACAATGTGTACGATCCAGGATCAGGGACACTACTGAATTTTTGCAAATCATTTCAGACACACAACTTGAGCCATACTGGTTACTTTGCACCTTAGATGTTAAATCATTATACATGAACATTCCTCATTGGGCTGGTTTGGAAGCTTTTGAATATTGGCTCAATAAGACAGAACTATATAGGCCAGGTTTCAACACTCTTTTGGTGTGCTTGACGGAACATGTACTGACTAAGAATGTTTTTTTCTATAAGGGAAAATGTTATTTGCAAACGAAGGGGACAGCCATGGCTGCTTCTTTCGCTCACATATACGTAGATCTGTTCATGAAGAACAGGTCATTTATGACAGGTCTCACAATATTTATAATGATGAGATGGACATCTGGCGTAGGTACTTAGATGATTGCTGGTTGGTATGGAGGTCCGATAGTGAATATCTCTCAGGATTTATCACTTATTTGAATGATAATAAATGGAGAATTGAATTTTCTGTCAGCTGTGATAAAAATAAAATAATTTTTTTAGATGTTTTGGTTTGCCGTACTTCAGATCATACGCTGTCTACAGAAATTTACTGTAAATTCCCTGAAAACAATTCACTAATCCATGCCTCCAGCTTCCATCCCCCACACATTTGCAAAAACATTCCCAAATCTCAGTTCATGCATATCAAATACATCTGTTCTGATCAAGACACATACACACGCTTCAGGGATGATCTTGTACACAGATTTCACGACCGTGGATACAAAATGGGTCATCTTGTACACACCAAACATATTGTTGATAGTATGAAATGTGAAGATTTATTACATTATAAGTCCAGCAATAAATCCAAATCTGAACCTCCCGGATTCATCACCACTTATGGACGTAACACCAATACATTGATCAATATGGTCCAACATAATTGGAATATATTAACATGTGAACCCAAACTTCAGGAAATCCTTGGTGATAGATGTTCATTTTCTTTTCGTAAAAGCAAAAACTTATCTGCTTTTTTAATCATTTCAAACATTGTGATACCAAAACCAGTCACACCATACAAACTACATTATCAGGAGAACCTTTACTTGGATGCTTTCCTTGCGGACATTGCACATATTGCATGAAGCTACTTAAAACCAAAAGTTTCACAAGCCAAAATACCCCAGAGGTGTATAATATAAAATTCTTTGCTAATTGTTCCTCTGATTGGGTCATTTACTTGGCCAAGTGCAATTGTTCTGCATTTTATGTGGGTCAAACTTCAAGACCATTGAAACTACGTATATCTGAGCATCTCAGTGATATCAGGAATAAGAGGGAAACGAA
Organism: Protopterus annectens; assembly: GCF_019279795.1. Lineage (NCBI taxonomy): Eukaryota > Metazoa > Chordata > Ceratodontiformes > Protopteridae > Protopterus > Protopterus annectens. The sequence continues at coordinate 942,801,003 of NC_056734.1, read as the reverse complement.
TGCCTTATACAAGCATTCTTTAAATCATCATAATGCATATTTCAGTTTCATCATTATTGACAACATTTTGAGATCCAGAAACAATAAATTAAGCTGGCATGATTTATTGAATTCAATGGAGGAAAAAATGGATTATTAAACTTGGTGGGCTCTTTAAGCCTGGTCTCAATGAACATTTGTAATGAATCACATGATTCAAGGAATTTATTATAAATAGGTTCTTTTTTTGTATTCAATTTAAACACTGAAGAAGGCTCTGTAAAGTAACTGCTGAAACTGGTCTGTTGAATAGAATCCGATACTTTTATTAAATTATTTTCCAATAATTCTATGTGCCTTGTTTGCTGGTCCATTTTTGCTTTGTCTAATTGTCATACAGCACACAAACCTGGCCGTAGCACAGGGGTGTGTACGCTTTTGATATCCACTGTATATAGATGTTGCTATAGCTGTTAGTGTTAGGCATGGGCAATGGGTCATAACACAAATAAACACTTCACTGATTACTACATGATAATCATGCCGACTGTAGTACCCATATCAGTGTCAGGGCAATGCAACAAACAGCAGCTGTACACATTTACTTCTGTTGTATGCACTGACACTGATATTACACTCATGTGCAACATGCACACCCTATTTTTCCAACTGCTTGTAACCCATGGTATCAGTTTTGTGCCTTCCAGCTGGACATACACGCGTTTATAATACCCTATTGTATAATTTAAATAGTGAATGCTATTTCATCATACCTAAAATATCTAAACCACAAAATATCGAACATATAGAAAAATGATTTTTTTCCTAGGGAAAAAAATTTGCTGTTCTGAAACACAAACACACAACACAAGCACACCAAAATAAATAAACCACACACATACACTTAACAAAACCATAATTCTAACCATACACTACTACCTATCCACTCACCTTAACCGAACCCTAACCCTAAAGCCCCTAACTACCGCACAATTACCTTACCCACTCCCTAACGCTAAAGTCCGTAACTATCATACACTCACCTTACCTGCTCCCTAACCCTAATGTCCCTAACTATTGCACACTCACCTTACCCCGATCCATTCCCACACTTACCTTAACCCGGTCCATAACCTCCGTTCGCATACTTACATTACCCCAGTCTGTAACCTTCCCACCACAGTAGAGTAAATAGCGAAGCCATGGAACGGACAACCAAAATCTTACCCTAGGTAAGATTTTGAAGTTCTGTGGCTTCACTATTTTGAGTTTTCAACAAAAACGGGTCGATATTATAGGTTCATAGGTTCATAGGTAGGTACTAGGCTATCTGCCCTAGGGCATTTATAAACCTGGCCAGCATGTGTTGGCTTTTGCCTCCCTTTTAGATTTGATTAGATTCCTGAGCCTCTGTCCAACAGGGCCATAGAAGTGATCCCAGGAGTAAATTTATGATTTCCCATCCACTCGTCAAGATTTCTCTTGAAGAGCGTCAGTGAGGTGCTCTGCCTTACATGGATCTGGATTTTATTGCAGAGTGAGGGAAGCCTCTGGGATATGAATCTTTCCCTCCAGCTTGTCCTATTTATTGTTGTGCTGAGGTTTAAATTCCTGGAACATGTAGCTCTAAGGGATTTGGTTTTCTTGATGTGGAGCATGTCCATTAATTCTGGGTTAGACATGGCCTTGTACGTCAGGCAGAGATCACCTCTGAGTAGGCGGTAAGCAACTGAGTAGAGCGGGAGTTTCTTTAGTCGAGCTGATTAGGGAATCTGTTTGAGGCCCATGATCCTCTTGGTGAGGTACTTCTGGGGTCTTTCCAGCTGTTGCAGGTGTCGGGTAAGTTACATCTGAAATGGGCATGGGCCTGATGAGGGATGAGTAGAGGGGCACAATGACCTCTCTTGATCTAGATGTGAACCCTTTCATGATTAGGTGGGCTATATAGAAGGTTTTTCTAACTGCTTTGACAATGTGATTATCAAAGGAGAGGTTGCTGTCTACTTGGGTCCCTAGATCCCTAATTACATCTTCTGTACTTAGTGGATTACCACCTATGTGGTAGTTCGTGGGCACTTTGTTTTTCCCAAAGGGGATGACTATGCACTTTTTGGCATTTAGCTTGAGGCCATGGTTCTGACACTAGGTATTCGTCTCCATTAGACCCTTCTGGAAGATGTCTGTGTCAGCCGGAGAGTTAATTATGGCTCCCAGTTTGCAATCATCTGCGAACTTGGTCAGCCATAGTCCTCCCGTGCTTACCTATACTTTAGAAAAGTATATACTGAACAAGAGGGGTCCCAAGACTGAGCCCTGTGGGTGGGACGCCACTTGTAACCGGTTTGGAGTCGGACATGGCACCCGCAACTCTGACCATGTGAGTTCTATCCATGAATCAGTTTGCAACCCATCTTGTGACATAGGGGTTAATGTTCAAGCTGTTGAGCTTATCTATAATGCCAGAGTGGGATATTGTGTCGAAGGCCTTTGCGAGGTCTAGGGAGGCTGTGTGGACTACCTTTCCTTCATCTATGGCCTTGGTAACTGTTTCAAAGAAGTCTACTAGGTTTAAGAGGCAAGTTCTGCCTTTAACAAAGACGAATTGAGTAGGGTCCAGTGTCTGGAGGTTCCCAATGTTTTTGTTTATGAGATCCATAATGATGCACTCCATAGCCTTGCAGACCAGGCTAGTCAGGCTTATAGGGCGATAGTTCCCGGGATCCATTGTGGCGCCACCTTTTTGGAGCAGAATAACTGTTGCTGTACGCCATTCTTTGGGTGCATATCCTGTAGTAAGGCTGAGATTGAATAGTGAATTTATGTGAGGGTTTAGTTCTTTTTGGAGCTCATGTATGACATAGCCTGGGATACCATCCGGTCCCATTGATGCAGTGTTTTTGGCTTTGGAGACAGCTGTTTTCACCTGTGTGTCTGTGATGTCTGGGGGTCTACATTCTTCTGGGATGGACACAAGCCCTTTTGAGGGTGAGGGGGGTAAAGTTTGCACTGAACCTGTCAGCCAGGATGTTGGCAATGTCAGTGGAATCAGTGTAATTTTTGCCATTTTGCACCAGCTCAGAGCAGATCTGAGAGTTGCCACCTAGATTCTTGACATAGCTAAAAAAGGCTTTGTGGTTATCTTTGGACTCTTTGGCGATTTTTCTTTCGAAGCTGTCCTTGGATGATTTTATGAGGGATCGTAGTTTCTTGCTAATACTGATCAGGGATGCCTTCCCTTTTTGGGATTTTGCTCTATCACGTAGTAGTTTCCTCCTTCTGTTGTATAGCTTATTTATGGCCGGGGTCCACCAGACTGGTCTCCTCTTTTTGGAGGAGTGAGTCTTGGCTTTACTTGGGATGGCTCGATCCATACATTCCTGTAGGTGCTCATAGAATGCATTTGTAAAGGATACTGCAGTTTGGGCAGCATTTTCCATTAGCCCGGGGGCTTTGAAACATTCCACCTCTGTCTTGAGAAGTGTGAAGTTTACTTTTGAGAAATTTTTTACAGTGGTTTCCTTGGCTGGGGGAGGGGTCGGATGTGGATGTCAAGTGTGATTAGTTTATGGTCTGATCTTACCAATGAGGGGTATACCTCTGGTGTGGAACATTGAGCCCCCATGTTGGTGATGACCAGGTCCAATATGTTGTCACCTCTTGTGGGAGTGGTTACCAGTTGTTCTAGGGCATTAGAGTTTATAAATTCCAGGAAATGTTGGGCAAGGGAGTTGGGACTTGAGAAGTTTTCCCAGTCAATGTTTGGATAGTTGAAATCACACAATATCATGGTGTTTGTTGAGATCTTCATATTCTCCAGTGTTCTCAGGAATGCTGAGTGGGGGTCCTGAGGCAAGGTGGGTGTTCTGTAGCACGCTACAAACTGAAAAGCAGTTTTGCCTACTGTTAGTTGCACATGGATGGTCTCCGAGGCCTTGTGCAGTGCCACTAACCTGGAGGTGTGGGTATCCTTGATGAAGATGGATACACCCCCACCTTTTGTATTTTGGTCTGAGTTCTAGGGCCAAAAGGTATGGTAAGAGTTATAGCCTGGTAGTGCTGGGGTGCTCTCTGGAGCCTTGAACCAGGTTTCTGTTACTGCACAGATATCGATTTTCTCCTTACTGAGGAGTGCCTCAAGTGTGTGCATTTTGAGGTTTAGACTTCTGCCATTGAGTAGCATTACCCTCAGTTTTTTGTTTCTTGTGTTGCCTATGGAGGTGGGTTTGTTTTTTGAGCCTTGCCTAAAAAAGGCACTATGGGGGTGGCAAGAGCCTTAGCCAGTATGCAAAAGCCCAAGGGTGACAGGTGCAAACCGTCTCTAGTGAAGCAATGTGGCTTGTCGAGCATGTCATCCTAGGCTGACAGACACTGAATCCCCTTTGAATGACACCAATAGTTTAGCCAATTGTTAAAATTGATCATTTTGTGTTTATACTGTGGCATCATTCTTGGTGAGGGCAAGATGCTACTCAGGGTCAAGGTCATACCGGCCTGGGCTATATGATCAGAGAGCTCCTCTATGTCTCTTTCCATGTAGTCCAGGGAGGTACGTCTCAGGTCATTCACACCAACATGGACAATGACAGAGTCATATTTGTACTTGCTTTGGAGTGACCTGAGTGCTTGTGTTATGTGGCGGATCCTGGCACCCGACAGGCAGCTTACAGTGACCTTCTCCTTGTTTAGTCTGGTGAGCGGGATGTCAGTGTGCCTGACAATAGAGTCTCTTATTATTAGTGTATTTGGTGTGTTATTTAGCCTTAAGGGCTGTGATTGTGTGGCACACAGACTTTGTGATGTATGTGATACGTGAATATTATTTTGGGGTAGTGATTGCTTGGATGTTTGCTTTGGAGGTCTCTGCTGCTCTGGCAGATTTTTATTTAGAGCCTCCGAGTATGTCTTTGTGTGTTTATGTGTCCTGTTTGTTGGTGCAGATATGATTGGTCTATGTGAGACTGGTTGTATGGTGCGAGTGGTTCCCTTCTCCTCCTGACTGGCTGTTCCAGTCTTGGGTTGAGAGAGCTTGACCTTTAGTTTGGCTGTATAGTTGCATCTCTCACATACATTTGAGTTTGTTGGAAGGAGGAGAGGGTTGTCTGTGTACATAAGGCAATTGTAACATTGCTTCCAGATTCCCAGATTCACCAGCTGGACTGGAGTGTAGACCTGAAATTGCCCTTTGGACATGCCTGAGTAGTTTAATGAACTGTTTTATTGATTGTCCGGATGGGATGAATAGGGAGATTTTTACTTCTATATAGTATAAGGGGGGTGCAGTGCTAGCATTTGTTAGTGCTTTACTGAGAAATTTCAGCAAGTGCTGGACTATAAAAGGAAGGCTGAGTGCTTAAATTGAAAGTTAGACTAGTTCTAAGGCAAAAATTGAAGAGCAGACTTTATGGAGCCGGGAATAGTTTAAACCTGCGTAACCGGCGCTGCGCGATGCTGCACAGTGCGCATAACCATGCAAAACCATGCAAATGCGGGTTTTAAAGCAGGGAGATTGAAAGAGATAGGAATTGTCCCAAAACAGCCAAAAAGCTACTAGTTGCTGGGCTGAGACCACTCCTCCAGGGACAGATAGGCTGCTCAAAGCTCCCCACTCTCACTGGCGAACAGAGAAGCTACCTCTTATCCAAGTAAGGATATGGGCAACTCAGGAACTGTACCACAGCCCACCCAGAATTCAGCAAAATCTCAAATCTGAACTAATCTAACTTAGAAAAGGCGGGAAACAAGACTTATTTGGGTTTTTTTTTTTTTTTACAGAACCAACAGTAACTTACTCAAAAAAACACTGTAAATGCTATAAACAGGCTAGCACACATGAATGTGTAGCCTACAACAGTTAAACAACACAAAAATGACTAAAAATGACTTTTGGAAGTGCACACAGTAAGAAAATAGTAAGGTAATCAAAAATATAGCTTTTTTTAAATCACAGGTATGCTAGAAACTCACTTTTCGGCAAGAAAATGCAGTCGCAGGAAGAAATGCAGAAAAAAAAATAATTAGTTAAAGCCTCTCTTTTTGTCTCTCTGCTGCTTACAACACTCTGCAGGACACCACGAGGAGCTGTGCTGAGCAGCATACAGGCGCATTCGAAGTTTAAAAACTTTGATACTATAATATAGACCCGTATACACATGCATACATGTGCCCAAGGGATGCCTGGTATACATTTGTGTTCTGTGTTAGTATGGCACACTGTATTCAGAGTCTTGCTAATCAATCATACTCCTCAGCTGGTTATACCTACAGGACATCAGGACAAAGACCCACATCAATGGTTGACAAAAGTAACATCAATATTGATACCATATTACTATAGCTGCAAAATACATATTTAAGTTGATTGCACATTAGCCTTTGACACCACTGTGATAACTTGGAAGATGTCCAACAGTCATAACTACACTATTATGTTACATTGTCATTACTGGAAGACTGTCACTGGTTTGGCCAACATAGGTCAGGTATATGTGTGTGTGTTTACGGATATCAGTCACAGATATGCTTATTGTCCAGTAGAACAATGTACAGTTGAATGCTATTAATTCAAGATATCACATGCAATTTGGCACACGTCTGCAATAGTACTGTACTATGCACATGCCCTATATATGTCTCTTAGCTTTCCAAGACAAACATATATCATACTCATATTCACAGGTAAAATATGGATATGGACAACATCCCATTAACTGGCCTTGCAGTGGCACAGTCACAACTGTCTGACAGACACTCTTTTGGTTGGCAAATGTGAGCTGTCCTTTCCCTGGGTGAGTCAGGATCCTGAGCTGTGATACCACCTCTCAAACTCTTGGAGCATCACATGTGGACAAAGCCTAACGTGATGGGGGTAAATAGGGACATATCATACATGTTCCTGTTACAGAGTTATGAAGTTTTTAGCATAATACATTTTGCATTACTGTGACTGTTCTGAAGGATGTGTAGTCTTACACTCAAGTGTTTGTCATTACTTCATGACTTCAGTCGTCAGCTATTTGTCAGACAGGTAGAGATGTCAAGGGGAACAGACATAACAGTCTGATTTCAAAATCTGGACATTCTATGAAGATTTGTAAAGTTGACAGGTATGGCTGTGATGTCTCCCACTGCAGACAGAGCCAGATGCTATGGCCATAGCAGTTGTACAGCAGGACATCAGTACAGCAAGTTTTGCTGGGGCATATACATTTTTCAAACTCAGCTATCCTATTATTACAGACCAAGTAATACATTAAATTACATACTTAAATGTTTCACATACCTGTTTATTTATTTATTTTTTTTTTTGGGGGGGGGGGGGTTGTTGTATATTCAAACCTAAGTGTTTTGGTTTGGTTGTTGTCTCACTCTGTGTCATTTTTGTCTCTCTCTTTCTCTCTTTCTCTCTGTAGTACAGGGGATTGAGTGGGTTTGATTAAGTGATAGCATGGCTTTTTTAGGTGATGGTCATGACCAGGTGATGGCCTATGCACCAATTGGTGTTCCCCACTTGCTAATTGCATACAGACCAGCTGTGTAGTTCTTCCAATAGCCAATGTCATGGCAACCCACTCCTATAAATGTGTACTTCCTGTGGTCATTGTCCCTTTACCTTGCCTATAAGGAACACATCCTTCCTGTGTGTGAGCAGCAGTGTTACAGACAGCAGGTGAGAATATCTCTTACAACAAGACATGTGGACATAGGCCAACTACAGGTTTATGTAAGGTTCCAGACATAGGGACAGAGTGTGAGTATCACTGTTATATACTTTGAATACTGCTAGTTTAACAGGGTGTGTGTGTACATGCTAGCTCTGCATAGCTTGCAGTCTGATAATGTTATGTGTCTGCATAGCTCTCAACTGTAGGGCTATCCACATAATGACCAGTGTTTGGGCCACTGTGTTTAGTGTGTTCCCCAAACAGGTGTTATCCTTGACAAATCATTGCCATACTCTGTTGACTGCTATCAGTAACTGGAAACATGCATTAGTGTTTGTGACTTCAGATACCTCAGGAAGGATATGTTGCAAACAATCCTGTAACACCAGCAACTTTCACAGTATATGAGTGCAATATATCAAATATGGCCCTATGTTTGGCCTTATGTCCTCCACTTATATACCAGACTTTGTCCAGATGTCATGCCGTAAGAGTTTGATAGGCATGGGATATCATTATTTAGTGCTGGCATTCTTGCTCTCACCCCAGTGATGTCATTGACTCCCACTCATGTTGTGAGGTAGAGGCCATAAATATGGGCCATAGGCTAGACAACATGTGTGACCATGTACAGTCAAGAGGTCAGCATATAGTAAACAGTGTCATATACCCATGTAACACATTTTAGGGGGGTACATGTTTGACTCTTAGGCTATTAGTACATGATAGATATTACTAATAAAAACATAAAAGGTATGTAGCTGTACTTTTTGATACTATGGTGATGGGGAGAGTGGTGGGTTAGAGGTTGCTGTTTGGGAGACAGTCTGTCAGTTTGATAGACTAGTTTGAAGTGAAGCATTGTTATGTAAAGGATCAATTTACATTGCAACATTTGATACTTTCCCCGTTAGGTGGTTAACTGAGGGGTGTAATTTGAGGCTGTTGGCCTAATCATGTAATTGAGTGTTAATGGATTTTTGTCTTCATGGCAAGTGTGTTTTGTACTGTAGTACTTCTTGAAGACTTTTGCCATGGCATCAGTGTCTGATACTTTGTGTGACTTATGTTGATTACCACCTGTCCCTCTGTGCAAGGCATGGTCATTGTTTGGCCAGTTGTGGCCTACTCATAATCCTCAACTGTACACATTTTTCCATAATGTCCAGATGTTGGCATCATAACCTTTGTATGTTCCTCCTTAATTAGGTTCACTTCTGGCAAAAAGCTTAGGATTGGACTCATTTAATGATGACAAACATTTGACTGTAAAACTCCACATCTTTCAGAAAAGCAATGCTACTGCAAAACCTCTAGTATTCTGTAAGCTTTCTGAGATTGTAAGATAATATTTTTAATCATTTCCTATTTGTCCACCATCATGTTATGCTTTGTCCATATTTTTGCCTATAACATGTTGAGAGATATGGTACTGCTGACGACAATTCTGACAATTGTAAAATGTCCTGAGATGGTAGGAGCAAGAATCTATCATATGTTTCTTTTAATACTTGCATAATTCAGTTATGTTGTATTTTACACACCTACATGTTGAAAGACCTGGCATAAACAACTGAAATAGTACAGAAATAAACCTTTTTTTGGGAAACAGTGGTGTTATGTGTGTTTTTTTAATGCAAATATTCTCATTTGTGCAAACATATCACACTCTGGCCATTTGATAAGGTGGCAGCTGTAGGATTACTGGTTGTTTGGGTTTCACTGTGCCCTCTTTAGTCATTTCAATTACCTGTCTAAGAGATTCCTGTATGTCTGTCCACTGTGTAAGGCTTATCATGATTATGTAGTGGCAGAGTGTGTACTTGTTATTTGAACTGTGTATGTGTGGGGTCAGCAGATGAATGTCCCATACCACTCCAGCATTTTATTTACAGTATGATGTGCCATAGGATATGTAGGGGTATTGTGTGACTCTCATGGGGGATATATCTATCCACACAGCCATTGTACTGTGGTGTTTGCTAGGCTTACCAGTATTTATCTGCAAGTGTGTTTATATATATATATATATATATATATATATATATATATATATATATATATAAATATGTATGTATGTATATACACATATATAGAGCAAACATTCAGATATATGTTTACACATATAAATATATGTATATATATATATATATATATATATATATATATATATATATCAAACAACAAAGTACTCCCAACAGAGTTAACGCCTCACCAGGAAAATGAAGAAAATAGTAAGTCCAACAACAGCACCACGTATGAGGCGACCAGGCTCACTTCAATTATCCAAAATACTCAAAGAGTGTATAAAAGCAAAGATCTTTTATTCACATAAATCCAGCAGGTTAGCGCTTTCACGTATTGCTTCCTCAGACCTTGAAAATTCAAATGCTACAGTTGCACTCTTTGAATACTGTAACAGTCAAGGGTGAGCCCTTCACTTAACCATTTAAGGGGAAACAGCTTTGTTTTCTACCTGCTGCCAAATAACACAATATAAAACAATAAATATACATACTTTATCCCTGAACATTGACACTAAAAAACTGTCATTGTAACAAACATGACAATACATAATCAAAACCTTAAATGAAACACTACACATGTTGTCATTAAGCATACATTCAAAATTAAAACTATTCTACCTAAACATTCAGAGTGAATCAGCTCACATATTAGCCATTCTACCTATATATAAAAATAAATGTAAAATTTCAGAGCAAAGGATATATACATCCTATAAAACAATTTCTAGGCAGAACATAAATGTGCATATTTCACTATCCATAAATGTCACGGACTCAAAAAGGAGACGTGGACACAAACTCAGTATATCTCATCCTGTCTAAAAAACAATGCTGCATTCATTTCCAACCTCACTTCTGCATTAAAACATTATTGTGTTGCCCTGATCACATATAATATCACAAATCTATGTATATGACAAAGGTAAAAAAAGGCTAAATACCCCCTCAGTGTATTTATAAGGTTAATGTGAAACAACCAAACTCCCAGATCTCAGAATTGGTTTTATAGAGGCTCTCTCATTAAGGCCATAGCCTTTATCAGCTCTCATCCTTACTATCCAGTTGATTTCTTTCCTCTCCGCATTATTTCTGATGTTATCCTCCCTAATTATGGGCTGCACATATTCTATGACCATAAATTTAAAGTGATGTTCTTGCCCAAACACTAGAGCATGTTTTGCTAATGCATTTTGCATGTACTTAACCCTAATGGCATACCGATGCTCCCTCATCCTATGCCGGAAAAAACTATCTGTCTTACCGACATAGAATGAGGGGCAACCTTGGCACACTGCCAAATATACCACATGCGAACTACTGCTATTAGCTGAAACCCTGAACCTATGCATCTGTCCAGTGTCTGGATGTGTGAACCTGTCAGTAGTCATAACATATTCACAAAAATTACAGTGGCCACAAGATGTTATCCCCATACAAACACCTAAACCTGGTCTATGATGTTGTTGACATAATAACTGTTTAAGGTTAGATTTCTTCTTAAATCTAAATGCCCATTGTGTAATACATCGGTATCCTAATACCAGTCTGGTATTAGGATACCGATGTATTACACAATGGACAATGGTGCCATTATAGACATTATCAACCATCATAGGCATGTCCTAACCACAGATTCAGTCATCAGAGAAATTGTAGGGGACACTCCGACATTTAGATTTAAGAACAATCAGTCAATAAGACAGATAGATTGTTTTGGCATAGGATGAGGGAGCATCTGTATGCCATTAGGGTTAAGTACATGCAAAATGCATTAGCAAAATATGCTCTAGCATTTGGGCAAGAACATCACTTTAAATTTCTGGTCATAGACTATGTGCAGCCCATAATTACGGAGGGTAACATCAGAAATAATATGGAGAGGAAAGAAACCAACTGGATAGCAATGCTGAGAGCTGATAAAGGCTATGGCCTTAATGAGAGAGCCTTTATAAAACCTATTTTGAGATCTAGGAATTTGGTTGTTTCACATTAACCTTATAAATACACTGAGGGGGTGTTTAGCCTTTTTTCACCTTTGTCATATACATAGATTTGTGATATTATATGTGATCAGGGCAACACAATAATGTTTTAATGCAGAAGTGAGGTTGGAAATGAATGCAGCTTTGGTTTTTTAGATATGATGAGATATAATGAGTTTGTGTCCATGTCTCCCTTTTGAGTCCATGACATTTATGGATAGTGAAATATGTACATTTATGTTCTGTCCAGAAATTGTTTTGTAGGTTGTATATATCCTTTGATTGCTCTGAAATTTTACATTTATTTTTTATATATAGGTAGAATGGCTAATATGATTCACTCTAAATTTTTTAGGTAGAATAGTTTTAATTTTGAATGTATGCTTAATGACACCATGTGTGGTGTTTAATTTAAGGCTTTGATTATGTATTGTCATGTTTGTTACAATCCAGTAAGGTAGGATATCCGACAGCAGAAGGCAAAGTTCTTTAATGTAAAATAGTTTATTGTCAAAACTCCACACGTTTTGCATCACCCTAATAGGATAACTTCTTCAGAAAATACAAATCGTCTACAAGGTAACCATTTCTTTTTAAAAAGGCCGGTGCCTAGTGTTATGTGATAGCAACGGCCAGTCAATTTACCCAAAAAGATGTAAGGCAAATACTTCTTAAACAGTAAAAGTGTCAGCTAACAATTAAAATATTTAAATTAATATTAAAAAACGATATATCAAAAAGCGTAAGTGTTTAAGTAAAACTTAATATGCGTAATGAAAAATCACTAATAAATACAAGTTAACTTATATATAAACACCCATGAAATTAACTCGTGCATAAAAGGCATTGAATCAAGTGGGTACTACTTAAAGTAAATTAGTACATATTAATACAGATTTTGGATTCAGCCCAGAATCAATAAAATGTTGATGTGAACAAGTAAACATCAATATTCCTATATTAATGCATATGAACTAGCTATGGCATATTTTTTGAAACATATGTTTTGTTGGTGTAGATTACATCAGCTCATGAGAATAATTAATTCATCTCATGAGACTTTTTAGTTTCAATAAATAAGAGATGTTACAGTTGTCATTCAAGCCAGGATGAGTGAAAGCATCCAAGGCTAACTGCCAATCTAATTCATGTACCTCGAGAAGCAAATAATTAGGGCTTCCTCTAATATCTGGCAGTAGTTGGTCAATGGCTTGAAAGCAGAATGTGTGACCATTGTTTGAAAGGGTATGCTTAGCTAGGGCATTTCCACTTTTATTTTTAGCTATTAAGTATGAATGCTCATAGATTCTCTCATGGAGCTTCCGGTCAGTTTGACCTATGTAAAATGCCGGACAGTTATTACAGCTTGCTAAATAAATAATGCCCTTAGATTCACAGTTCAATTTATGTTTAATGAAATACCTGCAGTTATTACCTACCTCAAATGAGCTACCAATCTTAATAAATTTACACATCCTACATGCTCCACATGTGAAAGTACCATTTAATCTCGTACTAGGTCTAGTATTTTTACTTTCAATGAGGCTTTTCAAAATAGCCCCCCCCTCTATAGACAACTTTAGGAAGCTGACCAGTTCTATCCACTATCGTACTGTCCATATATAAAAAGGACCAATTTTTATATAAGATCAATTTCACTTGTTCGCTGTCATTATTGAAAGTAGTAATGAAGCACACATTGTAAGAAGAAGTCTATTTAGTCTGAACATTCGTATTTTTTTTTTGTACCACTAACCGACATGTCATTGTTATTCGTAGTTAACTGGTAGGTGTTATTTACAATAGAAACTAAAGGAGTCTCAAGTTGTGAAACTTGACTGGCATCTATCAAAGTTAGTAATGGTGTAAAAACCCCTCTATGACATTTACATTTTATTTCTTCAATTAGTTCATCTATTAAAGAAATAGGGTAACCCCGGTTGTAGAACATATCCTTCAGCAGGTGACATTCTGCTGTAAAATCACATTCCAATGAACACATTCTTGCTGCCCTAATAAGTTGACCTTTAACTATAGATCGCTTCTGTGTATAAGGATGGGAACTGGTGTAATGCAAGAAGGAGTTATAATAGGAAGGTTTCCTATAAATATTGGAACAGAGTCTCTTGTTACCTAAATCTTTAGTTAATTTAACATCCAAGTAATTTATACAAACAAGGTCAAATTTATAAGTAAACTTAAAAAATGTAGTGGTAGAACTGAAATAGTGAACAAGTTGTGATGCTTTGTTCTCGTCACCCCTAAAGATAATGAAGATGTCATCTAAAAATCTAGTGTAGTACACTAAAGAAGCTTTAATTTCAGGTTTTTCAAATATGAATGACTTTTCCCAGTGTGCCATGAAGAGATTTGCCAAACGGGCCCCACAGGGAGAACTCATGGCTACCCCATGTTTTTGTAGATAATATTCTCCATAAACATAAATAAGTTATTGGTGAGAATGATGTTGATGAGTTCTGTTACTAAATCAATGTCTGCTGATGGCGCAATTTTGTTTTGAAAGTAAAAATACTAGACCTAGTACGAGATTAAATGGTACTTTCACATGTGGAGCATGCAGGATGTTTAAGTTTATTAAGACTGGTAGCTCATTTGAGGTAGGTAATAATTGCAGGTATTTCATTAAACATAAACTGAACTGTGAATCTAAGGGCATTATTTATTTAGCAAGCTGTAATAACTATCCGGTGTTTTACATAGGTAAAACTGACCGGAAGTTCTGCGAGAGAATCTATGAGCATTCATACGCAATAGCCAAAAATAAAAGTGAAAATGCCCTAGCTAAGCATACCCTTTCAAACAATGTTCACACATTCTGCTTTCAAGCCATTGACCAACTAATGCCAGATATTAGGTGAGGCCCTAATTCTTTGCTTCTCGAGGTACATGAATTAGAATGGCAGTTAGCCTTGGTTGCTTTCACTCATCCTGGTTTGAATGACAACTGTAACATCTCTTGTTTATTGAAACAAAAATGTCTCATGATATGAATTAATTATTCTCATGAGCTGATGTAATCTACACCAACAAAACATATGTTTCAAAAAATATGCCATAGCTAGTTAATTTCTTTGAAAGAAAAGAAAAGGTGGTGATAGGAAAGTGGTGAAAAACGGGGTACACAGAGGGAAAAAGAAGATGAAAGATGGATAGGGATGTGCAGGATGGGAGTAGGTAAGGTCCATAGCTGTGCATATGTATTGAATTTGGAGGTGAATTTGGATATTCATACCCCTGAGAGAGGGGTGAGGGCAATAGTAATGTGTTGTCTAGGTAACTGGACACGATTACATGTGTCCAGTGCACACATCTGTGAAATGGACAGCTATGTGTGGGGCATATTTTTTTTTGTGGGAACTGATTGCCTTTTGTTTTTTTAAGGTGAGAGTGGGTTGTTGGTGAAGGATAGTAGGTATATGTGGGGAGAGAGGTTGGGTAGGAAAACAGACAAGACAGCAGACAGGGGTGGTGAATGACACATGTGGGGGGTGAAAACCTTGACGGGGAGGGTGGTTGGGAAATGGAGGCACATGAACCCACCAATGGATATAGTGAGACTGAGGTCCCCACCCATGGGCAGTCACTACTGCACCTTCATGGCCCCAAAGGTGGCTGTGCTGGGACCTGAGCAGGAGGTGCAGGCTGACCCTCAAGATGCACAATGCAGCCCTCAAGCTGGCGTAGCTGAGCTGCAAAGTATTTTTGCATCTCCCTACGCACCAGACCCCAGACCTGACATCAGGTGACAAGTTCCTGTCCATGCCTACTCCAAGGGGGGGGGGGGGCATCATTTGAAGTGGTTCCACCTGTGGGTGGTGCAGGACCAGCGGATGAGGAAGTTCTGGGATGGTTCCCAGATGTGCTGGGGCCCAGTGTCATGGCCAGATGAGGCAGGATATGTGGATCCACTGGGATCACCCTTCCCAGATGAGCTAGGGTATTGAGAGTTTACAACATATGTTGGTTAGTTATGAACAATACAATGTCAGGATTAGTTATAACAGCATGCATGAGTGTTCCAATAAACACCAAAACACAATTTTCAATCAGTTGCATGCCAAACAGAACACATGCAGATATGGAACCACAGTGGATATTAAAGCAGCATGCAGATTACATTGATAGCAACAGGCCATCAGTGATTTAGTTTCAACAGGGAACAGCAATAAACAGACATTGAAATATTGGTATAACAATGGGGAACATGTCCCGACAGTAGGTTTCTTAAAAACATACCATTTATTTTTTTGGTTGTATTATTGTTGCAGATAGGGTGGGGGTGAGACAGAGAAATGAACAACTATTTGTAATTACATTGTTCACAACTGTTCTGTACATTATAGTCTACTCAGTGCTCTCCATATATAACCTGAAATTACAGCTACCTATGGGCTTGGAGTTGGCCAGTGGGTGTTGTTCACAGTTATGAGTTCAAACTGTGTACACCTAATATACAGCTGTACCTACCTGCAGGACCTGTGGAAAAAATTGTGTTAACACTACCTGACTGTTTTTACATGTTAACAGGTTTTGGCTTTCATATGTGCAATCATACTGCATGTGTGTGTGCTAATGTGATAGTCCACTTTCATTTTTGTGCAGCATCATGGGTGCTGTGGACAGTGACCAACAGCCATGATGGCATGACACTTGGACATTTTTTGGGGAAAACGAAATGGTCTATATACTTTTCTTACTGTCATCTTCAGCCTTGGGGCTGGCCAGTGTGTGTTCTAAACACTGTATAAGAGACCCATCCTATGGTTAATATCCAGCCTGCCTTACCTGCCAAAGCTGTGGGAAAATGTGTGTTTACACTACCTGACTGTTTGTAACAATACTCACATATCCTTGTGTGAAAATATACAGACAGCTTAGTACTACTCCCAGGATTCAAACCCTGCCAGTTTGTTCAAAGGTAGTCACAATGCTGATGTTTATCAGAACAAGCGTTCAAGACACTGCTATTTCTTGCATGAGTGTTTTCTACCTATTAGTCTGTGATTTGGCCAATATGATCTTTTACTTCTGACATTCCTGCATGGCAGACAGCTGTTCTACTGTGTACTCACACTTTCAGATATTACATTACAGGTAACAGGGGTTGCCTCTCTGCAAGGATTTTATGTTCTGTCTCAATGTATTAATACTTTTTACCTTGTATTGACTGTTACTGTGAATTATTTGTAAATTACGTTGCAGCTTTTCTCCCTGGGCCTCCACTGTAAATGGACATATATCCAGCTGGACTAGCCCGGTCAACAAATGTAAAATAAATAAATAAATAAATAAGCATTTTTAATATTCAGCCATCAGATCATAGTGCAGGGGAACTTTGTTATGCTTAATCTGTTGTACAAGACTTGACTGCCACATGAACCTCAGATACTTAATAATATCAGATCCATATTTGCTGTGCAAAAGCTATACACATTTCAGTTCCTGCTAATACATTGCAAATAAAACACAACAGTCCAGAGTTGGATAGTATGTATATCACTAGCATTATCTGTGGTAATTTCAGTTTTATTCGGTTCAAACAATACACAGATTACAGCACTGTCAGGTGATATTCTACTACTTTCGATTATACTGCCAGCTAGATCAGTACTTACCAGCCTTGTGGCACAGCCTTTGCAACCTGCTGCCATGTGCTTCCACGTTCGAAGCCCCCTCAGCTGCAGCTGTACAGGAGACAAAGAAACATTTATGACTACCTAACCATCACATACCAGCCTGGACTATCTTACACAGCAATTGATACTGAAGGTTCCTCTTTCTCCACTTGAGATCAGCATAGTGATGCCGAACCTGCTCACCAGTCCAAAGGATCCCAGTAGCACTGGTGAGTTCATGAGAGAGACAGTCCCAGGCCTCCACTTTATATTCTGAACCCTGATACCAGCCCTTTAGCAGTCTCAAATCATAGTTTTCTACAAGGAGTCCAACCATGACTCTGGATGCCAGAATGCGCCAGCATTGGGCATGAAAGTGAACACCTTCTCCTACTCCAGCCATGGTGCCTACAGTGATGAGCTCCAACTGGTTATGGGCTGTATTCATGCCTACAGGGTTTAAATAGGGCTGATTTCCTGCACTTTGCTGTGATTGGTTACTTTTGAAACTGCTGAGCTCAGCTAAGCTATGGGCAAACCTGCTTAGCTAAGGTTGACAGTGCTTAAAGGGGCGGGTTCAGCACTGCTTATCACTGTACAAAACCACTTAGCTTGGCTACTCATTGTTTAGCATTCATATTTAAGCAATGTTTACAACCAGTAAGAGTGGCTGTGCTATCTCTGGCATTGCTTTGTTTTATAGACTACCAGTTGTGTGGGATTGATTCATCATTCCTGACATATTATTATTTTGTTTACCTTCCCTAACATCCCACTCTGTGCTTTCATTACATTTATTCTTGTATGATTATCTCTATGGGGCACTTGTGTTTATATGGGGGTTTCACATCTTTATTACACTGACACCTCACATCTGGCCCTATCTAATACACTGCTCTGGTTGCAAATATAAATTATTTACTCCATAACTACACTTAAAAAATACATTTGTGGCGACTTCACATACAAAATACAAATAGCATTAGTGGGGTTAAAACCCTGCCTGTCCACATACAAATCATAGATGCTAACCACTATGCTATTCCAATGCTGCCTCCTATGCATGTGTATTGCTATTTAACTTGTTGGGCTGTTTCAGCTCGGCTAAGCATAGCTAAGCAGCAGGCACACCCGAGCAACTACGCTTAAACTTTCTTGCTGATGTGAAAAAAAAAACATTATGGACATTTTTGAAGTATTTCTCTTGCAAACGTTATGGCTATTAGACTAACAGGTTTTGTATTTCCATGCATTTTCTGAAAGGTATGATGTCTGCACTTCAAATTCTCTGTCATTATTTTCTAACTTCATTCTTTAATGCTTTGTCACTATTTTTACAATGGCCACTACACTTTTATTTTACAGCCGTACACTATATTGCATTTTGGCCACATCTTTGATGTTCAAAGAGCGATTTCGCTCTTTTTGAATTTCCGTATGGCAATTCTGTTATGCAGGGGGGTGTGTATCTTGTGAGAGCACTGCTCTCAGACACAGCCCTTGCACTCGTACACATTTCCGTGTACATATTGCAGTGCAGCATGGCAGCGCACGTGCTGAACATGAATGGTCCCTGCCATGCAGGAATAACTTATTCCTGCATGACTGCTTGCTAACTCAGGAGGAATGTCTTGTTTAGATTAAGTGATCAGAAGCCAAGCTTATGACAATTAGCTAATTAAGGCCAAAAAATGACTTATATGTACTACCTTCTTATTATTACTACTTTTCTCCAGCAGTCCTGTTCCAGACTGTAAATACCACACACACACACACACACACACACACACACACACACACACACACACACACACACACACACACACACACACACACACACACACACACAAACACACACACACACATTTATTTATATTTTTGAATGTAATTCCAAACACCTGGATGGAGAACAGACTCCACAGTCTTATGATCCTCAAACACTAAAGGCACAGGTGCTGCCTGCTTGCACACCTTGTAATTTTCATTACTTGGATTGAGGTTGTATTTTAATGTAGTGTAAATTTTTGCTTGTTTTGTTTATGTGCATTTTTTTCTTTTTCAGTCTTTCAGGTCATTGTATTTTGTTAATGCTTCGCAGTGCATAAGCAGTTGAACTTGTTACTGCAATTTGCAGGTGTAGTGCAAGAATTGAATTTGTGGTATATGGTGTTTGTTCCTTTGCCACGGTTGTATGGTCACAGGTTCATAGTTTCATAGGCATCTATTAGGCTAATGACTGCTGGAGCATTTTTAAGCCTAGCCATGCATCCCAAATCTCTGACAGGTTTTGGTACTTTTTGTAAATGTAAGCAGTGGCTTGGGAGATAAAATATTTACAAGAAAGGGCCTGTGGGATGAACCATTTACAGGCTGCCAGTGTCCAGTAGAGACATAGGTGCTAATCCAGGGATGAATTTCCTGTTCCTCATCTACTTGTCTAAGTTATACTTCAATTGGGTTAGGGTGGAACTCTACTTCACATGGATGTGGATCCTGTTCCAGGAAAGGATAGCCTCTAGGATACATACCCGTCTCTTCAGCAGGTCCTGTTTATATCACAGGCAACATTTAAGTCTTTAGAATGACTAATTCTGAAAACAGAGGCATAATATATTTAAATAATAAAGAGTCAGTTCTCTACATAGTCGCTACATAGTTGGTGGTGGGAGTCTGTCAAATACTCAACAAGTTTGACATGACATAGCATGTTGTTCTTCTTCTTTCGCCTTTTCACAGTTAGGGATCGCCACAGCAGAACTCTGGTCCACTATTGATTGGCAATAGATTTTTACAGTGCCGAGGTGCCAGCCCAACGCCCAACCTTCAACGAAGGCACACCCATTTATGCATGTCTTTCGAATGCGGGGAGGACATGCAGTCTCCACACAGAAGGCGCTCCAGCCAAGAATCAAATGGGAGAACCTCTTGCTGTAAGGCAACAATGCTACAGCTGCACCATATAACATTAAAATTTATTTTCTTTTACCAGCCTAGCAGTATGTATTAATAGCAAGCATCCAGATTCAACATTTAAAGTAGATACAGATATTACCATATATACAGACAAGTAAATATCCAGAAAAGAGTGTTCAATAGGGTAAATGTATGTGATTCTTTCAAGGGTTAGAGTGTACATACATATTTACATACAGGTCATAGCCCTGAAGAATAACAAGAATTTCTTTTACACACAAACCAAGGATGTGGGTTTATGTACATTAGCAACATACATATGTACATGTACTTATAGCAGTGTAGACACTAATGAAATTAATCTGAAAATGGCATTGAATGAAAAGTATTTTACATTTTATATATTGCAGGAGAGAACTAAAGAACTTACTTGCTCACACTTATTTATAAAGGTAAGTTTGCAAATTCAAGATTGATTTTACTGAAGAAGTAAAACTCTAGTTTTCTAAGTGGAGGGACAAAACCTGTTGCTTAATATTACCACCTCCGAGGCTAATTTATTATCCTGGGAAAAGAGAAATCATCCCTTGACAGCAACATTGGACTGCTAGATGAAGGTCACACATACAGAGACAGGCACAAACACCTTCACACACACACACACACACACACACACACACACACACACACACACACACACACACACACACACACACACACACACACACACAGACACACACACACAAATGTAACTCCAAACCATGCCCCACATGTTAACCTTTTCTCTCACTAAAGAAAATAACATTTCATTTTACTTTCAGTGAAAACATCAAATATCGGCACTAGAAATGGTGTATTATAAAACTTCCTTTCAAAACAGCGAGTCTGCCTGCACAGCCAGTGAATTCATTATTTTTTAATAGCTTGTTCTGAAGTTAATACATACAAAGGGCATGTCATTTAAGTAGGCATTTAACAACAAATGATTAATTGCCTTTTACAACATTCAAAATGGCAAATGAATACTATAACAGCATTACATAATTTCTGTTTTGATAGAGTAACAATTCTATTTATGAGAAGTACATGATAATAATTTATTCACAGAAATTAGAAGACCAATCTTCTGAAATGTATAACTAACTTGACAAATGATTACTTATTTGCAAATTAGAGCCAACCAACATGGGTTTTGGAAGTAAATATCTCTACGAAATAAAAGAATATAGAATGAGTCCACTTCACTCTCAAATAAAATAACTTCACCCATCGAAGTTTGTTAACAAACAGATCAGTTCTATATCAGTCTATGTTCATTAGATCATTGTTGCATGTATCCCTAAGCTATATGGAACATATCCTGCTAAGGATGTTGGAAATCTGGCCTGTCTACAAAAGCTATGGTCACATTTCTTGTTCACCATATGCCTGCTCAAAGCACATGAACATGCTGGTATAAACGGGGGGTTATGAGCATGCCAAAATTCTGACCTTTTTGACATTTGTATGCTTAATTTGATGTGTCATTGACATAGTGGTTTTAATATTGTCAGTTTGGATTGTCAGTCTGGTTTACCTGCTCCCACTGGTTAGGGTCAATAAGACGTCATTAAGGCCCAAGAACAGCGCATGTCCAGTCAGACCAGACTTCAGGCATCCTTGCTTTATCCTTAGTGAGGTAGAAGGATGATTTCATCAAGTCTTGGTAAGGGAGGAAGTCTTTGATGGAAAAGAAGTGGAATGATTGTCCTTTTCCCAAAAAAAAACAATCTGAGAGACCCTCAAAGAAAAACTCTCAAAAAACTAATCATCCATCTACTCTTTTTATGCTCTGTACTAAGAAAGGCTTACAGGAAAACTGGCACAACTTTGGCCAGGGATTTCTCAAAGCAATGAATTCCTTCCAGTCTCCACTCCAGTATATTCATAGCAGTGAATCTGAATCTGAGGACACCAATAAAACAAATTCTTTCTCTGATGCCATTTTTTAGGAAAAGCACAACTTTAAGTCAGAGGGAAGGGCAGTTTCAAAAAATGCAATGAATTGTTTGTTACAGATTCCTCAGAGCCTTTAGCTATCCCTCCAGTTCTGGGAGCTTTGAATGAGCTTTATATTTTGCTGTTTTTTAATTTTTGATTCACAAACTCCTGCAAAAGAATACCAAACAGACATTATAAGGTAAATGGCAGAATGTTTAGCCACTCCAAAAAAAAAAAAAAATCAGTCACGATTTGATAGTTAAGGTGAGATCATTCTCACATCCCTGGTCTGAATGAATTTGTTAATATAGGTAGTGTTTTAAAGTTATAGGTGGCAAAAATGCAACTGAATAGTTATGTAGATCTATTTTTAAGAAAATACATTTTAAATGTTTTTTAAGAATGCATAACATATTCTAAAAAATTTTTAACAATCATACGATTCATCACATGACTGGGTAAATTGACTAATGTTCTTTCAACTGACAGATTTCTTCGGTTTAAATCTGAAGACATGTAGACTGAAGGGATAAAAGTGCTAAAGAAACTGGTCGCTTGTGAGTTTCTGCCTGTTTTTTGTTTATTAGTAATTTGTGGAATTTAATGTGTTCTGTTGTTTTACAACTTGTTTTGGTTCTAAACATTATAAGTTGCAAGACATTCATAAGTAGGGGAAATTCAATAAAGCCTACATGAAGTGACTTTCCATGCAGGCATAGTAGCTGTGTGATTCAGTAAATAGAGCAGAGGGGGGTACACGAGCATGCAGGCATGAAAGCGTCTGTGGCATGCAAATCACCTCATATGCAGGTGAATTGCATGCAAATGAGGGTGCTGGAGTGATTCAGCAAGCAGACAGGCAGTCGTGCAGACCCCGCGTAGGTGTCCAAAGTGTACACAGAATATTTCCATGTACAAGAAAGTAAAAATGAAACAGTGGCTGTAAAAGCCCATTTAGAAGGTCAGAAATTGTATAGTAGGCACAGGTATGTGCAACACTATGCCTGTGTGTCCAAAAAATAATGCAAAATAATGTAATAAATTAGTTTTTTTAATACCCATATTTTGTTTGTGCAGTGCACAGCAGCACACAAACATGCCCTGAAAAAAAAAAATTACAAAGTTTAAAAACTAAAAATAAAAAATATGTAAGAATAATGCATTATAGGATCTTGCATGGAGTATGTGCACTGATAGATTTCAGTGGTTGCTAAGGAGGCAGGCTCTGAAATAGTGAAGTATCCAGGTTGTGTGCACGGATCTGTATGCAAATTAGCTGTGGTTACTGAATTTCAGAAATGGGCTACTGTCTCTGCAGAAAAAAATCCGTGTAGCCCCAGAACTGTGTTGGTATTCACAGAAGAGCTAGCTGACATCAAAAGGGGGTGTTTCACTATATGTTTAAGCAGATTGGAGCTCAGGAGAGCCCATTTGTGCAGGGTGCTGCTCAGGTAAGCAGGGAGGCGTGTCTAGTGCTACTAAACTTTGTTTAGCTGTGGGGTGCATGCTTTAGCATGGCCATGCATGGGGGTGTGGCCAGACTGCTGAGCAGTGCTTATACAAGCGTTGCGGGTTTGTGTGATGCACCACAGCATTTAGCAGGGAAGGAAGTTAAAAAAAAATGGAAATTTTCTGGGAAAGTCAATCATGTACAAAATACTGATAACTCCTGTTCCACGTAGGTCATTCAAACCCTTCAATGATGTACCTGGCAGGTGGAATGCATCATAGTTATCCAATTACACATGCTGCATCTGCAGCAGAGCACTACAGAGTATGCATACTCCCTACAGCGTGATTTGTCCCCCATACTCTGAACCATTAGAGTACAGACTTGGGAATCGTAACTGACAGAATGCTAGGGGCTGCTGCTGCTCTGCTACATCTGTATGTGTTAGAGGCTGAGGTCAGTGCTGATGCTGTACTGACAATAGGCCTAGACTGAAAAGGAGAAGAGTGTTCAGACACAGGTTAACCTTCCAAGAGCTACATGAGCTGGAGATTGTAGAGTGCTACAGGGTGAACAGGGACATCTACAAGAACTCACTGAGCTCTGGCACCCTCAACTCAGACCCAGAGCCAACAGAGGGGAACCCATCCCAGTGGAAACAAAGGTATGTGTCGCTCTTAGAATACTAGCTACAGGGACTTTTCAAAGACCAACTGGGGAGATGATGGGGGTCTCACAGGCATCTGCATCCAGGGTACTCCAACACTTCCTGGCTGCCATGCAAACACTGGCCAGTGAGCACATTTATTTTACCCCACACCACTGAGGACAGGGCCAGCAGTATGCATGTCTTCTACTTGTAGCACACTACCCTGAGGTACTGGGTGCCATACACTGCACTCACGTACACATTTAAGTACTGCCCAGTGAGGAGGGCAGAGTCTACATCAACCATAAGAGGGGTATCAATCCAACTGCCAGGTGGTGTGCAATGCCTAGCATTATCATGAATGTGTGTGCTGGCAGCCCTGGAAGTTATCATGACTCTCATATCTGGCATGCATCACAGCTGTACCAGATGTTTGCCGGGGGGACATCCCATACGGCCATCAACTGGGGGATGCTGGCTATGCACTGGAACCATGGATGATGATCCCCATCAGAAATGCACACACACGTACAGAAGAACACCATAATGAGGCATACACACAAACTAGGAGTATCATAGAACATGTGTTTGGGCTCTTCAAGTCCCGGTCCAAGTGCCTTGATATATCTGGTGGAGACCTGCAGTACTCTCCTGCCACATGTGCACAGATGCTCACAGTATGTGCCATGCTACATAATATGATACTGAGGAAACAGCTGCAACAGGATTATCACAGGGAATGGATAAACAGCCCCCCACCAGTGCCAAGGTCCCAACAACAATACCCATAGGGGGACTCGGAGGAACCCCCCTGAGGCTATCCCTGTAGGCAGATGTAGGCATGCTCAGTATGCCCTAGCCTTGGCAAAGAGGCAATGTACATGCACTGACAACCTAGGGTCTTAGTGACTGACACCTTACTGCGACTCACATAGATAGCAAAAAGGATGCCAGCCACATCACACAACCTGTACCTTACTATGTATTGGCTGTGTACTGCATGCATCAGAGTCAGCCCTGAAACACTGTTATCTCAACTGCAGCATTCGCAAGTTAAGTCTCTCTCCTTTGCAACAAATGTATGGGATACTAGACTATGGTAGCATATGTATGGACCAGCTGCATGTATGCAAGGGAATAGAGTGGGCTACTGGGCTACTTGCAGATAACTAACAGCTATGTGGGACAACAGGTACTCTGTCCAATACTGGCTACCCCATAATATGCACTAGTCCACAAGGCAGCCAAACCCACTGCAGTATGCAAGGGAAATGCTAAACAGTTGGGTCATAGGACAGATGCACAACTCTCATTGCTTGAGTCCTCTATTGCCAACACAGCCGTGTTCCATACAACTGCAGTAACAGTATGCTTGTAAGGATATAGCAGCGGACCACACAATCCCAGGGCTGTCCCAAACAACCTGGCTACATGTTCTATTTGCACAATATGCAGGGGGTCAAAGTGTATGTCCATCTGCTGTTGATAGTATAAGGAATTAAACCTTACTTTCAGGTGGCTGCTGTGGCTCATTGGGTTAAGTACATTAGCCTGGTTGATGGTGTTTATGGTTAGAACCTGGCTGCACCTACAACTTTTGCATGTGAGGTACTCCTATGGTAGGAGTCCCACAGACTGTCAGTATGTATGTCACAATCTATTACTGCAAGAAAGCTGGACAAAGCCTGAGACAATGGTGGGACAGAAGGCCAAACTTACAGACATTATGCATGCTCTGATTAGCCTAGAAGGTGGCTAGTATAACAGCAGGTTGTAACAAGTCAGTGTAGGAGCATGATGTAAAGGCCAACATGTAAATGTGTCAGCACTTACAACAATTCAATGGGCTCCATTTAGTAGTATATAACCAGAAAAACACAACTGTCTGAGGAGTAGAGCAGACATATGGGGCGGAATGCTCGACAGCCTGCAAAACATGTACGGTCAGAGGTGTGAAGACTGTAACCCTGTGTGTGGTGTTACATCATGTACCCAAGGCACAATAAACCTACAACCACTTAAAGCAGGAAATCTGGGCAAAGCCATGAACAGGAGTGGGAAAAAGGTCCATATTTAATAAGAAGGATTATCTACTGGCCAGACAAATGTAGAAGGTGCAGAGAATAACAGGTTGTGCAGTAGCCTGGGTTTCCTGCTGTGTATGGAGTCAGTAACTCAAATGTCTTTCATCATTTCCTAATGTCAGTCTATAACGATTTTCCACTGATGTACCACAAAATCAAAACACTATGTAAAATGTACCATACATATGATGCAAAACTCTGTACAGTCTATTACAATCTGTACAGTCACTAGATATGAGTGAAATATTATATTCAGCACACAGACGGGGAATGCCTTGGACAAAATATCAGGAAGGTGCTGGACTGATGAATCAGGTGCAGCAGCCAATTGGCTGTAGCACACAAAATCTCAGACTGCTGTAGAGGTAGGTCTGGCCTGGATTCACCTTGAAGTACTAACAGTCACACTGGGTACGATCCTACACTTAACTAATTTCAGCCCCTGACTGATGCCTCATCTGCCTAAAGAACTGATATGTGAAAATATCTCTGTGCATACAGGCAGCTATGTATACATATCTGTCTCTCCCTTTCCCCCTCACACATGATTACCCTTATCTATCAGCATGTTGCACACACACACACACACACACACACACACACACACACATATAATATATATACATATATATATATATATATATATATATATATATATATATATATATATGGGTCTACTGCTTTTAGTCGAATTCCATTTGGTCGAAAATTATTTCAGGCAGCCCACTTCACTGAAACCACATTTGGCTGAAAGCACATTTGTTGGAATTACATTTGGTTGAAAATGGTATAAAGCCCCTGCCCCACTGCAGTGCGACCCTGGAGTGAGAATATGAAGTTAGGAGGGTGTAAGGGGCACAGCCCCCCACATTGGGGGGTGTGGGGGGACGTAGACCCTCACATTTTGCAACACATGTTTACTTATGTTACATGTTTTAATGTATTTTTAATGGATAAATATGTATATAATAGTGCATAAACTGCAATTATGTGGGGGGGGCGTAGCCCCCCACACCCCCCTTTGTGGGGCGCTGTGCCCCCAACACCCCCCCTAACTTTATACTCTCACTCCAGGGTCGCACTGCAGTGGTGCTGGGACTTTATACCATTTTCGACAAAATGTACATTGAACAAATGGGCTTTCAGCCAAGTGAGGTTTCAGTGAAGTGAGCTGCCTGAAATCATTTTCGACCAAATGGAATTCGACTAAAAGCATTAGATCCATATATATATATATATATATATATATATATGTATATATATATATATATCTGTATATATATATATATATATATATATATATATATATATATATATATATATATATATATATATATATATATATATATATATATATATATATATATACATATATATATATATATGTATATATATATATATATATAGCTACATAAAGGTGTAGAGTGATGTACACCTTCCACATATAGCTATATAACACAGTTACATAATGCACACACACAGCTACATCTAAGTTGACATCCCTGTGAGATATATATATATATATATATATATATATATATATATATATATATATATATACACATACATACATCATATATACATACACACATGTGTATATGTTTCTGGGGATGCACGAATATCCACACCTACACCTAGAATGCTGGGGTTATCTGCACCTACACACACACTTGTTGTCTGATGGTAAAAGACCACAACCGCATAATGATGTAATCCACCAACCATAAAACCCTGTGCCTGTAGACAGACAATGGTGAGCAGGTGGTGTAATGTGCAATAGCTGCAACACATGACTTGGACAGGCCATATTGTCACTAGACAATTGTCCACCTAGCACACTGTAACCAACCAGAAATGGTGATACTGGCGACTGTACACACATAGCAGGGGTGTTAACAGGTTCCCCCAATCCTTTGACATTAAATGCAATAACAGCATAAAGAGGGTTCATTCTGCAGGCCACACACACTGTCTAAGAAAAGGCCACTTTGCATGGCCCACATGCATAGCCCACAAGTACTGTGGCTGCAGCCACATGTACACCAGATGTAACTTGTGGCATGTGCAATGAGTACTGTGAGCTGTAGTGTGCTATAGTAGAAAAGTAGAGATTCTAATCTCACATCAGCCACCTTGTGTGTGTGTGTGTGTGTGTGTGTGTGTGTGTGTGTGTGTGTGTGTGTGTGTGGGTGAGTACATCATCTGGCAGAAGTGTGCCTGTCTTGCCTAGCTGTGTGCAATGGTTGTACATTTTAAGACCCTCTGCCTACCTGTCAGCTTCCCCATTGGCCTACTTTACAAGGCCTGCTGATGTCATCCACCTTTACAGCACTAGCTGACAATCTCAATCCAGATAAGATCTATGGAGCATGTGATACATGGTTAGTGCTATAGTGTATACTAGTAGAAAAGTAAGGGTTCTAATCTCAATAAGGGCAACTCTGTGTGCGTAATGTATCCCCTGGCAGCAGTTTGCAATGGTTAAACATTTTAAGGCCCTGTGACTAGCTGTTGGCCCTAAATAGCCCTCATCTACCTAGGCATAAATGTTATCTGCCACCACCTACATTTGTAGGTACAGAACACCCAGGCAACACATATCAAGGGTAGCATGACTTGTCACGGGGTATGCATGTGAGATTATTCTGTCTGTTCCCATTGTTCCTGACACACTGTTCTACACATATGCACCAAGGTAACCAAGCACATATGCAGCTGTACCTTGCTGATGTTATATTTATGCTGTGTTGCCATGCCATCCTGAGCCACTCTATTGCCAACAAGTCTCCACAGAGTAGCCAGTCGAAACCCTGGAACAGAAACATACACAGTTCTGAGAGACATCTGTCATTTTGCAACACTGCTGCCAATCTAACATCATGCAACAAAGGTACACACACTTTGAAGTGCACGCATGACACATGCTAGCATACAGCACCTGCCATGGCTTAATACTACTGTACTACAAATCATGTTGTAATGTAATATAGTCACCCTGTGCATCAGAGACATCTTTGCATGTCCCTGCATCAATGGTATGGATGGCAGGAATGGGGCACAGGTATCATCACATGCACAGGTTGTGGTGTGGGATGTGCCAGATGCCTAGGCTGTGCCAAAAAATTGACATCATGTTTGTCAGACAGGAAGGGTTACTGATCAGCTGGGCCTTGGAGAGGTGCCATGTGTGTCTGTTGGTGACCTGCATGTGACAGTGATGTTTGAATGTGTGTGTGTTCACAGTCAAGCCAGGTGCTATCCCTACACATGGGTATGTAGGACAGATGTGTACTGTACATGCAGAGTGGGAAGTTCACTGTCTCTGGCCATAAGCATGGGAACTGGCTCTGCCAGGAAAGACACTGGCACCACCATGCCCAGGGTCAGATGCAGTGCTAGTTGCTGACAGTGATTGGTGTCTGCTGGGCCCATGTCCTTCACAGGATCACCCAGGACCACATGCTTATGGTCTGCCACGTCATGGTGTGGACAGCACACTCCCTTCTGTAGGGGTGGAGGTACTGATACTATGGGAGTGTGAGTGTGCATGGCCACGTGGACTCTCAGCAGATGTTGTTGCTGACCTATGTCCACATGTCTGATGCCTCACTCCCACCAGATGTTCCAGCACAGACAATATGCAGTCAAGGACAGACAATGTCTCACCCCACAGTCTGTCCACTACATCAGTGAGTGAAGCAATCCATGGTATCACCAATATGGTGGAGGGAGTCACAGATGTCTGACTGTACTGCATCCATGATCATGTGCATCCATCTGGTGTTACATTTGGAAACAAAAAACAGAAGACAAAATACCCTGTACTTGTGAACGCCAAGGGAATTCTTGTATAGTCCACACTTGTAAATTCTCCACACTCAAATGGCTGCTGTAGACAAAGTCCAGGATGAAATCAGTAATGTTAGATGCTAAATAAATGTCCACAAAGAGGTTGTATGTGACAAAATATCCATATGAATCAAGTAGTAAAGAAGATTTCTCCAAAAGCTTTATTAAACCAATACTGTGAAGTGCTTTTCGTCCCACTGATAGTGGGACTTCTTCAGACAAACAGATTCTAACAAAAACCAAGGTTTAAATACTGATTTGGTGCCAAAAAGGTGCCATTGCCAGGTTACAATTCTGTGCTTTAATTAGTTAAAGGTATAGTGTCCTAACAACTAGTGAGATGAGTCTATGAATAAATTTAAAAAAAAATCAACAAAAGTAGTTGTTAGGACACTATACACTATGCTTTTGGAGAAATCTTCTTTGCTACTTGATTCATATGGATATTTTGTCACATACGACCTCTTTGTGGACATTTATTTAGCATCTAACATTACTGATTTCATCCTGGACTTTGTCTACAGCAGCCATTTGAGTGTGGAGAATTTACAAGTGTGGACTATACAAAAATTCCCTTGGCGTTCACAAGTACAGGGTATTTTGTCTTCTGGTTTTTGTTTTCACTTGTTTGTTTCTTTTTGCGTTTGCTGGTATGTCATGGCTGAAGATATATCACCCAGTTCTGATATTGATCTTAACAATCAACAGAACACACTCTTAATACCTTTGGTTGAAGGACTTTCGAAACAAGTTGAAGCTTTAACCAAAAAAGTAGAAAATCTGTGTAATAACCAAACACAGAGCTGTAACAACAGTGCTAACACTAACAAAAAGGTCTGTACTCCACCTGTATCCAATAGAAATTAATCCAATTGCAATGCATCTGTACTACCGACCCAAGTTAATAACAATGACCTAAGGGGTAATATGCCAAACAGCAATAATCAATGTTCCAAAGGGCTTATTGGGGCACACTCTTTAACCGAATGGTTATCCGAACCATTAACATTTCAATTACCAACTACAAGTGTAACCAGGGAGCAACCGGCCAAGGATCCAACAGACATTTCTACTTTATTAAAGCAACTTGACCACCATTTGATAAAATATAAAAAGTTGAAAACTGAGATTGCCTATTTTCGTGAGTGCCTAAGTGAAGGCATAGTGCCAAAAGGGTTGCGTTCTTGGCAATACCCTACTTGCCTAGTGGATGGTTCACCATTCTACAAAGACTTAGTTCAACTTTTTAATAGACATGGCTGCGAGCTTTTATAAATGATATGCAGACATTATGAACTGCAAGCTACAGAAATTATGCAGATAGCTACCAGCTTAAATGAGACAATTCAACAGCACTCAAATTTTATTCGTTACCAATATGACTATGACAGGATTTTTTTAGCATAGACCAATATATTGATAAAATTAAGAAAGGAAAATGCAAGAAACTGAAAAGGGACAGAATAGCGTACAGTAACAGGTTAGCATACCCTAAACCTCCCCCCTCCCAGAACAACGTTCATTTTACTTCTATGGCTACTCTTCAAAGTAACATCATAGGCCAGAATGAAGAAAGAAATAATATTAATGAAGAAAATGGATTCAGTAACAATAACAACCGATCTTTTTACCAAGAGAATGATAACAGCTGTGCTGAACAGGTATCCCATGTTGGGACCCCACAGCGCTCCTCAAATTTTCGGACAGGAGCTTCTCATTACAATTTATGGAAAACCACTTATTATAGCCCCAACTATCGGAACAGGAACAACACCAACAACCGAGGGAGGAGGGGGAGGTAAGTCTGGATACTTCAAACCATTTGACTATTTTATACAATTCATCTAAAGACTTTAAAATTTTCAATTTTTCTTCAGTTTATGTTACACCAAATATTATTGAATTATTAGCCTGAGGTCATTCATTTGTTCCCTCTAGTCGGGCTAATTTAGACACAACTATTGTTGATTTTAAGTTGTTTTTGAGGAAATTAAATTTGTGCATGTATTTTAGTAATACAAATCCAGGTGACAACAAGTTTCAAATAGCAAGTACATTTATTCCACCGACACATCCAGTTTTGGCAGCCTTTGAATTAATGTGCGAAAACGACTTTAGGAATATGCTTTATTTAAAGAAATAGTTTAATGTACGACCTAATATTTCCAAAGAGGATAGATTGTCCCTTACATTATTAAAAAATAATGCTATTCGGTTTATTCAACCTGACAAGGGTGGCGGTTTGGTTATAATGACACAATCACAATATATTGAGAAAATGGAATCTCTCCTTGACAATACTGCTTATCAATTATCTTCCAAGAACGAAATGTATCAAGCGTATAAAATCATAAAATCTACATTTAACGACTTCTTTATAGAGGGAAGGATTGACTTGACTACATTTAATTATTTAAACATGCTTGCACCCAAGATTCCTATTCTTTTCGGTATCCCCAAGATTCATACGTCTCTAATTAACCCCCCCCCATGTGACCACTAGTAGATGGACGTAATAGTATGATGTATCCATGTGCCAAAATTATTGATTCAATTTTGCAAAAATATGTACTGAAAGAAAAAAACATATGTAAGGATTTGTGGTCTTTTTTGTATAATATCAATAACGTCGAGTATAATGATTCATTTAATTTCTTAACAATCGACGTTAAAGATTTATATACATGTATACCACACACAGAAGGTATTGAATATGTTAGTTATATGTTGAGAAAGCATCAAGCATCTACACTTGAGGTAGAATTAGTTGAACAAATGCTTTATTTAGTGTTGTCCTATAAATTTTTTACCTTCAATAACAATATTTATTTACAAAAATAGGGGTGGCCATGGGTTCACCTTGCGGCGCTAGTTTCGCCAATCTAGTCATGGCCTATTGGGAACAGGATATAACAAATAGACATCATGACCTTACGAATAAGATCAGGTACTATACACGCTTTTTAGATGATATCTTTATTCTAATCGAAGGGAATGAAGATACAGCACATGAATTAGTATCATTCTTTAATTCTAGTTCTAACTTTCTAACTTTTACATCCAACTTCAATAGACACAGGATTAGTTATTTAGATGTAGATTTAAGGAAGGACCTTAAAAACAAAGTTTACTATGCTAACATTCACAGGAAAGATACCTATTCTAATACTTTATTACACTATTCAAGCTGCCATCCCTTTTATCAGAAAAAGTCTGTTGTAAAAGGTCAATTTGTATGGGCGGCCTGAATGGTATCATGGAACGATGACTTTTATGGTGAATGTAGACTTTTGTGTTCTATGTTTACCATGAGAGGTTATCCTAAACACCTTATTGATGAAGTTATGTCTGAGGTTGGATTTAAAAGAGAAGCAGGTACCTATATGCCGATTCTTAATGCCTTGAACCAAGTACCCGTTCCTGTAAGTACTAGTGAACCCATGTATATTAATGTTTCTTTTATTACTCCCTATAGCTTAGACAGTAACTTTATTTCTCTCATCATTAATAAAAATTGGAACATCATATCTAACGATGGCGTTCTGAGTAAAAAATTACCACCTAAGCCAAAGATTGTCTGGAAAAAAGGGAGAAACTTGAAACAGATATTACAAAACAATGTGTCACTAGGAACACAGAGAGTGGGTATGTATCAGTGCAATATGTGCAATTATTGTGCACATATGATCACAGGGCAGACATTCACAGTAAGGAATATTACATATGACCTCAAATATAAATTCAACTGCTTGTCAAGAAAAGTAATTTATTTGGCACAGTGCCAGACTTGTCCTTCATTTTATTTAGGAAAAACTGATAGGAAATTATGAGAACAGGTCTACGAACATCTATACGCAATCAAGAAAAAGAAAACAGAACACACTTGCCAAACATATTATTGACAACCTTAGCCATAATTTCAATTTTAAAGCAATTGATACCATATCACCTGACAGCCATGAAGGACCCTTTGAAGTCCTGTTGGAAGTACTAGAACTTTTTTGGCAGATTAGGTGCCATGCCAATGCCCCCCCAGGCCTTAATGAGACTATCACATTATATCCATTACTGAAATTGAGAAGTCTACGACATTGACATATACCACTGTCATGTCATATACTCTTGTGGAGGGGGGGAGATTTGCTTGCTTTGTTTTCGGAGTGAATTTCTGTACATTAACGCACACTTATGAAGTAATTTGTCCTAAGTAACCTTGCATTTTACCTTTATATAGGTTTACTAGTTGCTGTTTGATTTTAAATCTATTGTTTACATGTCAGCATATATACTTTTACCATATTTCTTTTACAATTACAATACACATCTTTTCTACATGACCAGACTACATTAATTGCATTATTTAATAGTTCTTTGTTCAGGTGCCACTGTATATCCTGAACATATATTTATGACCTTTGTTAGACTTTGTAGTTAGGTATGTGTTTTAGGTGGGATTTTGATCAGACTATTGTAGTTCTAATGTGACTTTGTACCATCTTCGAATAGCAATTTCCCACAATAACGTTCTTTCTTTTTTGTAACCACTTGATTCTTTGATGTGGTTTACTTATATATGTATTCAGTGCTCAAGTTGAGTAACTTTTGTACATACTGGTTTTTGCTTTTTACTGCTCATTCCTTAGTCTGAAACATGTAGTAACATATAGATGTGATTTGTATTACCATATATACTTTATATATTTTTATATTTGTTTCATATTTAGTATATATTTAGATCCTGTAATAATGACATCTTAGCGATGCTTTTAATCTTTTTAATGGTTCTGAAGTTTTGTTGATTTTTTTTAAATTTATTCATAGACTCATCTCACTAGTTGTTAGGACACTATACCTTTAACTAATTGAAGCACAGAATTGTAACCTAGCAACGGCACCTTTTTGGCGCCAAAATCAGTATTTAAACCTTGGTTTTTGTAAGAATCTGTTTGTCTGAAGAGGTCCCACTATCAATGGGATGAAAAGCGCTTCACAGTATTGGTTCAATAAAGCTTTTGGAGAAATCTTCTTTACTACTTGATTCATATGGATATTTTGTCACATACAACCTCTTTGTGGACATTTATTTAGCATCTAACATTACTGATTTCATCCTGGACTTTGTCTACAGCAGCCATTTGAGTGTGGAGAATTTACAAGTGTGGACTATACAAGAATTCCCTTGGCGTTCACAAGTACAGGGTATTTTGTCTTCTGGTTTTTGTTTTCACTTGTTTGTTTCTTTTTGTGTTTGCTGCTGTTACATTTAGAACATGCCTGTGCCACCTTAACGGACAAAACATGTGTCAAGTGAAACACGATTTGACACCTGTGACAGGTGGTGGATGGGCAGCAGTCCTTCTTTGAGAAGCCCTATCAATTTGCCTGTGTGGGACCTTGCCAGATCTCTACCTATGGCTAGTGTATCACTGATGCCATTGTTGCCACCCTCTTCTGTTCGATGCCTCAGGGGACTGGGTAT
Organism: Protopterus annectens; assembly: GCF_019279795.1. Classification (NCBI taxonomy): domain Eukaryota; kingdom Metazoa; phylum Chordata; order Ceratodontiformes; family Protopteridae; genus Protopterus; species Protopterus annectens. Next base: position 942,765,314 of record NC_056734.1, on the reverse strand, counting down.
TTGTGGGCATACTGACTGTGTGTGGGGATGAAGGGGGAAGAAGTGGGATGTCAACCCATTGGGACAGGTTCAGCCCCTAACAACTCCACTAGTGCCTCACTATGGCCAACATTATCATCAGAGACCAATGAGACACTGACATCAAGTTGTGATGGGGGAACGCACTCCAAACCCCATGGTCACTTGTGAGGAGGAAGACAAAATAAGTACATTACTACTTGCACTATTATGTATGGTGATCTGCAAACACACACATAAAGGTGAGGAGCCACAACTGGATTACACATACCACATCTTATTTCTGATCTCATGCACAGCACACAAGCCAACTACAACATACAAAGACAAGACAGGCCATTTATAACATGTACTGCAGATGCATCTGGTTAATGTTGCCACTACTATACACCTATGCCATAAGCAATATGTCAGTGCATGTAATAGACCTATACCTAAAACACAGTGCACCAGTCTTCAGCATACTATTGCCCCCTGTATAGCAGACTGCATAGTACTTCTCAAAAAAAGTGCAAATGTGTTAATGCTCCTGCATATACACAACTATGATTACCAATTCAATGCACTTCAGTTAACCCCTCCGAAACTGAACATACAAGTATTGTGCTCTGGCTAAGCAGATCAGTTGTGTCTAGGGAAAAATGGTGGCCCTTAACATTCTTAAGGTATATATGATCCATAAAACAACAGTATCAAGCTCACTGCGACCTTGGACTCCTGCCACACCTGACATACCTATGGAAATGTGAGGAAGAGGTATTATCAGCAATACCAAATGTGTCATTGTTAAAGGAAAACATGTGCGTATATCAACATGTACAGTAGGTAATGTAATACTGCCTACATTGCTGACATTCTGAGTATGTGTGCACAACTGTGCGATAACCCCCCCCCCCAATGCAGATAGACCTGACACCCATATACTGGTATTCATAGGCTGCCACAATGACTGATAAAGTATTACTGTGATTAACACAAGAGGCTCACCCAGATGATCCTCTGTTGTGAATGCTGTGGCACCCACCTCCACGATGTACGGGGTGATGGATGCTTGGGAGCTGGTGGTTGATCCCAGATTAGCCAGGAATTCCTCTGTGATGGAGAGTGTAGTTGTGCACCATGCCCTCCACCTGTGGCAGCATGGTCCCTGGCCACAGCAGCAGCTCTTTGCCATGCAGAATTGACCACATTTGTTGCTCAGTGTCAGACCTGCTCATATGTTCTATCCTGTAACCCTACTTGATCGATGGCTGTGACAAGGTCAGCCCACAGTGGTGCACATTGCTCATGATCCTGGTGACCCCTGGAGTACAGAATACTATGATGCAGTCTAAGGCCATCCAGGATAACATTATATTCAGTGTCTGAAAATGGTGGGTGCCTTAGTCAATACATCTTTTCTGAAAGACAAGCAGAGGGGCACACATCACAAGACCACATACATTGCTATCCACTGTGTACAGACCCTGCTCATCCAAATTGGCCTGCACTATCCACTGCTACCTCCCACATCATACCCCACAGTCTATCGACACACTATGTATGAGGCTATCAGTAAAATAGTACCAACACCGGTTATGCCCCTGTGTGCCATGACAGAGTGCACTGTATGTCTCCACACTCATCAATGCCATCTACTGTGGTGTGTCAGCTATGGGCAATGTCCCATTATTATGTCAAACAGCTACTGTCAGAAACATTGGTGTGTGTTAGTACAAGTATATGGGGACAGTCCAGCAACATCAGTGTGCCACAATGACAGACAGAAATGCAAACCTGCTGTAGGTTATCTTCCCTGTAGGCATCCCACTTCTCCAGTACACAGATGTTTGTGGAATGTGTACTTGTGCCTGATATATGTGGTCCTTTTGCCACAAACATGTGGATGTCTGGCAAATGGTTGGACAATTATTGATGTTTTTTCTCAGAATGTAGAGAATCTGGCTGTCACATGCCAGAACCCTCAGAAAGCAGTTATGCTACAGTAATATCTGTTACTGTATTCATACTCCTACTTTGTATGACCAATATGTACACTCTGTCACTGAGGTTGGGCCTGTGTCCCCCCACTAATAATGTCTATGACCTGAATTCCTGCTGTAGGGCATTGCCAGATATGCTAGCTGTAGCTCTCAAGTGATGAGATATGAATGTTGACAACACAGTGACCTAGCCAGAGTATATCAGGGACAGTCAGGGACACCTTTACAATGTCTGCACTATACCTGTGTGACATTCACAGACTGAGAGGAGCTGAATGACAGTACATCATGTGATATGACAGCTGTGTCCACCCTTACTTACAGTCAATATGTCTAACACATAATCCAGTAGTAGTCATACAGGAGCTGACCATTGTAGGAGGGAGTGAGAGGGCCACAGCTGTGATTTAAGATCACAGCAGACACAGGTGATAGGCATGCCTGTAGCTGTTGAACAGCATAGTATCACCAATGTGTCATTCCCCCGAGATGTACTACAGGCCTACTGTTGTTATCTCTATTCCCCATAACTGCATCCTCCCATCTGCATCCCATTATATGGGGACTTGTATTACATACTTGGTAGAGTGATGTAATCTTTTTGCGAACAAATTCTCAAGGAAAATGCTTCCTAAATCACAGTCTGTCTCGGTAAAGCAAGTTGCAGACCTGTTTTCCATAGCCAGTTGCATGCTTTTTGTAAGCAATGCTCATTAACAGCTAATTGCATTTGCAGCAATCTGTGGCTCAGACTTGTTAGTTGTATCCAGAACAGATGGGTTGCACTTTCATTATACAATGACATGGCACAACAGTGCAATATTTAAAGCCTTCATGTAGGTTTTGGCCCCTTTCTTAGCTTTGAGATGGACATTACTGAAGTGTGAAGAGTATAGCAATGCAGAATGTAGGTACAAATACTGTCCACTGTTGAGATTTATGAGGTATGTCCACAGTTTTGCATGCTGTATTTGTCCATTGTCAAATGACTTTCTGATTATGTGGCATTTCAGTGTTAAACAATCTGGGTTGAGGTCAGTAAGGGTGCAGAGACATGTGACTGTCAGATGTCATACCCATCAGAATATGCATACTGCTGCAGTAGCTGCTGGTCTATCAGCTCTGTTTGTTTGTAGGGGAAGAATGTGATGCATGCCTGTGTCGCTTGACTTTGCCCCCCCCCCACTCCTTTATGCATGGGTGTTGTGTGGATCCCTTGTTCTAGGGGGTTGTGAGTTATGGTAGGTCTGTAGCAGCTAGCTTAACATACAGCTTCATATGTTGCAGGCTGCACCTGCAGCTTTTTGCCTAGGACTCATAGCGGGGAGTATGAACACTTTGGAGGACAGCAAGCTGTATGTGTCATTGAGGGATCAGTGTCAGCTCGGTCATTACAGCAGAGCCAGGGTAAGGGTACCCATAACAGTCCAGCTAAGGCATGTGCTTATAGTACATATGCTATGTAACAGTGCCAAACAGAGAGAAGTAGATGACATATAGGTAGGCTATATGAATATGTGCAATGTGTCCCTACCTACAGGCCTTTAATGTGCTAACATGGGTACCAGTTAATTCAGTAGCAGCAACCTGTTTTGGTTAAAATTGCATGGCTCAGTCATTATTTGCCATATTCACAATAATGTAAATAAAGTACATCATTTGAATCCAGGACGGTGGATGGTGAGATGTACTACATACAAAGAATTTAACAGACTGAGCTACTAAGTCAGTGCTGCTGCTATAGGTGTATTTGCAAGTTATATGTGCATGCATACAGTCTGTGACACAGGATTTGCATTAGCATGTTTTTTCTGATGAGTATGATGTGTGACACTCAAATGTCTGTCATGATATTCTAATCTCAATCTGTAATGATTTGTCAGTACTTTAGCAGACAGATATGTTTCTGTGATAACCATGCCAAGGCCAGGGGGCACAACTGTGGACATTCTGCAACAGTCTGTACAGTTGACAGCTATACCTGCTATCCCAGGCCTCACTTATATCCATCATTATTTGTTTGGCTGTGCTCTGATGTATTGTCTGCATCACAGTCCCAAGTACACTGCCAACTGTGCTTGCAGTGTATCAGTGGCAATCAGATACATTAGTAGAAACACCTATTTTAATTCTGAGTTGATTGGCCTAGTGGTTTAATGCACTGTGCTGTAGTTGACAGGGGCCGGGGTTTGAGATGTGGTAGGTGTGATTATTTTGCAGATGTGCCTAACACTGTCAGAAACACATAAGATGATTAAGGCATTTTTGAGCAGTTTTAAGTGGGTTTGCATGGGTTTGAGTGTTGTGCCGTGCCACTTAGATCCACTTAAACCCATGCTAAATACAAAAAAAGCAAAGAAAAAAGGGATGAAAGGAAAGTGGTTAAATGGGTATAAGCATGGGGAAAACATACTGAAAGGCAGGTAGGGATGGGCAGGATGGGTATAAAAAAGGACCATAGCTTTCCATTTCTTGTACCACAACAGCTGTGCAATTTGACAGATTTTGTGGAAGAATTTGGACTCTCAAACCCAGGGAGAGGGGTGAGGACAACATAAATGTGTTGTCAAGCCAATTGGACCAAATTAGTTGTGTCCATTGGACACGTGTGCAAAATGGAAAGTTCTGTATGGAGCGATACTTTTTTTGTGGGACAGGTGCCCTTTTTTTTTTTTTTTTTTTAAGGAGAGAGTAGAATGATGGAGAAGGGATATAGGTATATGAGGGAAGGTAAATTGAGTAGGAGAAGATGCAATTGCAGACAGGGGCAGTGTGTGACACATGAGGGGGGTAAACATATTGGATCGGGAGAGTGTTGTGAAATCTGAGAAGGATATGATTCCAGATGGCAGCAGCATGACTGAGCTCCCTACCCATGAGCAGTCAACACTGCTCCTTCACTGCCCCATAGGTGGCTGTGCTGGAGACTGGGTGACAGGGCCAGCAGGTCCCACCAGGTTGTTGAGTCTGCCCTCAATCTGGCACAGGCATTGTTCATAGCTCCTATGAACTATCCTGTGCACCATGGCTGGTAGTTGATCTTGGGTGACTGGCATCACTCCACCATCACTCCCAGGGGGAGATGGATCCTGTCCTCTGAGGTGGTTCTACTTGAAGGTGGTGCAGGGCCGTGAGGGGGTACCACTGGCCTGGGTCCAAGACATGTCGATACCCAGTGCCATGGCTGGTTGAGGTAGGTGAGGCAGATCAGCAGGAACTGGCCTACCCTGTTATGCTGTGGTAATAGAGGTATAGCAATGTGTATAGGTTAGTTATGAACAATGCAATTTGTTAGTAATGATACCATGCCAGAACATTGGAAATAACCCAATCACATTCCAATGCATACTATATGGAACACAATAATAAATAACATAACAGTCAGTATATTAACAGCATGCCAGCAACAGTTATGGCATAAGGCCAACAACATAGGTATTTAACAAGATATGTTAATATGCAACCATTATAATACATAACAAAAGTAAAACACATGCTCCAAAATAAGGTTTAATGTAACAACAGATGTTATTAGTAAACCATAACCAATGGATAACATTAATAAATAAATGAAGATAAGGAGTGTGGAGAGAGAGAAATAAACAGTCAATTAATACCATTATAGTCTATTTCATGGATAATTGTACTGCTATCTACTGTAAAGGTCTAGCCTTTCTCTGTCTTTACAAGTGGACTAAAGCTGTTGTAGCATGTACATACCCCTCAAGCTATCTGCATGGGGCAGTATGGGTCAAGACATAACACTTGCAAGTAGTAAACTACATATCAAGTGGGCCTATATAACTACCTAGGTGAACTGTGGGCTGATGTAGTGACACATTCCTGGTTAGATACTCATGTTGATGGTAAATGTGTGACAGAGGGATTATGCACTACTAATTACATTCCATGACAGTGTGACACTTGAGAGACATGTATGTGTACAATACAAAAACTATACTACTATCATGTCTTGCTTGACAGGCATGGGGATATAACCCAATAACAGTAACTACAGAGGACATCTGCATCAGATGTATTAATTAACTGCAGCAACCTTTAACAGCCATATGAATGATTACACATTTTATTTCTTTTCTTTCTTTTTATTAATATTATATTTATTTGCTTCATTTTATGCTGTATATGTACATACCTGGTAATAATTTTAATAGTTTGTGACATCTAAGCACACAATTATTTACCCAGACTGTAACCTAACTCACCCATTTTCCTGTATTTCCTGTGCAGAGAAAATCTGTAATCATTTCATGACTGCTACTGTAATATATAGTGTTACAGAGCACTGGATTCGAACTCTGGTTGGTGTGTGGCAAAATGTATTTCAGACAGAGTATTTAACAAACTGAGCTATGCAGTCATGGCTATTTATTTGTTGACTGATATTTGTCTAGAGCTCTCCTGGAACCAATATATGACCTGATAGTAGTAGTACAGTTTTATAGTAGACTGTAGTGACAGTGAAACACACAGTCATGAAATTCAAGCATAACAGAGATACTAGGTAACCTATACATTACTACATAGAATGCAGGTGAACACAATATATTCTTAGTGGGTTGAAATGTCTTTGAAGTCTACAAACCATATCAGATTATTAGGTTGGCTAACTTACCCATATACATTTGCAGACAGTATATTTGCAGTCTACAGTTATCACACTGTTATACTTGCCTGCAGCACCATACCTCAGACCCTGAATGCATATAGCTGAAAAGCAATGGTTAAAATAAGACAATCGTTATATACACAATATACCTTGGGTGTTATTGTTATTGCTTCCTGTGTTATTGCAGAACAGGTGTCATAATCAATTTCATACAAAACAGCCCTAATTACACATGTATTGAACAATACAGCTTTATTAGAGGTACCTTCATGCAGTTATTGGTATAGTTTCACATTTTTATTGCACAGAAGTTGTAATGCAGGTGTTGCAATGCAGCTGTAATTCTACAGGTATTATAGCAGAAACTTTATTTCATTTACTTTTGCAAAGTTAAAATTTACACTTCCCTGCTTATTGCACTACAGTTAGCAGTAGTCATTTATTGAAGTACATGTCTATGTCCATATTCTTTGTGATTCAATCTTTACTGTATATACCTAATGATAGGTAATGCTTTACTTTTTCTTGCTTACCTGACTATAGATTGCAAAATACAACTGTACTCACCACACTCACCATGCAACCTGGCCAAGTGCCTGGCATGCCTCAATGTTGTGAGCCCTCTCCTCTGCAGCTGTTTGGAGAGAAGGACACCATTATGCATGCTAGTTTAGCAGACATTCAAGATTAGATATTGGTAAAACACAGGTAATGGTACTTACATACATGTGGGACATTCTCAGCCCGGAATTCTTGGATCCAGGCATCCAAGAGAGCCCCCATCCTTCTTTTCAGGTCATCATGGTGATGACAACACTGTTCACCTGTGCGAGTGATACCAGTTGCACTGGAGAGATCCTTTGTCAGCCAGTCCCAGGGCTCCGCCTTGCACTCTGAGCCCTGGTAGCCTCCCTGCATCAGCTGGAGCTCATGTGTTTTTACAAGGAGTCTAACAATGACACTGGACTCCTGACTGCCCCAACACTGCACCCAAAAGTGCAAACCTTCTCCAATGCCTGACATAATGTATTCCTCAGAGAAAGCGCTCCAATGGATTATGCTGTATTCCCACCTTTTGAACTTAATATAGCCTGTTTCCTCACCCTTACACACTAGTGGGCAATTTTTAAAAATGTGTTGCGTTGCTTGGCTCTGGTGTCTTTTGAGTTGCCTGCCCATACTATAAATATGATTTTGGGAAATTTTTCTAGTCCCATCTCATCATTTCTTTCTAATAAACACTGAGAGATCAGCTGTTGGGAAGGCCCTCCCCCTTAGTCTTTTAAACTTGAATTATCTTCATTTCCTCCCTTCCCACTTACTAAACAAATTGCACTTTATTCAGCTGCTTTTACTGCAACTGTACTTCTTTCAACTTTATTACTTTATTTAGCTTTTTGCTGCACATTCTTAAAGTGTTCAGCTGCATTTAAATTACTTCATTTATTACCTCTTGTTAGTAGCCTGATTAAATTGTGTCTGCTATTCTAAGCCTCTTAGTTTTGATTTAAGCACTTGGGCTTCACACTAGTTATCTTACATAAGGAATGTTTATGGTCTACACTCTTGTGGCAGAAGAGGTAGCTTATGTCTTTCTAAGTTCGTAACTGCTGGTTGAAAACTTATGTCTGTTATTCTAAAGTGTCTTAGTTCTGGTTTAAATCCTTCAGCTCCAAACCAGTTATTTTACATTAGGAAGGTTTGTGGGGTTACACTCATGTGACTACTGTCTAGACAGATTTTTCTTAACTACTAGATCAGCTAGTATGCTCATAGCCAAGCATTGCTCATCAAGTACTTTGCCTTACTGACTTGTTCAATAGTCAAGTCTCCTCCTTCGTAGATCAGTAGCCATGGGTATGCACTTCCTGACTCTCTATGAGACCAGTCTGGTTAAAATGGGTATTCTGAGGCATTGTAGCAATTGCCTCATGTACACTGACAACCACTTTATTCTTAATAAAGCAGATACAGTATGCAAGACCTGTAAATAGACTTCAAAGCTGGAGGCAAAACACTCATAAACAAATATAATAGTTGTCAGTGACACTTACACCACAATTACTGCACAGACTAAAGACCCTACTCATAAAAATACTTATGCTGATGCATTTAGAGGTAACCTCCTAAAACACTAACATCTCCAGCACAGTGCATTCAAAAAAGAGTCCTCTGCTCTCATATAAACACTCAGTTAAAACGCGACCCACAGATAGCTACACATAGTAACACTGTATCCAATGAATCCACTCCTAAGTCCTTAAGGAAAACCAGCACAAAGGCAAATTTCCTGGTCATTGGTGATTCTATAGTGAGGCACACTGATTTCCCTCCCACCAGACTGAGTAAGGAGAGAGTCATGGTTAGGTGCCTTTCCGTGGCTAGGATCTGTCAGGTAACACAGGCACTCAGGTCATTGAACTACAGGTGCCAGTATGAGTTTGTCATAGTCCACTTGGGTGTTAGTGGCCTCCCTTGACTATATGAAGTGAGACAATTGAGCTCACTGATTATTGTGTCTCAGGCAGGTATGAGCCTAGTACTGAGCAGCATACTACCTTCTCCAAGGATGATGCCACACTACCAACAGAAAATGAGTGATTTCAACAATTTTCTTAGCTTCTGGCGTCAGTCCAAGGGGTACAATATTTGACGACCAGGGAGAATATGGGTGACAGACCACTCTGTTCTGCCAGGAATGGTCTGCACTTGTCTTCTTTAGTCTTTCAGATATTGCCAAAGACCTTTTCCACTCCAATAGTGCCTTTTTTAGGCAATGGCAAACTGATAAAGTTACCAACTTAACTGAACCTATGAAGGAATAAGTGAAGGTGGCACTGCCCAATCCTGGAAGTCCTGACAAGAAACTCTACTCCCTTAAAGCCTTCCTTTCCCTGGAGAGTACAGACATCTGTTTAGTAATGGAGATATAGTTTAAAGTTGCTGAGACTAACCCAGCAGTGAAAGGTTATAACACCTTTCACACCTTTAGACCAGCTACTGCACAGGAGGGCACTAAAGGTGGAGGAGTCTCAGTCTGTAATAAAACCAACCTCACATCCAGACTAGTTAAAGTGTATGACCCACTGGAACTCATACATGTGCAACTCACCAATAACAGGTTGTCATACCATAACCTTGCAAAGTATATGTCCTCCTCTATATCTTAGTAAACCCATACTACCTATCTTAATGTACTAGAGTCCCTTACCATTCAACCCAATACAATATTTATTGGGAATCTCAACTACCCCTCTATAGACTTGGAATCCTACACCACCACTTCTAATACACAAGCCCAGCAATTCTTAAATTCCTAAACTTTGTTAATACCAGTATCCTGCAACATTTGATCCATTCTCCTTCCAGGAGTTCAAACATCCTTAACCTTGTACATACAAACATGGGGGGGGGGGTCAATGTTCCTTGCCCAATGTAATATCTTCCCTCATCAGATCTGACCATAAGGCAGTATTAGTTGAAATAAAAATTAAATCTGGTCATCCTGAGAAACCAAAAACTTTAGCAACTATTCCAAGGCTAACCTCTCTCTACACCCTGGCTAAATTCCAAGCACCCCCAAACCCAGTAAACACCATGGCATACACTGATTAATTAACAAACTCTCTGTATGGCCATATTGATAGCTGTATAGAGCAAGCTGTACCCACTAGTATTAAGAATAAGACAAGCTCAAAAGACAAGCCACCCTGATGGAATCTCAGTATCAATTGGTTATACAACAAAATTACAAAAGAACTTTGGCCAACTACGGGAGGAATAAAGCCATGCATACTTAAAATCCCCTGACAAATCTAACAGGCTTCAAAGGTTAAATCTGAAGAAAAAATAGCTTCTCAGGTAAAGGACAACCACAATGCCTTCTACAGCTATGTCCATAACCTCAGAAAAAATACGTAACAATGTGCAGAAATTATAGTAAATGGCATCACTCACACTGGACCAGTGGCCATTGCCAACCTTGTGCCTGACAGGTTCAGGTCAAATTTCTTCCCTCACTCCCCTCATAATCCAAAGAAAATACCACATAACACAATTCTCCAACCACTGCTAGCGAACAGGTCATAAATCCACTTTTCAAGGCCCAAAACACTGCATCAATAGGCGCCAATAACATCCCAGTATGTTTAATAAATAGCATGAAACATGACAACTCTGATCCACTTGAATCACTTTTCAGTTGAAGACTTCAGTCAGGTTTTGCGCCCAAGGAATGGAAGATGGCTTCAGTCATTCCCCTGCAATAAGGAGGTCCAACCACTGAGCTGGGTAACTACAGGCACATAAGTCTTACTAGCCAGATATGTAAGCCCATAGAAAGAATCATCATGGACATGATAAATGAGGACATAGGTAACCTGCAAATGCTGGACCCATCACAGTTTGGCTTTGTTAATGGAAGATCATGTCTAATAAATGTGGTGGACTTTTTTGAGAGGTTCACCAAAGGATTGGATGAGGTAAGACTGTGCACGCAGCTTACTTCGACCTGCCCAAGGCTTTTGATGTAGTACCCCAACTCAGGCATTGTAGCCAAGCACACTAACTTAGGTATAAACCCTGGGTCGTTCTTTGGATAAACCCTTTTATCATCCACTGGATATCCAACTGGCTCACAGATATGACCCAGGATGTTGAAATAGGTGAGACCACCTCCACCAAGAGGCCAGTCACTAGCAGAATCCCTCAGGGCTCAGCAGTGGGCCCACTGCTTTTTGTCACCTCTTTCTCTGAAATGGAAGCAAATGGTGAAGGTTTATGACTAGGTTTGCAGATGATTGCAAGCTGAGGGGTTATCATCCATTCCACTGCAGACACTAGCACTCTTCAAGGAGGTCTATCACTCACTAACAAATGGTGCACAAGCAATGGTCTAATTACCATGTTGATAATACACCCCTAAGAGTCAATCCAGTATTCAGGGTATGAACTTAGACAGTAGCCTTACCTTTGACCACCATGTGGACACAGTGGTGAGGAAATCCTTTTATGATTTGCAATGTATAAGTAAGGGCATGGCATCTAGGTTCAACAAGGTCATTATCCCACTGTACTCCACTCTTATTAGAGCAATCATAGAGTACAATGCTCCCTTTTGTATGTACCTGACCAGGCATATGCAAGAAATAGAGAGGCTTCAGAGGTTCCTTACAAAAAGACTACAAGGCATAACAAACCTGCCTTATGCATAATGCCTTAAAGCCCTTTCCCTCTAATCAGTCTCCTACAGCTTGTTGAGTGGTGTTCTATGCCTGGCTTATAGGACATCTGCAATCATCACAATTATGAATCTCCTACATAGTTGTAAGTCAAAGAATACTAGATATACAAGGTCTAGGGACCTGAATTTTGTCTGTGACTTAAACAGAAAATGCTAGAGAGACAGATATGAGTCCCAAAGACTGTCCCTTCCTATGGAACAGGCTTTCTATCCATGTGAAGCTGATTTCATCTGTTAACCAGTTTAAGTGCAACCTCGACCAGTGGATGGGGAATAGGAAATTTAAACCAGGCCTGGCACCCATGTCCCTTATGGACAGAGGTAGCTTATACATGCCTGGCCCTCAATGTCTTGTTTGGATACAGGACATCATTATCCTTTTTGGAAAACTTACTAGCCTAGTAACAGTCTTTGAACCTATAAATTAATCATCCTGGTCAAAATAGCTCTAGAAATTAATTAAAAGATGTCAAGAACACAAAGTGACTGAAGCAGGCTTGATCTACATACACAGTTGTTGATGTATCATGACAGGATACCTTCTTTATCCTGTTGACAAGTGAGAAAAAGAAAGTCTTACTCAATGAAATAGTTAATTTGTTTCCATGGTAGTGTGAAAGAGTGGGATTGGAGTTGTGATAATATTTACTGTGTTTAGTTTCCTTATTTTTTATCTATATATCTATTGATCTAACTTTCTATTTATGCTTGTATCTATCTAACAGACTATAACTGCTCTAACTGACCAATCATAAAAAAGGCTTCCATCTCTTATACCTGCTGTGATCCTGGACGAGTCTCTTTGTAAACAGATTACTTGAGCAATTTGATCTTCAGAAAAGAAGACTTACATTTACAGGCTTGGCATCACTGTTTTCTTTTGGATATTTATATTGTCACAATACACCACACATTAACGAATGAGAGTATGTTGGCTCCAGAATACATGTTTACATCACAGAGAAGATAAAATAAATGTAATTCTGAAGATTGTAATTACATACGATATCATGTAGTGTCTTACCAGCATATGGTAAGGTCATAAGCTCGGAGTTATATTCCTGAATTTGCAAAAATATATGTGGATAAGGTGCAGTCAAATCAAAGTCCAAGTGGTATTTAGTGTAAAATTAATATACGTGTATAACAGCATACAGTTTTATCTCTACTGTAGTTCTAAATGGGCATCATGAAGATTTTATGATCATTGCTGCATTAACCAGATCTTTCAAAGTCTGTGCCTGATAGGTGGCAGGATTTAAATTAGCAGTTTTACAATGCTGTTACATAATGGAGACTTGCCTAATCTGGACAGTATAGGTTCATAGGTTCGTACTAGGCTATCTGCCCTAGGGCATTTATAAGCCTAGCCAGAGTGTGTATGGCTTTTACCACCCCTTAGGATGAGAATACTACGCCCATTTAGGGTTTAGTTTACTGTGCCTCTGTCTAGTAGTGACACAGAGATGACCCCCGGGGTGAACCTACGATCTCCCATCCACCCGTCAAGATTTCTCTTGAATAGAGTTAGTGAGGGGCTCTGCCTAACATGGATTGGGATTCTGTTCCAGAGTGTAGGGAGCCTCTGGGTTATGAATCTGTCCCTCCAACACATCCTATTTATTTCTGTGTTGAGGTTTAAGTCTCTTGCTCTCATGGCTCTGATGGATTTGGATTTTCTGAGGTGGAGCATGTCCATTAATTCCGGATTGTACATGGCCTTGTACGTCAGGCACAGATCACCTCTGAGTAGGCGGTATGCGACTGAATAGAGCTGGAGTTTCTTCAGTCGGGCAGCATATGACATATGTTTAAGACCCTTTATCCTCTTGGTGAGGAACTTTTGGGGTCTTTCCAACTGCTGCAGGTGTCGGGTAAGATACATCCCAAATGGGGCATTGTACTCAATCATTGGCCTGATAAGAGAAGAGTACAGGGGCACAATGACCTCTCTTGATCTAGATGTGAAACCCTTCATGATAAGGTAGGCAATATAGATGGTCTTCCTAACCACTTTGGCAATGTGAGTATCAAATGAGAGGTTACTGTCAACCTGGGTCCCTAGGTCCCTTATCACCTCTTCTGTACTTAATGGATTACCACCTATGTGGTAATTTGTGGGTACCTTGTTTTTCCCAAAGGGTATGACTATACATTTTTTGGCGTTCAGCTTAAGGCCATGGCTCTGGCACCAACTATCCATTTCTATGAGACCTCTCTGAAGGATGCTTGTGTCCGCTGGAGTATCAATTATGGCACCCAGTTTGCAGTCATCTGCGAACTTTGTCAGCCACAATCCTCCTATGTTTGCCTGTACCTCGGAAAAATAAATGCCGAACAAGAGGGGTCCCAGGACTGAGCCCTGTGGGACACCACTTGTGACCGGCTTAGAGTCTGACATAGCTCCAGCAACTCTGACCCTGTGGGTTCTGTCCTTGAGCCAGTTTGCAACCCATCTTGTGACATATGGGTTTACATTTAAGCTGGTGAGTTTGTCTATGATGCCCGAGTGGGATATTGTGTCGAAAGCTTTTGCAAGGTCAAGGTAGGCTGTGTGAACTGCCTTACCCTCATCAATGGCCATAGTGACTGTTTCAAAAAAGTCGACCATGTTCAAAAGGCAGGATCTGCCCTTGACAAAGCCAAATTGGGTAGACATGGTAACTGGTCAGTGCTGTATTACAAATAATATATAGAATAATCCACCTCATTGCACTGTTTGTTCTTCCTTGTTGAACAAACGTACACCCTGCCTCCTCAATTCTTGTTCATTGATCATTGAAGAAGTAAATAATGCATGCTCCCTCTTTCCCTGTTAAACAAATGTAAAATTTCCTGTGTTTCCAACTTTGTAATGTCCCATTCCTTGAAGAAATGTAGAATATAGCTCACTACTAACTGCTCTAATTTTGGAGTTATTCATTCATGGCATAGATAAATAGTTCTCTTTTCCTGCTGCTGTTCCCTCATGCCCATGATGATGTTCAAAATAAAAATATCTTCTTCACTGTCAACCCCAGGCATTAAAAGCAATATCAACAGTAGTTTATTCTAGCTCCCTCATCTTCCTGTCATTCTCCAGCCATGGTCAATATAATCAACGGTCTCCCTATCTCACCCTCTGTTATCCTTCTGCAATTGTAATATATGAAACAGCATCCCTCCCAACCAAATGTCAAAAGGTGAAGGAAAAGAAGTAATTTCTATACCACCACCAAGGTCCTGCTTGATATGATCATGATAATATGTTACGTCCAGTAGTCACATGCTCATATTCACATCAAACATGCTTGTACATACACACACACACACACACACACACACACACACACACACACACACAGATGCACATACAACCCCCCCCCCACACACACACACACAGATACAAATACAAATCCCCACATACACAAACACAGAAACACATACAAACCCACACAGACACACACACAGATACACATATACACACACACACACAGACGCACACAGATACAAATACAAATGCATACACACACACACAGATACACATACAAACCCACACAGACACACATACATATATACACACACACTCTCACACACACACACACACACACACACACACACACACACACACACACACACACACACACACACACACACACACACACACACACACACACACACACACACACACAGATGCACATACAACCCCTCCCCCCCCCACACACACACACAGACACACACACACAGATACAAATACAAATCCCCACATACACAAACACAGAAACACATACAAACCCACACAGACACACACACAGATACACATATACACACACACACACACAGACGCACACAGATACAAATACAAATGCATACACACACACACAGATACACATACAAACCCACACAGACACACATACAGATATACACACACACTCTCACACACACACACACACACACACACACACACACACACACACACACACACACACACGCACACACACACACACACACACACACACACACACACACATACACACAGATACACATACAAACCCCATATACACACAGATACACATACAAACCCACACAGACACACACGCAGATACACATATACACAGACACACACACACACACACACACACACACACACACACACACACACACACACACACACACACACACACACACACACGCACACACACACACACAAATGCCCACATACACACACACACACTCACAGATACACATACAAACCCACACACAGATATACACACACACACAAACACACGAACAAACTTGTATGATCCCACCAGTCTTGTTTCAAAATGGAATATAACCTCTCTGATGCCTTATCACTATTATTCTACTTTTGCACTTGTAAAGATAACCTGCATGTCTGTGTACCAGAGATTGTGCTGTTTATACTGTATTCCATAAGTGGGGGATATAGAAAAATTGGCCATTAAGAATCAAACATTAGAGTTTGTTGTAGTGATGCTATTCTCCTAAAATCTACATACTAGTAGAGTTACAAATTTAGGTGTAAACATATTTTACTCACATGTAGACTATAATATTACAAAGATTGTTATCTTTGTTTCAAAAAAAAGAAGTATGAAACTGGTTAAATAGTACCACATTAACTACAGGAGAAGCATGTTCTTCTCAGCTTTATAGTACAAAGTAGCTCATTTTGTTTATATGTCTCTAAATATATTTATAATCTAAGTATGTAACTTTGCTCAATCTTATACATTTCCATTTCTTAATTCCTTTAACATATCACACTACCTTTCTCAATAGTTAATACTGTTTTTTTTTCCAAAAAGAACAAAGCTGATCTAGTCATGCAATCTGTATACAGCACATAACCACTCATGTACGTGGAATGTACAATGTGCTAAAAAAATAAAATAAATACATCAATTATTCTATAATAGGAACGATACCTGTACCTTGGAGGGGGTGGAAGTAATGACAAGATTTACTCCCTCCTGGCATGAGCTTTTTCAGCAAACTTGGATAATCAAGAGCAAATCTCTCGACAGAACTTCTAATGATTCAGGACATTATTTCTGTACTAAAGCAGGTCTTCTTAGATCAGTGGTATTCATTTTTTCAGTACTGATTTTAACCTTATTTCTGCTTTGTCACTTTTATTCTGGCTAGCTGTGCAGATCCATTCCATTGTGTAATGTGCAACATTATTAAAACGAGCAATTTGTGAAAAAGATACACTCTCCATCTAATTTCCTTACTAATAAAGCAGCAGAGACCAGAGGCATTAAATAATGTTAAATAAAAACATCAGGGCTTTCAAAATAAATAAATGTTTGCATTGTGGTCAAGGGTTGGGTAATATCTGCCATCTAACTTTTCGCATGGCAGTCCCTGCTACCTCACTTCATTAGCCAGTCTAAAGACCCTTAACTATTGTCTATGTCCATGCAGGCTGATGAAGGCAGATGCGTGCACTGCTTTAAAAATTTATTTCATGCATCTGTACCTTGCTCTTGTCAGTCCCTCCAGATTCTAAAATGAGTCTGTATATATCAAACGCAGTTTAGTAATTTGCGTACCACCTTGCAAATGTGTCAAACACTGTGGCTAGCTGCTAGAGTATTGTGTGGTAGTTATAAAATCAGAACTTTGGATACAGTATGTATCTGAAATTAGTCATCCCGTTTACAATAAACAACCTCATTGAGCAATGTATAACCTATTTATAAATTATACATTCTTTGTTCAAAAAAAGTCATCCTGAAAATGCAAGAATGTTTGATTTGCTTCATCCCAGCATTCTAAAAACTTTTGTTTTAAAATGCTACACTGCCTCTGCAAATATAGTGTTCTTCAGAAATTGGGTCTTATTCATAGAATTTTAAAGATTGCCTCAAAGAATATTTTTCATTATAGGCTAATAAAGATTTGATAAAGAAAGATTTATACTTGAAAAATGAACCTTCCCTACTAACAATGATATACATGCAGTCACATTTGTTCTATTAATTAACAATTGATTAGTATTTTCTTATATACAAAAACATTTTGTCTATGAATCCCTCAGTCTGGACATGAACACCACACCTTAATGAAGTGCAATCAATGTTTATTAAACAAATTATATAAATAACAATTGATCAAAAATTGGCAGCTCATAACCACTCAGCAGAACCAGTAATAATGGCTCACCTGCAACATTACAGAATGTAGGAACATTTACATCAATTGCCTGCATGCCACTAAACTCAAATAAATTAGGAATATAATTTTCAACTGGTCACTTGGGATTCATTAAAACTCTGGCTTCTTTCTTTAAACCCAGGAAATGGAACTTAGAGGACTGCCCCCCCCCCCAAGTGCCAAAAAACAAAAAAAAGAAAAAAACAAGAAATAGCAAGCTAAATCTAAATGCATGGGAGAGGAGGGGGAGGCTTCAACAAGGGCCTATACAAAGAGGGTGAAACTACCCACACTCATCACCTCACTATCCATTAAATATCGCTTCCTAGACTCCACCCATATCATACATATCTCATATCCTTTTCCCATGACACTTCCCTTTAATACCACAACCTATTCCACCTACTAACTCTTACTCCCCCAACCACTATTACATATAATCCTAAACCATCAAACAGATATTCATGCATTCATAGACAAAAACATCTGCCTGGGAGAAAACTTAACTTATTGTATCTGGCTTGCCTGCTACATTGCAATATCTATCAAAAGGCAAAAACACTGTAAATGAAAAATAAAAAAGAACACTAGATTATAAAAGTAAATAAACAGAATCCTTCTGCAATTAGTGATCCAAAAGCCCTGCTATGACATACAGACTAAATTTATCTGAATAATGTTAGACTTATGGAAAGAGATTTTCTATGGAAAGGTACAAGGTTAAGGCTAGGAGCAGGGGCAGTGTTATGGATAACATGCATTAGTAAGATGAGCTGAGAGGCTTCCACCCCTGAACCACCTTACTGATACTTGTTAACTCTAACCCTGCCACTGCTCCATATCCTACACCTTTGCTTACAGAAACCCTTTCCATAATACAACCAACTAATCAAGATACTCAAGACACAACACACTTGCTCAACACAAAATGTATCAACTTACATTGTCTTAAGACTAACCAGAAAACACTAACATGTGGTAGATGGAGGTAACGTGCAAGCTGCTTAATGATGGAGACCCTCTACAGTGAGCTCCTAGTTCTTTTGGTTATAGTAACTGCTGATGCAATGAGGTCATTTTCTTTCATACCACAATGCCTGAAGGTACAGTAGACCATGATAACCTGTTGTAAAGGTTCAAAATAGCATCATCAGAAAAAATAATGCTTACTTTCATTGAAAAAATGTTTGTAGTAGCAGATGAGATGGAGGCCTACCACGAAGTTGCAATGACTCAGCAAAATTAGATGAATGACATAGAAGGTGTTATACAAGTACTTAAAAGTAATCAATAAAACTTCTGCTCTACACAAGAGACAGTGCAGGCAAAAGCTCCTGAAGTAGGTAAAGACAGAATACAGGATACAAATGGAGAAACTGGACGATTTCCAAATTTTTGTCTTCATGTGAACGTGGAAAAAAGGAAATGCCTGAAACCTTCCTAGTAGTAATGGAATGAAGAAAGTATTCATATTTCTTTGTATTTATGTCCATCTATGGAAAGAGTCCTTAGAATGGGGGGGGGGGGGTAGAAATGTACACACAGCAAAGCAAATCCCCAGGCATACACTAAAGGCCTTAAGGTCAGCTTGAACTATAAAATGGTTGTTGAGAAGTAACAGCATAGTAGAATTCTGTTGGGGGAAAATAAACTTTTACTTCTGAGCATACTATTAACCAAGACTGTATGCTTTGAGGTAACAAAATGTGAGAATAAGAAAGTAACTTCTACAGCTCAGTTTTACAGTCCATTTGGAATATCCAGCTAGTCTACTAGCGAAAGCAGAAGGGGATAAATTCACTCTGTCAAATGTGGAAGATGCAGTTGCTTTTTCTAAAATGCTAAAAATCAATTAATATTAATGTATGAAGGAGATTTGGAAGAAGTGTTACCACAGCTGGAGATGGGTGGGAAAGAATCAAGAAATGGAGACACCTTTGACAGAGATAGATGGAACAACCACTTTCAAATAGAAGATTAATGACATAAGGGGAGCAAGGTGAATCTGATGGAGTGCATGGGAGAATCTGACAGGGAAAGAGGATCTGAACATTAACAGTCCCACATGAGATGATTCCGATGTAACAAACAATGACTAGGAAATTGTTAGAAAAATGTGTATTTGAATATATGAGAAATGCTAGTTTAAAAGCAAAGTAGTATATAATGCATTTTATTCTATTAATCATATAACAGAAAGGATTAATCCATATGTAAATGTAAGTAGTTTTGAAACTGCAGTGTGGCTTGAAGCAAGCTGACCTTCGACCCTGCCAGATGCTAGCTTAGCAAGTTTTAATGTTTATGCTTTTCACAAGTGATTATCTGCTGGGTCAGGAAATTAAATGTGTAAAATAATGAAATCTTCTGCTCTTTCCTGCTGGGATGATTTGGCCTTGCATATGTGTTACTGAGATAGCATGCAGCTGGTGGGAAAGTGTTACAGTGAACAAATATGTGTATTAGAAGACTGAATCTGCTATTGTATTCGAACTGATATAAAACCTTGAAGAAGTAACTTCACAGAAAGACATAGGGCAGGATTCACGAAGCCTCCGTGTAAGAGTTATAACACATACACGGAGGCTGCAGTTAAATGGAGTGATGTCAGCATGCTTTGCATATTCATGAGAGCATGCTGAATCACACCTAAGGCTAACATGGTCCATGTAAGACAGTAGGGGGCGTGTCCATAGGCCGAGCCCTGTAAGCGGACATACCCCCAGAAGAGTAAAAGTGCCCAAAGTAAACACCCATGACAGAGTCCACGGAAATGTGAATAAACCCAACACAACACATGCCCCCACAGACTATGAACAGAAAACATATAAATAAACATGTTACATATTTTTTTTAATTGTAAAAAAGTTTAACCGTGAGTCTGCGCTTGCTTGGAGGCGTGCCGTAAGCGCAGCTACAGTTAGCAGTCAGTGTGAAAGCATATAAGAACTAAATAAGCAAAGTAAGCCAGGAAGCAATAGCATAGCAGTAGAGATGTTGGCTGAAGAGAAGGCATTCATGGTCCGAGCCCCCACAACACCAATTTTTATTTTTAGCAAAATAAGCACGAAACAAGTCCCTGACAAATATGTACACATAAAACCACATTTTATGTAAAATGTAATGAAATAGCCCATTTATATTGAAGAAATGTGAGGTAACAAAAGAATAAAAAATGCCAGATGTGCCCATAGCTGAGCTACAGTTTAACAGGGTGAGTGCATCTGCCCGTATGCGAGCAGTGGTTTAACTGGTGCAAAATGAGTGCCCGTAGCTGAGCAGTGGTTTAACATGCTGAATTTAAGTGCTCCTAGCTCAGCTGAGTGTAATATGCGTGCCAATAGCCAAATGAGGCTTAAACCAGCGTACCCCGTTTGCGCGGAGCTGCGCACCACGCAAACAAGCTAACCGACGGGCAACGTTGAGCAAGCCGTATCAAAACTGCCTTTACACAGACACACCCCTCAGCATGTCTAGACAGTCATGAAAAATAAAAAGCAGTGGCCAGGTTCGAACTCAGGACACTATACACCATAGTCAAGGTACCAAACCACTAAGCCATGACAGCAGTACCTAGAAATGCAATAATAGCTAATATATAGGAATGAATACAAACTGGAGCATGACAATGCAGGTTTACTAAAGTTGATACAATTCCAAAATGGCCAATCACAGATATGTGCGGGAAAAGCGGACTATATAAGCCCCATAGGCGGGAATACACAGCATAAACGATTGTAGAACTGAACTGCAGGCAGAATGACAGGAGTAGGAGAGGGTAGTTGCTTTCGAGCACAGAGGTGGGGCGTTGAGGAGTCCAGGTACATGGTCTGGCTCCTAGTCCACAATCATGAGGCCCAACTCATGCAGGGCCAGGTTTTCTGGGGAGCATACAGAGCTGAGGCGTGGGACCGGTTGGCTCATGATCTCACCAGTGCCACAGGGATTCCAAGGACTGGTGAGCAGGTCCATCACCACCATGTGGACCTGAAGAGATGCAAGCAGGACCAACTGAACCTTTGGATCCAGGAGGCCCGGCAAATGCCCAATGCCCCACTACTAAGTTACATTTTTATGTATGTAAGAAATTAAACTAGCTGATATTATGGAAATGTGTATTCCAATATTACTTCATTTATATTACAGCTACAGGTGTCCGTTCTGCAAACCACAGAGCCTATGGCGATAGGCTGGTGCGGTTGCACCACCAGGCAGGTCAGTAATCCACTACCAGTAACTGTAAAGAAATATAAAAGTATGACAGTCAGCAAAAGAGTGCAGTGTAGTCACTAAGGAATAAAATGTGCAAGTAACAGTGTGAAAGTGTCTGCAAGTATTGCTTGATTACAAAAGTGTGTTTCAGCCTGTAAGTTAAACCGAAAAATGAAAATGTCTGACATAAATTCTGAAATAAAAATGCCCCACCTGTAAGAAAATAGTACACAGCCTGCAGCAGGCTGAAAAGTATAGCTGCAGAAGACGATGAAATCACATGTGTGAAATATATCCCTGTTGAAATACTGAAACATGACAGAAGTGAGACTGCTGGAAAGGATTGTAATAACTACAGGTAAAACATGTCAATAAAGCCTAGAAGTAAGTACCATCCTGAATAGTAAAATGAAAGCAAGTGAGAGAGTGTGGGAAAGTGTCATGAATCCAGCAATACAGTAGTAATAACCCCTGAATAAAGTATACTGCAGTCAAGACAGAATGAAATGCATGTGAGAATCAAAACCAAACAGCGAAATCTGTTCAAAGTGTTGCTGCATCTGGAATGTGTATCCCAAAATCTGGATATGTTGCTCTCAGTCTGCAATATGCAGATAGGATGATTGTCTGATATACCAAACATCCACACTTGTCTACAGCTATATAAAGCAAATGTAGCAGGATGATGTAGCTGAACAAAGCTAGATATGAATGTGTATGAAGAACAATAAAATGTATATTGATGTTGCAGTAACAGTCCTATCACCAAGTTGAAATAGTTATCATACAGGAAACTGTAGTTAGAACAGTAGTGTGTATATATCTGTAGCTATTAGAAATGTACAGCATATGTATTGGTATTTGAAGGTGTTAATATTATTTTCTTCACCCCACCCTATAACCACATATAACCCATTCCACGTGAAAATGGTATGTGCAATCACAATTAACACCTCTGGACGTTTGTCCTGTTGGGTCATATATATTTGCATGTCCGTTGATGCATCTGCCCTGTTCATACATCCAAACCTGATGGCCTGTTGCCAGCAATTAACCCTGCATGTTGTTGGACTGTGTATTGCTGTTCAAATTATGCATGTGTTATGCACGCTGTTCAATGGTGTGAATATCTGGGTGTTTGGTTAATGGGAATACTAATGCATGCTGTTACAACTAATTGTGAATGGTATTATATGTCACTAATCCAAACTGTCATGACATAATGCAAAACATAGGATGACAGGGAAGGCGGGTTCCAGCAAACCCACCTCTCCCACCTCAGCTGGCGAGTGCCCCTGGCACTAGTGCCCAGTCTGGACCCTCCTCCGGTGGCTCTGTGCCACCTGCAGGTGGAAGCGCTGCAGGGGATGGGGCTCACCCCCCTCTGCAAGTGTGGCCGGAGGAGAACCACCACTCACCCTCCATAGCGTCTGGACTGTTGTGTGTAGGGAGATTCGGGACTCTGTTCTTGAGCCCCTATGCCAGCTTGAGGCACAGGTGGCACAACTAACGGGCATGCCTGTTGCCCAGCCTACACAGCCCCCAGCACAGCCCTGTCCTGGGCAGTGAAGGAACAGTGGCAACTGCCTATGGGTGGGGATATCAGTTCCACTGTTGCCATCTGTGGGCTCATGGGCTCTGGATATCCAAACCTCCGACCCGTCAATTGTGTAACCCCCCCACACGTGTCATACACCGCCCCTGTATGCATCTTGTTTGTCTTGTCTGTTTACCTACCCAACCTACCTCCCCAGCTGTACCGACTTCATTCACCTGACATACCACTCTCACCTGAAAAAAAAAAAAAAGGGCATTCTGTACCCACAAAAAAATTACGCCCCATACATAGCTGCCCATTCCGCACACATGTCTGCTGGACATGGAATCTATCAATTACAATTGGCTGTACAACAAGTATTATTGTTGTCCTGACACCTCTCTCAGGGGTGGAAGGTTTCAAATGTCACACCAAATTACATACATATGCACAGCTGTTGCTGATGAAGAAATGGGGAGCTATGGGCCTTGCCTACATCCTTCCTGCAAATCCCAAGCTTGTTTTCCTACTGTCTTACCCTCTTTGTGACCCCTTTTTTACCACTTTCCTGTATCCCCATTTTCATTTCTTTCAAAGAAAATAGCGCGGGTGTGCGCCAGAGTAAGCACTGTTAAGCGGTTGTAAGCGGGTGTGCGCGTGTGTGCGTGGAGCTAACCGCCAGTGCGCATGCGTGAGCTCCACGCAAACGAGCGCTAACCCGGTTACAATTGCTTAAAAGTGCCTTAGTCACTTTGATTGACAGGTCCTGTACTCAGTTCAAAAGCAAAATAAAATCCCACTGTCAGTCCCGAACCCAGGACCTTGGAAACACTAGTCTGTATGACCTACTACTAAGCCATGACTCTTATAAAAGAAAATTGTGCTAAAATAAATATAACATGTAATAGTAGGGATGAATGTAAAGGGAATATAGGATGTGTAGTACCCAAAGCATGTCATGTAGAATTACTGTCAAAACTACTGGATTCCCATAATAGTAGTGTGTGAACACAAACAGCCATGCTAGTTGTTAGCTTGTAGGTAATAATGTCAGTTAAAGTACATATATAAATGTATGTATATGTACATATATATATGTATATATATATATATATATATATATATATATATATATATATATATATAAAAATACATATCTATATATAGTTGTAGGAGTCATTGTGCATACACACTTACTACAGGGAACATGAGAGAGGAATGGAGAAATGCGATTCTACAACACAGCCTGAATCATGAGAGAGATACTAACCTTTACACTCACAGAACACTGTCCACCGCATACCAGCATGGTCCCCGCCCTTACAATCTGAAAGGGCAATGCCTATCCCACATACCCTTTTATAGCACTGACCTGAAATCACAGTGAGAACTGCAATCAGTACACAACTGGCTGTATGCAATTAGCAAATGCTGGCTTACTATTGGTACAGAGGCCATCACATGGACCTATGCAGATACCTACAAAAGCATCCAGTACTAACACTCCACACATGCAATACATTCATTGCACTGTCTGGAAGCAGACAGAGGGAGAGAGAAAAGTGAGAGAGAGAGAGAGAGAAAGAGAGAGAACAAAAAAAAAAAAATTATACACTGTCTCTGTGAGTCTAAGCTGTCAGCAGTGACAATAGCAGCAGCAAGCAGAAGCAGTGGTAACGCAACCAGCTGCAACAAACACAGGTAATGCAAAGTAGCAGGTTAATAGTGTGCATACTGTGAACCCTCCAAATGTGTCATAGGTCTGTATCTATAGGTATGTCCATGTGATATGTTGTGTGTACTTAGTTCCACCAAAAGGGGATGACCATACATTACATGTCAATCAGACTTAGGCCATGATCCTGGCAGCAGTTGTCTGTGCGTTGCCCCCAGCAATGGCTGTAGTGACTGCTTTGAAAGGTCAGCCAGGTTCAAAAGGCAGGATCAGCCCATCACAAAGGCACACTGGCTGGGAACAAGTGTCTGCAGGTACCCAGTATCACTGCATATGCATCTCATACTGCATAATTCCATAGCTTAGCAGACCAGGCCGGTTATGCATATGATGTGGTAGTTCTCAGGGTCAGTCGAGGTGCCTCCTTAGTGGTGTGGGACCACTGTCGATGTATGCCACTGTCCAGGTACATATCCTGTAGTACGGCCAAGATAAATCATCAGTGTTATATGCGGTTGTATGTCCTCTCGGAGTGCAGGTAGCACACATCCAGGGATACCATGAGGTCACAGTGATGCTGTGTGTTCTGCTCTGCTGAGGGTGGCCCTCACCTGGACATGTGAGATGATAGGAAGGTTACATACAGCTGTGATAAATATTTCAACTGGTGGGGGAGAAGGAGGGGGGATACATGCACCAAACCTGTCTGCAAGACTGTTGCCAATATCCGTGTGTTTGGTGAATGTTAAGTAGGTGTGTATTAACACAGAGCATATCTGAGGCATGTGGTCCATATGTGTAACATAACTGAAGAAGGTCTTGTGATCATCCATAGTATTTGTTGCCATTTCCCACCCAGAGTAGGCCATGGCCATTGTTATGACAGACTGTAGCGTAGTACCAGTGCTGACCACAGATGCCTTCCCTTAATGTGAATGTGCTCTGTCCTGCAGTAGCCTCCTGCTATTGTTATACAATATGCCTCTGTCTGGGGTCCACCGGACAGGATGCCTAACCTTTGTGCATAGGGTCTGGGTTAGAAATGTGTGTGCAAGTTCCATGCAATCTGTGGCATGTCTGTGGTAAGCATTTGCAAAGGGGTCAGCAGTGTGGGTTGTGGCTTCCACTGGCCCAGTGTGCTGCATGGATACCATCACAGTCCCAGCAAGTGAATAACTGTCTAATCACATACATATCAAAGTAGTCTACTGTGCTGGTGGTGGTGGTGGGATATGTATATCCAGGCTGAGTAACTTCTGTCCACATCACAGTAGTGGATGGCGTCCCACATACAGTACCTTGGGATGAACCCCCAGAGTGAGGTTGTGCATTGGACCTGTCAGTGTGTGCTGACCGATGGGGCATGCTACTATGTTGTGTGGAATGTGGCAGGTATTGTTGCACAGGTGTTGGCTGAGCACTGATATCTGGCCATGTACCTGTGTATCCACCACGACACACACACACATGCAACATATGGGAGTAGTAGTATATCACTACACATGAGTATCATGTATAGTATGTGTGCCATATATTGCTGACATAGTCTGCTGATATCCTGTTTGTGTTCTCTTCCAGGGAGATGGCGCGTCAGCGTAATCCCACCTACTCTGTATCGGAAGACAAGGAGATCCACCAGAGCCTGGTGCGGGAGTATGACATCCTGTCATACTCCCGCACCAGTCAGAATCAGCAGGAGAGGGCTGCACTGTGGCAAGACCTTGTCCATAGGGTAAATGATATTGGCACGCATAACAGGACATATGAGCAGGTATGACATCACTGCAGTGATTTAATCTGAAGTGTCCATCAGCATGCATCAGATATCCACAGGCAACAGGTTGCCACAGGAGGTGGGGTGGCCACACATCCCACCCTCACCAGACTGGAGGGGCTACTCCTAAGTGTTGTGGCTCCAGCCCCGGAACAGCAACAGCAGTACACCTGCATTATGATGAAGGCTGGTTCCACACAGCAGCACGACATGGAGCGTGCAGGTAATATGCCATATGTACACTTGACTGTTCTGTACACTGTATCATATGCAATATCAATGGCACAGTTGTGCCCACTGACATTAATCTCATCATTTCTGCAGGTCCCTCCGGGGTTACAGCAAGGCAAGCCATCCATGCTGGTGAGTGTGCTTAACATAACCTATAATAGTCCTGATAATGCTAGTAATAGTAGTGTAACTCAGTAGTGCTCTGTGTGTATACTGTGGGGTGTGCATGTGTGCATGTGTGCAGTTGTGCCTGTGCCCATGTGTGCATGTGTGCATGTGTGCAGGTGTGCCTGTGTCCACTTGTGCATGTGTGCATGTGTGCCTGTGTCCACGTGTGCATGTGTGCATGTGTACACGTGACCACGTGTGCATGTGTGCATGTGTGCATGTGACCACGTGTGCATGTGTCCATGTGTGCATGTGTCCACGTGTGCATGTGTGCATGGGTGCATGTGTCCACGTGTGCATGTGTGCATGTGTACACGTGACCACGTGTGCATGTGTGCATGTGTGCATGTGACCACGTGTGCATGTGTCCATGTGTGCATGTCTGCATGTGTGCATGTGTGCCTGTGTGCATGTGTGCATGTATGCCTGTGTGCATGTGCCCACGTGTGCATGTCTGCATGTGTGCCTGTGTCCATGTGTGCATGTGTGCCTGTGTCCATGTGTGCATGTGTGCATGTGTCCATGTGTGCATTGTGCATGTGTGCATGTGTGCAGAAGTGCATCACTGGTAACAATGTCTGGAGACTGTAAACTGTGTTTCCTGTCTTCCTCCCACAGGTTCTGGTGCTGCTCTGGTGACCTGCAGCAGGGAACCTGAATCTTGTGCCATGGGTACTGGTTATGATGATATTTGTGTAATGGTACAGGAAGGTGTGTCAGGGTCCACCATTGGTCAGCCAATTGACAGTGCACAGCTGTCAACCCCATCATTGCGCACAGTCATCCTGCCAGTACATCCTTTGTCACCATTGTCCCTAGGTGATGGACAGGATACAGTGGGCATAGACCAGGGTAATGTGGTACATGTGGCACATGTGTCCCCACACAGCAGCCATGGGCAGGGTCCTCCGATGGTACCACACAGACAGTTGCCCATGGGTTCTCGTGGGAGCATCCGTGGGTGTACTGCCTCTGGCCGACGTGCCCAAAGAGGTCTGTCAACCTCAGCTATGTTTCGGACTGTCATGCAGGCACAGTCGCGTATGGAAAGGTACACCAGACAGGGTCTGAGGGAGCTGAGAGCATGTCGCACAGCCATGACAGACAGTATGCGTGACATTGCGGATGCTATCCGTAATTTCACCGATGTCATAGACAGACATTGTGGGGACATATTACAGCAGTTCCACAACCAAATGTCCATGAGCCAGGGCAATGGTGGGCGTTTGCGGTGTCGACGTGGCCGTATGCCGGCAACAGCAGCAGCTGGCAGTCGGCACGGATGACAACAGGCTCGCGTACGCCCCCATAGTGCCAGCAGCAGCCCCACCAATGCTGGGTCTATGCTGTCATCGGAACACCCCAGTAGACCACGTGCACGTGGCTCTGGACAGTCCCAACAGGGACCTGTGTCCGGTCAACACACTCCCGCTTCTGATGACAGTACCCAGTCTGGCTTAGTACTGGATATGGTCCGTAGCACCCCTGCCAGGCACAGGTACCGTGTCCGTGCCCACAGACACTGATCTGTATGACCTGCCAGGTGCAGTCTGCGGCTGTCGACAAACCCCTGTATATGGCAGCCATGAGGTGGAACTGTGTGCATGCATACACACATGCAAAATGTTAACACCTAGGGTGACCACATACATGCACACACTGCACCAACACTGCCCCACCCTGTACTGCTGCCCCTCACCAACACACATGCACACACATGTCAATTGGTGGTATCAGTGTCTGACTCAGGCATACCTAATCCACACCCTGTGCATATGATGACACTGTTCCACCTCCTGCAATCTCCAACATCATTGCAGGAACAGGTAAACACATTGCTGATGCACAGGGTGACTACATAGAAGTGTATTAGTAGTATCATGTTGGTAACAGTACAGTGTGCTGCTATGACTGTGTGTATATCCCAGCATGCCTGCTGCAGTAACTGTATGAATGTCCTGAATTGTTATCTGCACCCATAGTACATACCAAAGTGTAACAGCTGCACATAATTGCATGCCGGTGGTAAGGTTGTCAACAGATAGCCGCATACATGGGTAGCACAGGGGGAAAGCTAACGTAAGTAGTGATATGCAATGATGGACATGTACAGTAATGGTGTCAAGTTGCCCACAACGATTATGCAATGTGGATGTTCGTGCATGTAGATATGTGTGCAGTACCAATGTAATCCAAATCACAAATAACTATGACATAATATCAGTTCTACCATGGGCATCTGCATTGTGTATTCCTGGGTACATGTTGATAGTGCCTACATATTTGCATTGTTACTTACTGTTATTGTTACCCCTTCTTTGTTGTACAATGCACTACTTCCAGCCCTGTTTACTGTAGCTTATTTTGCATGCATGTTCACTTGGGGTTCCCTGGAACACTGCTTACACCTGCAATGCAGAGTTACAGTGCTTCTGTAGACTCCTAGTGACATGTGCATAGCGTACGATACGTATGTCAACTTTACACATGACAGAACGTCACTGTCTGTCCTGTACACATGTACGTTGCCTGTGACACATTGCACATGTCTTACCTGGCATTTACCCACGTGTGCAGTCATATATGCCAGTGCTGTGAAACAGTAGCGGTACACCCACACATACACACCTTCAGTATGTTGTTCCCCATTGGCCCTATGTGTTGGTACTCACCATGGCAATCACACTACTAGGGTAGCATGTGCAAAGGTAACCTGTGAATCACCTCTATGGTCCAGTTGTGGTTTATGTGAGTCATGTGGCAATGTCACAGCTGCCACATGTATGCAGTCAGCCATCACCCTTGGCCAGGAACGTACAACACGTGTGGGATGCCACCACACAGCCAATCTGGGGACTGGGCTTTCTGAACCCAGTAATGCCATACCCTGTCAGGTGGCATGTCATATATACTACATCCTGGACAAACTTCAACCCCAATCCCTGCTGCTACTATTGATAAAACCCCTGAAGATGTTTCTGATAGTTTTGACCAATTATTTACTGAGACATTTCAAGCCCTAGCTAGCCATCTACCTCCTAGCTCCCCTGGTCCTGAAAGTAGCACCCCTAGAAACCTACTTGCATTCAGCTGCCAACCAGTCGCCACTTCACTTCTCCATACCTTGATTGAAACAGTGAAACCCACTACACTTTCTGCTGATCAACTCCCTGCCGAGTACCTATCAAAATCAGATGATGCTATTGCTTACCCCGTCTCAAAACTAATCAAACAAACCATGGTAGAATCTAAATTTCCCACCATCTGGAAAATATCCTATGTAATCCCACTTAACAAAGGAGGCAGTTCTACTGAATTCTCCAATTATAGGCCAATAGCTATACTCTCTCCACTTGCAAAGATTATGGAAACTTTATTCATAGACAATTCATGCACCACCTAATCCAAAATCGCCTTATGGCAGACACTCAACATGGCTTCCGTCCTCATCACAGCACTACTTCAGGCCTCCTAGCCTTTACTAACACCATAAACCATACTTGCAAAACTAATTATATATCCTCAGCCCTCTTTTTGGATCTTTCCAAGGCATACGATATGGTTGATCACCAACTTGTAATCCACACCCTGCAAACATTCTGTCTAGATACTGGAGCCTTCCAATGGTTTCAATCCTACCTGCATGGTCGACAGCAGGCTAGCCTCTGGCAGAACAAACTCTCTAACCTTCTACCTAACACCATCAGAGTACCACAAGGCTCTATACTAGGGCCCTTGCTGTTCTCCAACGTCATTAACGACCTTTATACTGTCATCCCAAAAGTCAGCTGTATCCAATATGCTGAAGACTCTACTCTGATATGCTCAGCCACATCTCCAGTAGAGTTATGGTCAGCTACCCAGACCACCTTTAATACAATAGACAACTGGCTTTCTGAACATCGTCTGATCCTAAATCCCAAATAAACTAAATTGCTGTTATTTCACCAACACGTAGGTCTTCCGCTTTCACCTTTACCATAACATCAACTGATGGCACAATAATCTCCCATGACCCATCTACTAAACTGTTAGGTGTCATCATAGACAATAATCTCAAATGTGACCTACATGTTAACCGAATTATCAAAGCCATCAATAAAAGACTAGGGTCACTTTACAGAATAAAAGCCTTCCTAACCCCTCCAGCTAAAGGTGCCATAGCTCGCTCACACCTTCTTTCAACCCTTCTGTATGCATCCCCTCTACACTCGAATATGAACAAGACTGTCCTTAACAAACACTCAATTTGCTACAACCACATTGCCAGGTTTGCCACTGGGCTGCCTTTTAGGACACATCATGGCATCAATCTAAATCAGCTTGGTTGGCTTGCAATACCCAGCCTAATACAGTATAACCAAATGATTATGGCCTATAAAATCCTCTATAATCCGGACAATACTCCTGCACTTCAAATATTATCCCCCCCTATAACAATCCTAGACTGCTTTGATCCTCTAACAAACTACTAATTCAGACTAGCAAATTTAATAACACAGCCGGTGATTCTCTTTGCAAAACTCTGTAAGTAGATCCTGGAACTCACTTCCAGCTGATATTACCTTACTTTCCACCTTAGGTCAATTTAACACTAGACTCAAACAACATTTGTCACTTAACTGGCTATGTCAATGTATCAACCCTGGCTAACTCGAATGTGTAAAATCTGTTAACCAGTTTACTGTGTAATTCAATTTAATCCTGACTTGTGCTCAGGACTAACATTAACCTGTGGAACATGATTAACTTGCTTACTTATGTAATCTCTGTAAATAATCTGTTTGTAATATGTAATGCTGGTATTATGTAATGCTGTATCTGCTCACCCTTGTAGCTTTTCTCCCCGGGCCTCCCCTGGAAATGGGCATGCACCCAGTCAGACTATCCCAGTCAACAAATGTAGGATAAATAAATAAATAAATAAAATATATTACAGTGACTACAATACAAGTCAGACATTAACACGCACTGACAGCATGCTGAACACACTGGGGCATACGTGGGGACTCAGAATAGCATCCTGCCTGAGCATCACACACCTCCACAGCTGGCACACAGGCATATGTTCCATTGGAACAGAGCACATGCCACACATGGCACACACATCCCCTGTGCCACACACTCACAGCCTGTAGGGCTACACAACACAGCTGCTACAGACGTGTCAGGTACCTGTCTTGGGTGCTGCACTGGGATCCTGTTCAACAGGCTGTATCTGGTGAAGGTCACAGTGATATGCCTCAGGGGCACTATGGTCCACCACAGAACACATGCATACAGGTCAGTCAGAGGCATGGACACATTTGACTCACTCATTGACCATGCCAGTATGGCTGACCTGAGACATACCTCCCTGGACTACATGATAGGGAACATAGAATGGATCTCTCAGCATATGGCACAGGCCAGTATGAGCCTGATCTTGGTTGCCAACATACCCTCACCAGGTATGCTACCACTATATGTGGGAAGGGTGTTGTATGTCTACATTATGCTCAGTCTCCACTGTCATTCATAGGGTATCCGCTGGCTGTCAACGTGTGCTTACATGCTAGGGAAGCCACAATGATGTGCAAGGGTCATCTTGCAAGTGACACCCATGGCCCGATGTATAATGGCAAAGTTCCTTGGTACACACATACTGCCTTATGCTGCAGGACATGGTTTACATAGCCACTAACAGTGCCGCTACACAACAACAGCAGTGTACACCGGAAGATGCATGCACCAGACACTGTCCTCAGCACGGTGAACTGCAATGTCTGTGCAGTACCAGATTCCTGATTCATGGCTCACAGGTGTTACCCATCACTGACAGGTTATGCCCCATACCATGACTGTCATCCCCTACACATGTAACACACATGGACAGGGGGGTGGTATCCCAAGGTACCACAGATACACACACCTCCAGGTTGTTGGCACAGCACAAAGCATCAGGGCCTAATCATGTGCAGCTGACAGTGTGTCGGACTGCCATCTGGTTCATAGCCTGGCACACACAACCCTCCCATTCACAGGAAGACCACCTATCCTCCATAACAACACTGGCAATATGACAGTCTCAAGAACTGTGTTTATATGGCTGGACTGCATCCAGCCAAACATTGTGCGTGAGCATTACCATAGCTACAACACACTAGTTGAAGGGTTCACAGCATGTGGTCACTGAATTGCAGTGGAATGACATGTTACCACTACCACAACAGGTGGGAACATGCAGCACCTGTGCATCGACTACATGTACACTATATGGCCCAGACCAGATGTGTATCCCCTGCTGTAGGTATTTTACCATATACACACACACACTGTATAGACACATACCATGTGCGGACCCTGCACAGTAAGACACAGTCATATTGGTATACATTGCAAATACCATTTATCCACTTGAGGCATGTGTCAGACATGGTAACTACTGAAGGTCACAGGTATTTATGTGTATGTGTCACACACATACATCATGTGTGCAATGCCATTGCTGGTTTAGGCAATGGCATGCATTGTTATGTACAAAGACCCACACAAGGTCATACTGTGTGACACAACCACACGTGGCAGTTGTGGGTTACCAAAATATACCTATCTGTACTCTGACAATTGTAATAGACACAGTAGCAGAGTGCACTATTGGCATTACTAGCCAACTAGCCCTGTTTGGCTGTGCTGATAGTGTGGTGACATCCCCGGTGTTTACTGGGGGAATATGCAGAATCTGGTGTATTGTAGTATTTGCCAAAAGGATCTGTTTTCTCACACTTGCATTTACACACACCCTACTATCCCCACACGCACACTTGCCATTTGCAGGATTCATTCCCCTACTTAACTAAGTCACAACACGTGAGAAAGATGCATTAGCAAAGCGCACTATTCGGATTACTAGATAGTTATTCTTCTCTGGCCATACTTATAGGGTGCTGACAACATCAGTATTTTGAAAGGGTAATGTGCATCAGGTAGTGTGATCTCCTGATTGCCAAAATTAGCATGTTTTTCATATGGAAATGCATACACACACAAACTCCCCACATCCAAACACACACATACATGCCATTTACAGGTTTCAAGCTCCTACCTAATTACATTACAACACTCAGAAGAGACGCATTAGAAGAGTGTGCTATTCGCATTACTAGGAGACTTCCCTTCTCCTGCTGTACTTATAGGGTGCTGACATCATCTGTGGTTAGAAAGGGGAATGTGCATCCTGTAGTGTGTTCTCCCAGTTGCCAAAAGGGACATTTCCCTCACACAAAATTGCAGACACACTAACCCCCCTCATCCGAACACACACACTTGCCATTTGCAGGATTCAAACCACTATCTAACTATGTTATGACACTCAAGATGGACACATTAGCAGAGCGCGCTATTCGCATTACTGGGAGGCTTCTTTTCTCCTGCTGTACTTATAGGGTGCTGACATCATCTGTGGTTAGAAAAGGGAATGTGCATCCTGCAGTGTGTTCTCCCAGTTGCCAAAAGGGACATTTCCCTCAAACAAAATTGCACACACACTAACCCCCCTTCATACAAACTTGCCATTTGCAGGATTCAAACCACTATCTAACTATGTTATGACACTTAAGACGGATGCATTAGCAGAGCACGCTATTTGCATTACTAGGAAGCTCCTTTTCTCCTGTTGTACTTATAGGGTGCTGACATCATCTGTGGTTAGAAAGGGGAATGTGCATCTTGTAGTGTGTTCTCCCAGTTGCCAAAAGGGACATTTCCCTCACACAAAATTGCACACACACTAACCCCCCTCCTCCAAACACTTGCCATTTGGAGGATTCAAACCACTACCTAACTATGTCATGACACTCAAGACGAACGCATTAGCAGAGCGCGCTATTCGCATTTCTGGGAGGCTTCCCTTCTCCTGCTGTACTTATAGGGTGCTGACATCATCTGTGGTTAGAAAGGGGAATGTGCATCCTGTAGTGTGTTCTCCCAGTTGCCAAAAAGGACATTTCCCTCACACAAAATTGCACACACACTAACCCCCCTCATCCAAACACATACACACACTTGCCATTTGCAGGCTTCAAACCACTACCTAACTATGCTATGACACTCAATACGGACACATTAGCAAAGCATGCTATTCGCATTACTGGGAGGCTTGCCTTCTCCTGCTGTACTTATAGGGTGCTGACATCATCTGTGGTTAGAAAGGGGAATGTGCATCCTGTAGTGTGTTCTCCCAGTTGCCAAAAGGGACATTTCCCTCACACAAAATTCCACACACACTAACCCCCCTCATCCAAACACACACACTTGCCATTTGCAGGATTCAAACCACTAACTAATTATGTGCATCCTGTAGTGTATTCTCCTAGTTGGCAAAAGGGATACTTCGTTCAAACAGTCTTGAACACACACTAATCTCCTCCACACACACTGAGCACGTACAGAATTCAAACCCTTACTTAACTATGTTATGACACTCGAGACGGAGGCATTAGCGGAGTGCGCTATTTGGATTACTGGGTGGTTTCCTTTCTCCTGCTGTACTTATAGGGTGCTGACATCATCAGTGTTTAGAAAGGGGAATGTGCATCCTGTAGTGTGTTTTCCCAGTTGGCAAAAGGGGAATTTCCCTTTTACAGACACAAACCCCACTTACCCACCCCCCCCACACTGAGCATTTGCAGGATTCGAACCCCTACCTAACTACATTATGACACTTGAGGGAGACACATTAGCAGAGTGCACTATCCAAATGACTGGGCATCTGTTCTGCACCTGTAGTATTTATAGGGTGCTGACATCTTTATTTCTACAGAGGTATGTAGATGTAGTACTACCTGTCAGGTGGGGGATAGCATATATATGCATTTGCAGCCACCTACGTCAGGGTCAGATATGCACATCGCACTGGCAGGTTATGTTCTATACCATGCTTTGGGACCCCAGGACCTGTAACACACAACACAACCAGTCCAGAACACCACACCCACATCCAGGACACACACTTAGCTTCCCTGGGAACAGTGCCAGGATATGCAGGTGTTCACATACACCATTCCAGTTGTTAACATCAGGTACAGGCATATTGTGTGTGAGAACTACTCAGGCCTCTACCACTTTACCCTACAGCCACTACAATTTTTGGGTCCATGTGCTATGGCAGAACCACACACCACAGCCACATGGGGAATACATATTGCACCTGTCCATCTGCAACGTGGGTACTCACTGTTCCACACCAGAGGTAGACCACCATTGTTAATATCTGACCATACCCACCTTTCCCTGGACATCCATATCCCATCTCCACCTCCAGGCAAGGTTGTCACTGCATACAAACTGTATTTAGCACAAGCAGACTCTACACTTGTGTAGACTGGGGTGGACGACTTCAGAGGACTCATGCTGGAGGACTATACTGGCCACTAAGCATAATCCTTGACAATCGCATTCTATGAGCATGTGTATGGTTTGCATTGGTCATGCTATCCCACATATACCCATGACTGCTCCACAACAAGACACCTGTCATCTGTACACCAGCCATATATGCACCATACAACAGACAGAGTGACCTAATACATTGCAAAGCTGTAGCCCACAGAGGGAGGACATCTGTGAACAGTTCCAGCACGGCACTTCATTCACACATACTCATTACAACACAGTGTTGACAGTGGAATCGTCCAGAGAATGCAGATAGGGCTCCCCTCAGTCTGTTATTGACGGACACCTACTGTCAAAGATCCTCAGCAAC
This sequence comes from Protopterus annectens, assembly GCF_019279795.1. NCBI lineage: Eukaryota > Metazoa > Chordata > Ceratodontiformes > Protopteridae > Protopterus > Protopterus annectens. The sequence continues at coordinate 942,727,941 of NC_056734.1, read as the reverse complement.
CCTCTCACAGCACACACCGACAACATGGCTGTGGCTTAGCACATTCAATCCCTGGGACCTCCACGGTGCCCCTGCTTGACAGAGGCACAGCTCACTAGCCTCACATGTTGCCTTCTGTGACCTACTTTACAGTGGCACAGTAGCCTACTGTCCTGGGGATGCAGATGCCAAGCACACTCTGGCTGAGCTGTCATTCCCTAGGGCAACAAGCCTAGTATTGACCTCTACATCCATATGTTCAATTGTCGGATGCACAATATTTGTTGTGATTTTCTACTGTTTGCAGGTCTTTATTGCCATAGCATTCCCTGTTCCTATGACCAACTTGTGTATCTGTGGAAGATGTTTGCATATGATGGCGATCCACTATCTCACTTATGTCTCTGTAGTCATTTACTGTGTGCACTGGGCTGATTGCTGTGTTGTGGTTGGTTCTGGACTGACACGTACAAATACCAGATATGTGTGACCAACTGCTAAACGGAGATATGGCCTAAGTGTGTGAGCATGCCCAGTTCAGCCTTTCCATGGCATGTTGTCTGACATATGCCTCATTTATCAAAGTGTGCGAGCATGCCCAGTGCGAGCTTTCCATATGTTGCACTCTGAAGTCCACCACATATTTGGGTGTGTGTGTACTTCAACAATATCTCACGTTTATGGTTGTGTGTTGGGTGTCATGTTGTGTACTAACTGGCCCACTGCTTCGTGTCTGCCACAACAGGGATTATACTGTGCCTGCAGGGATTGCATGGGATACTTTGCAGACAGCTATCAACATACTTTTATAATGACCTAACACTGTAGTACCGTATAGTGTACTGGTTCAGTACTTTCACTGTGGTGGACAGTATCCTGGGCTTTAGTCCTATAACTGCTTGACATCTTCATAGTGAGCACAACAGACTGTGTAGGGGCCAGTTGTGCACATATCACCATGTTGCAATATGTTCAGATATGGACTACCTACACCAGGCTCGTCCAACGTTGCTAGTGTATTCCACAACATGGGTGGACATTGGCAAACACTAGCGAAGTTCCCTAGGCCATTTCTGATGCTAGTCACAGGGTGTGTTTGTCCTTCGACACACATTGTAACCGGAGTTTGCCATGACATATGTCATGGTTAGTATACTGTGCCTCCGTCTACCTCTGACATAACAGTGATACCCAGGGTTAGCCTACCATCTCCCATACACTCATCAGGATTCCTCTTGTGGGGTGTCGATATGTGACTCTCTGGCTGACCTGTACCAGGAGTTTACTGAAGAGTGGGGTGCCTTCTGTGTTATGGATCATTCTGTACAGCTTGTCCTATGTATGTCAGTGCTGGGGTTCAGGTCTCTCATGTGCATAGCTCACTGCCATTCAGATTGTACAAGGTGCAACATGTTCATTCATTCCAGGTTGGACATGGCTTCATACATCAGGCACAGCTTTCCTGTAGCTGGGAAGTATGGCGGTGTGTGGGGCTGCAGTTTGTTTACTCAGGCAACACATGGCATCTGATCATGCTCTTTGCTACCCCTGGTGGGGTACTGTTGTGGACTTTACAGTTGATGGAGGTGTCTGCTGCAGTATATCCCACAGGGGCTATTATAGTCACTTGTGACGCTGATGGAGGATGACTGCAGAGCCACAGTGAGTTCCCCTTATCTACATTTGCCAACCTTCATGTTTGGGTGGGTATATGGTACATGTTTCTGCGAACACTACAGCCACATGTTTGTCTAGTGCAGGATATCTATCACCTTTTGTACACAGGTATCACATTACATGTTAGGTACCTCATGGGTTAACACCTGTGTGGTAATTTGTGGGCACTTACTGTATATCCACGGTGGTTGTCTATACACAGTTCTGCAATTAGCTTGCTGACATGGCTATGGCTACAGTTGTCTGTTTGTAGGTGGCCCTTTTATGGGTTGCTTGCGTCAGCTGGGGGTCGGATATGGTGGGCTGTTTGTACTCCTCTGCATACATGTTCAGTCACAGTCCTTCCATGCTGGCCTATACCTATGGGACATATATACAGAACGGGGGTGGGGGGGCCAAGACCAGGCCTTGTGGGATGCCACTCATATCTGCTTTGTAGTCTGACATGGATGCGGCATGTCTGACAATGTCAGTTCTGTCCTTGGTCTGGTTTGCAACCCCTCTACTGACATAGGAGTATATATTTAAGCTGGTGAACATATCCATACTGGACTCGTACGGTATTGTCTAGAAGCATGTGCACGGTCCAGCTACACTGTGTGGACCACATTGCCCTCTTCAATGACCTTAATGACTGCTTCAAATGGATCAGACATGTTTAGGGGCAGGTTCTGCAGTTACGACAGCCACACTGTGTAGGGTCCAGTATCAGTAGGTCCACAATAGCCTTCTGTCTGCGGTACATACTGATCCTTTCCGTAGCTGTGCAGAACAAGCTTGTCAGGATCCTGGGGTGGTAGTTTGGAGTATCCATTCAGGCAACACCTTTGTTGTGATGGACCACTGTTGTTGTACACTGCTCTTTGAGTACATATCATGTGGTAAGGCTGACATTGGTCAGTAGTGTGATTTGGCATTCCATTATTCTTGGAGTCCATGTTGGCCTCAGCACAGGACACCATCACATACCTTTGCTGCTGTGTGTTCTGCTTTGCAGATGATGGCTGTTACCTCAGCATCTACAATGTCAGGGGACCATCAGTCTGCTGGGATAGGTATTCTGCACTCGGGGGGGGGGGTGTTTGCACTGCACCTGACAGGTTGTATGTTAGCAATATGTGTGTGTGTTTGGTATGTTGTTTGTAATATCTGTGTGATTCGGGGCATATCTGTGGATGCCCAACATGGTTTCTACCATCAGTTGGGTAACCCTTGTGATTATCCTTAGTGTCCTGTACGTTTTGTATCTTCATAGGTTTATGGGTTCATACTAGGCTACACACCCTAGGCCATTAGTAAGCCTAGCCAGAGTGTGTGTGTCTTTCGCCACCCCTTGCTATGTTCAATTATGGCCATTTATGAAGTTCTTCACTGTGCCTCTGTCTGGTCGTGACACAGTGAGGACCCCCAGTATACAAGTACGGTCATCCATCCACTTGGCAATATTCCTGTTGAGGGGTGCCAGTGAGGGGCTCTGCCTACCATGGATTGGGATCCTGTTTCTGGGTGTGGGGAGCCTCTGGATTATGTATCTGTCCCTCCAGCACATCTTATTTCATTATGTGTTGAGGCTGACATCTGTGACTCTCACAGCTCCAATGGCTTTGATTTCCTGTGGTGGAGCATGTCCATTACTCCTGTGTTGGACATGGCCTTGTACAACAGACATACAATGCCTCTGTGTAGGCAGTGTGTGACTGCAGTCAGCTGGGGTGTCTACAGCCAGGCAGCATATGACATATATTTCACACCCTTTATTCTGTTGGTGGGGTAACTATGAGGTCTTCTGAACCACTGCAGGTGTCACGTATGGTACATCCCATATGAGTCATTGTACTAGATTATGGGTCTGATAAGGGAACAGTACAGTGGCACAGTGACCTCTGTTGATGTTGATGTGAATCCTTTCATGATACGGTGTCCAATATAGCCACATTGGCATTGTGGGTGTCACATGACAGATTAATGTCGACCTGTGTCCCTAGGTCCCTGATTACTCCTTGCATACATAATGGTTTGACACCTATGTGGTAATTTGTGTCTACCTTGTCTGGTATTTGGTGGGACATTCATACTGTCCAGTGTCTTCGGATGTCTGGGTGGAGTTCTTGTGTGTGAGAGTGTGGTCTGTCGCATGCTACAGACTGTACAGCAGTTTTGACTACAGTTATGTGCACATGGGTGGTCTCCGCTGCTTTGTGCATTGTCAGTTACCTGGCAAGATGGGTGTCTGTGCTGCATATGGATACTCCCCCTCCTTTGATGTTTTGGTGCAGGTGTTGGGGCCATAACACATGATATGTGGTATAACCTAGTAGTGCTGGTGTGCTATCACTAGGCTTGCAGCAGGCTTCTGTCACTGCACAGACATCGATGTTCTCCATAATGGGAAGTGCCTCAGGGGCATGCATATTGCAGTTTACACATCTGGCATTGGTCAGCATTACCCTTATGTTTCCTACCACTTATGTTTTCTAGGGTGGTGGGTAGTCTTTTTGGCCTTGCCTACATACGGCTCTATGGAGGCGGCAAAGGCCTTATCCAGTATCCAGACGCACACAGGTAACAGCTGCAAGCCATCCCTGGAACAGCAGCATGGCTTGTCATGCTTGACATCTCAAGCAGACAGACATTAGACCCTCTTGGACTGACAGCTGTAACTGTGCCAGCTGTTAAACATGAGCATTCTGTGTTTGTACTGTGGCATCATTCTTGGTGAGGGTTGGATGCTGCACACAGCCAGTGTCATACCGCCCTGGGGTACATACTCAGAGGGACCATCCATGTCTCTTTTCATGTTGACCAGGGAGGTACACCTTAGGTAATTCACACCAGCATGGACATTGAGTGTATCATATTTCTGCTTGCTTTGGGGTGGCCTGCGTACTTGTGTTATGTAGCATTTTGTGACAGCCTACAGGCAGCTTACTCTACCCTTTCCCTTGTTCAGTCTGGTGAGTGGGACAGCAGTGTGTCTGCCTATACAGACACCTATAATGACTGTATCAGGCATTTTGTTTCTCCTTCTGGCCTGTGACTGTTTGGCACACCAGCTATGTGTACTATTCGTTGCATGTGCTATGTTTGAAGGTTGTGGTTGCTTGTGATCTGCTTTGGAGGCTTCTGTTGGTGTGGTGTGTTTGTAATTAAGGCCTCCGGGAATATTTGTCTGTGTTTATGTGTTTGGTTTACAGTTGTGGTAGGTCTATGTGGGACTGGGTTTGTGGTGTATGTGGTTACCTTCTCCTCCTGACTAGTTTTGACAGTACTGAGTTGGTGGAGCTCACCCTCTGGTTTGGATACATGGATGTATCTATCACATATATTTGTATTTATTGGTGGGTGTTGTGGTTGTCTGTGTACTTGGGACTGGTGTCACATTGCCTCTGGATTCACAGATTCTACTTGTGGCTGGACTTAGTGGATTGTATGTGTGGACATATGTTATTGCCATACTACTGGTCAGTGATTACTTCCCTTTTTATGTTTGCTCTATCATGTGGTAGCTTCCTCATTCTCTTGCATGGTTTGGTAATGGCTGGAGTCCAGCATGCCAGATGCCTGCATGTATGGCATTGTGTGTTGTTGTTATTTGTGATTGCCTACTCCAAGCATTCCTGGCTGTGTGCATGGAATGTCTGTATAACATGTTCTATGGTGTGTCCCATATTCTGCACTTGCACAGGGCCTTTTGTGGATTCAACATCAGTTTTGAGGGCTGCAACCTATGCTTTACACATGTTTTTCACTGTGGTATTCTGGCCAGGGACTGGGGTCAGGATGTGTATATCCAGTGTGATTACTCTATGGTCTGGTCTTACCAGTGAGGGGTACACTTTTCATCTTGCCATCCAGTACACATGTTGCTGATTATCACATCCAGTATGCTTACCTCTCTTGTGGGAGTGGTACATTGTTCCTGGGCATTTTGGTTTATGGAATCTGGGTAATTTTCTCCTACTGTGTTGGTGCTAGTATAATGCTCCCGGTGTATGTCTGGGTATTTTCAGTCAAGCAATATAATGTGGTTTGGGGGGCTTGATATATTCATGTATTCCGACATAGGCCAGGTGCAGTTCCTGGTATTAGGACAGTAGTCTGCAGCAGGCTATATACTGGCAGGCGGTTTTAGCTATTGGTATTTGACCATGGCTAATCCATGCTGCTTCTTGTTGTGGTACCAACATGGGGGTGTGGTTATCCTTGCCATTTCTTGCTAGTCACCCTCCTTTTGTAGCTTGTTCCATGTTTTGCGGCTGTACAGCACAGTATGAGGTGTGACCTGGTAGTGTTAGGGTGCTGATGTGAGCCTTGACCCAGTTCTCTATTACAGGACTGGTATCTACATTCTCCATACTGTGTGCGTTTACACTGCACACATCTTGCTGTTTATACATCTGTCATTGGGTAGCATTACATCTAGGTTCCTATCCCTTGTAGAACCTATGAAGGTGGGTTTGTGTTTTGAGACTTATCTATTCAGGGCATGCTGTGGGTACTGACAGCCTTTGCCAGTATCCATGGGGCATGGCATGATAGGTGCACGCCACCCCTAGCAGGTGGTGCATCATGTCATGCTCCGCATGTCTTCCCAGCCTGAAACACATTGGTTCCCCTTTGACTAACTGCATTACTTCAGCCAGTTATTGCACTTGATCATCCCATCGTCATTTTGTGGCTTCATGCTTGGTGAGGGTGGATGTTAGTCAGGGTGCTCATGTGTGCATATAGTACATGGTGTTACATTACTTAACACATGGCATTCATGCCTCAGGTGGTGCTGCAGGGCTGCCTCTGTCGGATGCGCATATTACACTTCCCTGTACATGTTTGTGAGCAGGTCATGTCATTTTAGGCATCCATGTTATTATTTGAGTGAGTCAGAGGGGGTATCATTCCCAGGGTTCCTACTAAGCCAGTGTATGTGCTATGCGTTGCCTCTTTGCCAAGGCCAGGGCATACTGGGCATGCCTCCTTCTGCCTACTAAGGCAGGCTCAGGGTGTTCCTCCTCCGAGTCACGCTCTGCCTGTGATGGCCTTGGCAATGGTGGGGGGCTGTATGGCACGGCCCTATGCTGGTCCTGCTGCAGCTATTTTTGCAAGACCATATTATGTAGCATAGCACATACCATGACAATTTGGGTACATGTAGTTGGTGTGTACTGCAAGGCTCCACCAGATGTGTCCAGACACCGGAACCGTGACTTGAGCAGCCCAAACACACGCTCTATTACATTACGTGTTTGTGCGTGTGCCTCATTATGGCATTCCTGTTCAGGTGTGTGCGCATTTCTGATGGGTGTCATCAGCCACGGCTCCAGTGCATAACCTGCATCCCCCACTAGGTGTCCGTGTGGGATGTCCCCATTGGCAAATGTCTGGTACAGCTGCGTCAAATGCCAGATGTGGGAATCGTGGTAACTCCCAGGGCAGCCAGCACACACATTCATTATTATGCCCTGGGCATCACACACAACCTGGCAGTTGATGGAAGGGAAGCCCTTGCGGTTAATGTAGGCCCTACCCCGCTCACCAGCTGGTGGTTTGATGCATATGTGCATGCAGTCTATTGCACCCACTACCTCAGGGTATTCCGCTATTTGCTGGATGAGACGCATATTGCTGGCCAATACCTCATGGGCATTGGGGAAATATACATGATCACCGACATGTGCTGACATGGCATCCAGAAACTTGTGCAGTGCCCTGGAGGCTGATGCCTGTGATATCCCCATCATATAGCCAGTTGGTCTCTGGAAGTTACCTGTTGCTAGTATTCTTAGGCCAACACATACCTTGGTTTCCACTGGGATGGGTTCCTCTCTATTGGTTCTGTGTGTGAGGCGTGGCCTGCACAGGTCAACAATTTGCTGCAGGACCTCTCTGTCCACTCTATAGCGCTCTACTATCTCCAGCTCATGTAACCCGTGGTAGGTGACCCTGGGCCTGTACACTCTTCTCCGTCTCCTCACTGTGGGTTGTCTGGCACCATCTGCATTGTCAACACCCTCAGCAAGTCGCCTATGTATCATTATGACAGCTACGGCAGCCCCTAACATTTCTGCTCTGAGTTCAGCTTTTTCAGTTTTCACTTCTATTAGCTTACTCCTGTCTTGCAGTGTCTCTTAAGGGAAACATCCTGCACTACTGTTTGCAGGGTTTTAAGTGCTGGGCTGGGCTACTATTCTGCCTGTGTAATTGCCTGCTTCTAATTGGTTTCACCTGCTAGCTTCAGCAGTTATCCCTGCTAGCTTCCTATTAATTCTGTTGCTTCCTTTTTCCTCTCTGTTTCCTCAGGGGGGAGCAACGTGCATACTATCAGACACACGCTCACAGTGGCTTACACACGCGCACACGTGCTTACACGGTTCAGAATCTACTTATTTGGGTTACAACGCGCATACACCCGCGCAAACACTGTTACACGTCTGCCAACAGCCTCCAACATACTCAGCCTGCCCTACACACGTGCACACCAGCGCAAACAGTGTTAAACATCTCCCAACACGCTCCCACATGCTCAGACTGCCTTACACGCATGCACACTGTCCTACTCGCGCTTCATGGCGTGCACACGTGCGCATGCACCCCCAGCAAGAAGGTTTGGTGTAAGTAACAGTGTACACCTTCCATTTCTTGACTTTCCATGACTTATCTAGTGGCACACCTCTTTCCATGATCTGTGTCTGTCATCTATCATGTTACACTGACCTCTAATGAACTGCATTTCTTTCTACCATTCCCCCCTGTGATGTCACCTATCTCCTACTCTATTCCTCCCCCTTATGTATCTCTTACACTAATCAGACTGTGCTCATTTGCTATGTGACTGTGAGATTCAGTATCCTAACCCTCATTTACATGAGATTGCCTACTAATGCTTAGTTACATGTCTTAGACTCAGCTTCCCCCCTAAGCAACCACTACACGGTGGTCATGTTGTTTTTGGTCTGCTGGTCCCTGCATTGTCATTCCATGTATTGCACGAAACCCACATTTGTGGGTTTATAACCTTCTTTTTTATGTTTTTATACAGCGCAGCCCATTTGCGCAGGGCTGCGCTGGGTTTAAACATCAGCTCGCTGAAAAAAATATATATATTTTTAATATTTTTGCATCGGGTTATATTGCCAATGGCCACATATTTGGCCATTGGCATGCTGCCTGAGTCATATGCACCCTTTTTTTGGAGCTGACATGGCTCCATTGTGGAATTTGCAGAAATGTACTCAGTTGTCAACTGAGTACATTTCTGCAGCTAAAACGTCTCTTACACGGACTGGTTTCTGCTTCATGGATCGCTAATATACCTCATTTGCATACCTTTCGGCTGCAAGTGAGGTATTTAGCATGTCCACGCCCAGTCCATGTAAGAGACATTTTAGCTGGTCTCTTACATGGAGTTTAGGGCTGTTCCTGGATTTCGAGGCTTGCATGGAGTGTTGCATGTCTATTACACTCCGTGCAAGCCTTCGTGAAACCTGCCCATTATGTCTGACCAGGTGGATAGCAAGGCCGTATTGTTACCAGAGGAAAACTTTTTTAAACTATACAGCATCAGCAGTTTTTATGAATAGAGGACTGTAAGCTAAAGTGATGTAGATGCCCTGTGACATGCCATGTCAGTAAGGTGGGCACAGCTTGAATGTTAAACCTATATAAAATTGTGTGCTTTCTGTTTCATGTTAGACAAAATTCTGTACTTGTGCGTTTTTTGCCTCCTGGTGTACACTAGTAAACTTTTTGATCCTGAACCTCCTGTGTATTGAATTCTTGATTTTATTTAACAGTTTGGTCCTTTCTTAGCCGGAATTTCCTCAGACAGCTGCAGATCAGAGTCTACCAGTGGTCGAATACTGCACAGGAGAAGTTACCAAAACGGTTCTTCTTGGGTGAAAAGACCTCCGACTGAATTGTCATTTAAAGAGGCTGGCCACTTTCTGATCTGTGGCCGAAGAGCGGATATTGGACGGTTCAATACCGGAGGCTAAGGTAGGAAGAATTTGCCTTTTTTCTGTTTTAGATCAGGGACTAGGTTACAGTATATTGTTGTCAAGATTTGTTTTTGCAGATCAGGGACAAAAGGAAGTACTGTATATTTGGTCATAGATCAGGGTAACAGAATAAGGTAGGCAGTTATTCTAGATAAACTGTGAAAAGGAACTGAGAACTTGATATCACTTGATAAAAAAAGGGTTACGTAACATTTTCTTTGCCATGGGAAATCAGTGCACTAAAACATCGCGAAATCCGCCCCTAACTGAAGACGCAAAATACATGCAATTACAACGTTCCAATAACGTTAGGTATTATACGAAATGGGTTAACAAATATGAATTTGATGGTAAACTAGATAAAACTTCACTAGTTAAACTCCTTAAGCAACTTAAATCTGATGCGGGAGGTCAGGCAAAAAAACTACGCCAATTAGGCATTCCTCAGGCACACAGGTGGATTGAGGAAGCAAATCATAGAGAACAGAAGCTAAAAAATTCGAAAACATTATTTTTAGACAAAGAAGATAATGACTTGGTAATAACAACAGCTCCTCCTCCCTTGCCCCCTCCCTTACCCTTCTCAGGATATGAAGCGAGTGGACAGGCTGATCCACCTCCGCATTATTCTGAAGTTTCAGCAAGACCACAACCGTTTGTTAGAGATCCTATTGAAACTAGGTCCCGAACACATAAAATACATAGGGACACAGAATCATATCAAATAGAGAGAAACTTACAGGATGAGAGTGAGGAAGAAATATGCCCACTTATAGAAGTTCCAAATCCTCAGGCAGGACAGGAAGGGCAAAACCCAACACTCTTAGTATATAGACCATGGACACCGGAGGATATCCAGAAAGCTACTGAGGGAATCCCCCATCCGAAAGTTAATTTTACGAAGTTTTTGGAAGATTTACAAGGCATGAGGTTGAGTTACCACTTGAATGGGGAAGAAGTAGAAAAAGTAGTAAGACAAATTATAGGTCCAGATTGGCACATGATTTGTGGCACCTGGAATCCTCGTAATGCAGAGCTTAAACCACTCCCACATAGTGACGCAGAGTTAGACAACAGAGTGAAAGGTCTTACAGACCGAATCTCTGAGAAATGGAAACCTAGAGCAGACTGGACTTGCATTAATCAATGCATACAACAGGAAAATGAGACAATAGATGGGTACTATGCTAGATTATTAGAATGTTTTAATAATCATAGCGGTATGTTGGTTCCTGAGAACCAAACGAATGATTCCCCATATGAACAACAATTGAAAAATGCATTTTTGAAAGGTTGCATTGCGCCTATTAGTAGCTTCATTACGAAGCATATGATAGACCGTCGAACAGGGAGGCTACAAGCCTTACTTGAATATGCCAGACATGCTGAAAGACATTTTAATAGTAAAAAGAAAAAGAAGGCGCGAGTCTTCACTGCTGATGACGGAGCTGAAGTATTTGTGTTACAATCAGGTAAAAAGGGCAAGAAGAATGCCCAGGGAAACAAACAGTCTGACAAATGATCAGAAGATTTTGAAGAAAGGAAAAAGAGAGGTGAATGCTTCAAGTGCGGGGAAAAAGGGACATCTAGCAAGGGATTGTAAGCAAAACAAAAAAGTAATTACAGAAGATAAGGGAGATGAGGACTGACTATATGATAGTGAAGATACATCATGCGAAAGTCAGAAATCATCAGGAAAAGTTGATGAACAAAAAACAAATGTAAATGTGATAGAAGGAATAGAGGAAGTGCAAGTAGATATGGAGGATGAAGAAAGTGAAATTTTGGACTTAGCATTATTGAGCTTAGAGGTCTACTTAGCAGATACGAAACCGGAAGTTACACTTCTGGTGGAGGGAAGGGAAGTCAAATTCCTGTGTGACTCAGGAGCATCACGGACCTTGATACACCCCTCCAAGTTACCAGAACATTCCGAATCACCTGATTATATACTAGTAAAAGCCGCAAAAGGACAGCTATACAGGGAACCACTTTCCCATGATATAGCAATAACTGACCCTGTTTCAGGTATGACCCAGAAAAGTAAAATTGTTGTTTCTGCAAAGTGTCCAGTAAACCTATTGGGCAGGGACCTTATGCAGATATTTGGCATAGCAGTAGTTCCAACTGTACAAGGTATGGAGGCACAGAGACAAATGGATACCTTTGTAGTGCAGTCGGAGGGTGAAACTTTTTACTGGTACAGCCAGGACCTAGTCACAACTGGTCCAGGGGCAGTAACCGAGGAACTGATGAATGTAGCCATTAGTAAAGCCCCCTCCCTCGACACTGATCGACAGCATTTGTTACACTGTACTCTATACTACTGTACTACACCAGGACCTGATAGAGAGTATGAGCAAGAATTGTTCAGAAATCGTGCAACTAGACTAGTATTGCGTACTTTGTACTGGGATACTGAGGGGAACAGTGTAGTTAGCTGTTCATTACCTCAAGAATTCCTTGCATTATATAGATCAAATCGATTACCACATGTCAGCTTGACAAAGAACAAAAGTGTAAAATGAGCAGACTTAGGAGAAAAGGTGACAAGATGGGAGAAACAGACTGATTTAGAACTGTCAGAACAAGGGATACAGAAACAAAAATTGAATTGGTTGACACAGACACATCCAGCTGTTCACTTGCAAACTAGCGAGGACAGCTGATTAGCATTTTTATTAGAAGAAGAAGAAAAGGCCTTATGTGAAATTCTGACAACTCTTTGGTCAACAGGCAAGTCAGACGTAGGACTTATTCAAACAGCAGGACCAGTTACAATTACTCCAAAGTCAGCATTCAGACCACAGAAAAGACAATACCCTTTGAGAAAGGATGCAGACATAGGAATCAAACCTATAATAGCAGCATTACTCAAAGAAGGAGTATTGGTAGAATCTCCTGATTCACCATGTAATACACCCCTATTTCCTGTTAAAAAAGCGAATGGGGAATGGCGGATGATTCAAGATTTACAAGCTGTAAATAATGCAGTAATACCTAGAGCACCTACGGTGCCAGATCCACATACTTTGTTAAATGATTTAAAACTGCAACAGAAGTATTTCTCTGTGGTAGATATCAGCAATGCTTTCTTTTCAATACCTATACATCCTGATAGTCAATATTGGTTTGCATTTACATTTCAGGGTAAAAGGTATACATATACTCGACTACCACAGGGATATTGTGAGAGCCCAACAATATTTGCACAAGAAATGGCTAGCAACCTTGCAGGGTTTACCCCACCAGGAGGTAGTCAAATTCTACTTTATGTGGATGACATCTTGCTAGCAGCCCCCACCCAGCAACAATGCTGGGAGGATACTGTAGAATTATTGAAATTTTTAGCAACACAAGGACACAAAGTAAACAAAAGTAAGTTACAACTTTGGAAAAAACAAGTTAGATACTTAGGATATGTAATATCCAATGAAGGTAGAATACTAGACAAGGAAAGAAAAACAGCAATCTTGCAAGCACCCAAACCAGCATCCAAGAAGGAAATGATGTCTTTCTTGGGTACAACTAATTTCTGTCGGAGCTGGATACCAAATTATGCTTTGGAATCTGCTCCACTGACTGACTTAATATATAAGACACCAATGGCAGCACAAGATATTTTACAATGGACACCTGAAGCAGAAACGGCTTTCTGCAGGTTGAAGCAGTTGATAGCTTCTTCATTAGTTTTAGGACTTCCGAATTATCACAAATGGTTCTTTCAGACCGTAGACTGCAAGCAAGGATATATGACGTCAGTACTGATGCAACAACATGGGGATAAGCAACGCCCCATAGCCTATTATTCATCGCAGTTAGACCCAGTGGCATGATCTTTGCCTCACCGTGTACAAGCAGTAGTTGCAGCTGCAATGGCAGTACAGGCTTCAGCCTCAGTGGTGTTATTCCACCTTCTCACATTGAGAGTGCTTCATGCAGTTGCAATAATTTTACTGCAAGAAAAAGTGGCATACCTTTCTCCTGCTAGACATCTTTCATGTATGACTATACTGCTGAGCCAACCTCATATGACAATTGAACGATGTACCACATTAAATCCATCAACATTACTTCCAACTCCTGTGGATGGCACACCACACAGCTGCCTGCAGGAAATTTTACAGTTAGCTTTACCTAGACAAGATCTCACAGATATGCCCTTGCATAATGCCGAGGTGACATATTATGTGGACGGCACATGCAGAAGGGGTCCTACAGGAAAGAATCTGGTGGGGTATGCAGTTGTTACAGACACTGAAATTTTAGAAGCCCAATCCTTACCACATAACTTATCTGCACAAGCAGCAGAATTGATAGCTTTGACGCGGGCATGTACTTTAGCAAAAAACAAGTGTGTAAACATATATACTGATAGTCAGTATGCTTTTTCTACAGTACATGTATTTGCGCAACAATGGAAAAATAGAGGAATGATAACATCTAGTGGAAAACCTATTAATCATGTGCAATTTATTTTGGAATTATTAGAATCTGTTCAGTTACCTACCAAAGTAGCTATTTGTAAATGTGTAGCTCATACAAAACAACAGGATAAGATTTCAAAAGGGAATGCACGAGCTGATGCAGCTGCAAAGCAAGCAGCCTCAGACTCAGAAACTTTACTTTTGAATGAGGAATTACAACCCTCTGAGATTTTAGATTTAGACCTGTTAAAAACAATGCAGACACTTACTACAAAAGCAGAAAAGCAAAAATGGGTAAAACGAGGTGCAATTCTTGAAAATGGACTGAACATTTCCAAAGAGAGAAAACCGATATTGCCATCTAATTTATTTATATATGCAGCTTTGTTGAGCCATGGGCAGTGCCATGTCTCAACAGAGGGGATGGTACAGTTAGTAAACCGAATATTCCAAACATATGGATACACAAACTACACAAAAAATTTTGTGCAGCTTGTCATACTTGTAACAAGCACCATGCACAAGGGGCATTTAAAACCAAGCAAGGAAGTTTTCCTATATCACCATATCCGTTCCATACTATTTGTATGGATTTCATAGAATTGAATAAGTGTGAAGGGAAAAAGTTTTGTTTAGTTATCATAGATATGTTTTCCAAATGGGTAGAAGCTTTTCCAACCAAAAATCCAGATGCAGCAACAGTGGCAAAAGCCCTGATAAAAGAAATAATCCCTAGATTTGGCAGTCTGGAAAGGATTTATAGTGACAACGGCACTCATTTTGTGAACCAGACAATCCAGCAACTTGGGAGATTTTTTGGTATCTCCTTAAAGAACCATTGTGCCTACCACCCACAGTCAGCAGGACTGGTGAAAAGGTACAATGGTACCGTTAAGAATAAACTGAGGAAGTTAGTTGAGGAGACCCAAAAGATTTGGATACACTGTCTGCCTTTGGCACTGCTGAGTATGAGAACGGTTCAAAATGTGAAGGGTTTGACTCCCTTTGAAATGATTTTTGGAAGAGAATATTATGTGCCTCAGTGGAAAGCTCTCATGCCTGCAGAGCAAGAGGCTGACAGTTCATTAGCTAGTTATATGAGGAAACTGTTAACAAATAAATCTGTTTTGCAGTTTAACTCTTTTTCAGATAAGGAACAGACCAGACCGGTGGAAGCAGTTTTGGAGCCCGGAACATGGGTGTGGCTGAAAGTGACGAAGAGGAAGAATTGGGCGAGTCCAAAGTGGGAAGGACCGTACCAGGTTCTGTTGGCAATGCCTACTGTCAGAGTGGCTGAGAGGATGTCCTGGGTTCACTTGACACACTGCAAACCGGTAAAGAACTTTCAACTTGATAAAAACTTTGTGACTGATACACAACCAGACCAAGATGGCCAAAAACAAAGCGAATAGAAATTTAGATCAACCCCAGAGATGTTGCATAATCATTTTGTTGAATGTACATTTATTGACTGTAATTGTGACAATTTTCCTCTTGTTGTGGTTTATCCTACACACAACCACACAAGTGAAAGTGGGAAGGTGTGACGAAACGTCTATAGACTGGCATCCAAATTTTAACACATACCTAGCCATGAAGCGTGTATATGCAGAGACTATGAACATTTCAAATTGCTGGATTTGTACAGCTATACCAACAGCATATGGAGGACTGATAATGTCTGCTGTCCCTTTGGGGATAAATGAGACTTGGGCGAATTTACTCTTCGATACAGGAACTGTGAGATCACAGGACAAAATAGCTTTATTTTTACCTGTCACACAAAAAGGAATTGTATGTTTTTACAAAAATGATACTCTCCTGGTGGGCTGGAGCAATTGTAATATAACCATATCTTACCAATGTTATATTAAGAACAGTAATGGCAATACTTTTTGCAATACTAATTATGACTCATATTTGAACTCATTGAAAACAACCATGAATGACATTCGTAAGAATCCTGTTTTGTTTAAACAATTGTCAGTTATAGATCAGAAAATGTTTCATGCAGGGCTAATGCGTATTAGTACTAAAGTAGAAAACTGTTATTTTATTTGTGGGAAAAAGGCATATAAATGGTTACCTGAGAATTGGTCTGGCAGTTGGTTTTTGGGTTATTTGGTTCCGGCAATAAGACATACTGCAGAATTACCTTTGGGTAAGATACGAAATGTGAAGGAAACAGCCTAAAAACCTGAAGGTCCAGTTGAAAAACCTATAAATCCAGTTGAAAGGATCGAAGCTGGCTGGAAAGACCATAATATCGTGAAAGACAAAAGTAAATTGACTCATATGGACTTGAGTGACAGTGTTATATCTTGGGAAGGAATATTCCCAGCATATGGAGCTGTCAAATCAATCTGGGAGCTGAGGAAGTTGTTGAAACTTCTCGAAGTAATGAGTAATGCAACTTCTTCTGCCCTAGAACTGGTGACTGATGAACTGAATGCGATGAGAACTGTTGTGCTACAAAATCGAATGGCTCTTGACTTCACCCTAGCAGCGAGAGGTGGTACGTGCACGCTTATCAAAGAAGAATGCTGTGCGTACATACCAGATAACAGGCATGAAATTAATAATCACCTAGAGGTAATTCAGCAAGTATCAGCCATGACTGAACGAGGCCCAAACCCATGGATGGACTTTTTCCAGAATCTATTTGGGGGTGGGGTTCCATCCTAATGAATATTCTGATTGCCATTTGTGTGGGTATACTCCTAATAGGAGCATGTGTTTGCTGTGGAATTCCCTGTATGAAAAGACTAATCAAAGATTTTATTGATGTATCTGTTACTGAAACTTTGTACCAAGATATTGAGATTGAAAAATTGATCTCAGATGACATTTTTTCTGAAGTATAGATTGAATGACTCACCTAGCTGAAAATCCTAAGTGGAAAAAGTTAGGAGATGAAATGACACTATGCATACTTCAAAATAGAATAAAAAGTATTAATAGGGGGGGAAATGTTAGAAAAATGTGTATTTGAATATATGAGAAATGCTAGTTTAAAAGCAAAGTAGTATATAATGCATTTTATTCTATTAATCATATAACAGAAAGGATTAATCCATATGTAAATGTAAGTAGTTTTGAAACTGCAGTGTGGCTTGAAGCAAGCTGACCTTCGACCCTGGCAGATGCTAGCTTAGCAAGTTTTAATGTTTATGCTTTTCACAAGTGATTATCTGCTGGGTCAGGAAATTAAATGTGTAAAATAATGAAATCTTCTGCTCTTTCCTGCTGGGATGATTTGGCCTTGTCTATGTGTTACTGAGATAGCATGTAGCTGGTGGGAAAGTGTTACAGTGAACAAAGATGTGTATTAAAAGACTGAATCTGCTATTGTATTCGAACTGATATGAAACCTTGAAGAAGTAACTTCACAGAACGACATTATGTCTGATCAGGTGGATAGCAAGGCCGTATTGTTACCAGAGGAAAACTTTTTTTAAAATATACAGCATCAGCAGTTTTTATGAATAGAGGACTGCAAGCTAAAGTGATGTAGATGCCCTGTGACATACCATGTCAGCAAGGGGGGCACAGCTTGAATGTTAAACCTATATACAATTGTGTGCTTCCTGTTTCATGTTAGACAAAATTCTGTACTTGTATGTTTTTTGCCTCCTGGTGTACACTAGTAAACCTTTTGATCCTGAACCTCCTGTGTATTGAATTCTTGATTTTATTTAACAGTTATATCAAAAAAAGAGGAACAGAGTGTCAGGAAAAAGAAACAAAATGGAATATCCAGAAAGGGGAGGAGTTAGGTGAATTTCAAGGATGTGCACAATAAATAATCAGGAATGGGCTAAAGTAAATGTCTGTCCTCCAAACATAGATGACAAAACATTTCTAAAGATATATTAGAGGTATTTGAACAGTTTATTAGTGATGTACAATATGTTATGTTATTGGTTGACTTTAATTTAGTTCCAGTGGATAGACTGTATAATAATGGAAATCCTCATAAAGAAGGAAAACAGATACTAACAGATGGCTAAAAGTAAGGATATATGCAACAGATGTCAGTTGTCACAGTTACAGTCACTGATGCATGAAGTTGTACTAGGAATTACAGGTAAGAGATTTTATGAAGTAAACCTGCAGGTTTGTCTGACATACAGAGTGTGATGGCTTCCAGAGATCCACAGGTATAACTAGTTTAGCTATGGATAGGATCAAACCAAAACTCTGCCATATACAACAGTCACAGATGGGAAGGAAAGGGATAAGAACATAATGTTTTTAGGTGTGAGACGATAGTCTCAAAAAGAATAGGAGGACTATGTTGGGATCTTGGATCTACTTGTGACAAATGAGACCATGCAGATGTGTATCAAACTATTGCGGATAAGGTGAAAGCTTCATGGGAAGGTGAAGGGATTACAAAATGGTCTCACATTTTGACAAATAGAAAATCTATTCAGTAAGCTCAAGCCCACCAGCCTAGCTGCTGACAACCTCCCATCAGAATTCCTCAAAGCTGCCTCCAAAGTCATAGCCTACATCATTTCTGTCTTCATCAACCACTCTATCACTGAGAACCATGTCCCACTAATCTGGAAAGTCTCCTACATCACCCCACTGCATAAAGTTGGCAACTCTACCGAGTTTACTAATTACAGGCCTATTGCCATTCTTTCATCCTCTCCAAAATACTAGAAAAATGTATTCACTCCCAGCTTCTAAACTACCTTCTCTCCAATAACCTCCTATCAAACACACAACATGGTTTTCGCCCCCACCACAGCACCACAACTGCCCTCCTCAGTTTTACTAACACAATAAATGAACACAGAAATCAGAATAAATATGTCTCATCCATCTTTCTAGATCTCTCAAACGCATTTGGCACAGGTTCACATCAAAAACTGCTGTTAGAACTGGACACATTACATCTCAGTCATTCTTCCCTAGCTTGGTTGCACAGCTATCTAACCAAATGCCAGCAGGCTGTTAGATGGCAACAGGAGCTAATATCTTTGCTCCCTGTTAACACAGGAATTTTATAAGGCTCCCATATTAGGCCCCCTACTTTTTACCATCTTCACAAATCAACTCCATAAATCCACATCTCCCGCCTCTGTCATCCAATATGCAGATGACTACCCTGATATGCTCTGCCCCCTCTCTAACACAACTACAGGCTATAACACAACAATCCTTCCTAGAACTAGAATCCTGATTAACTAACACTAACTTCATACTGAACCCAAACAAGACCAAACTCATGCTCTTTCTCCCCACCAAAACACCCAATCCCTCAGTCACTTTCCAAATCCACTCATCCAACAACACAATCATAAACAACAGCTCACATACCAAATTATTAGGTGTCACAATTGATAGCAAATTAAAATTTGACCTACACCTCTCCAAAACCATTAAAAAAACACACATCAAACTAAGCTCTCTTTACCGAATTAATCCTTTCCTAACTAGCCAATCTAGACTAAGCATCACCAGGACTCATCTCTTATCTACTGTTCTCTATGCTTATCCCATCTTTACAAACCTTAACAAAACTGACCTTACCAAACTTGAATCAGCCTACAATAAACTAGCAAAGTTCACCACTAGCTCCCCACATAGGTCCCACCACTGCTCTACCCTGTTGTTTGTTGTTTTTCTTTCGGCTTTTCCCAGTTAGGGGTCACCACAGTGGAACTCCGGTCTGCTAATGACTGGCAGTAGATTTGTATGGTGCCGAGGTGCCAGCTCGACACCCAACTGTCAACTAAGGCAGCCCATTCAGGCATGTCTTTCGAACGCTACTCGACCTAAATTGGCTAGAACTCCCACAACAACTAACCTATACCTAACTTGTCTTTACTCACCAACTAATATACCAGCCAAACAGAACTCCATCCCTACAACAATTACTCCAACCATATGCCAATACTTGGCAACTTCGATCCTCACACAAAACACTCCTCCAAGTATCCAAAAGTGCAAAGCTGGGGACGACTTCTACTCCCACCACATTTCTAAATTTTGGAACTCAATCCCTCAACACATCTTAAATGCTACCAACCTACACCAGTTCAAACCTCTGCTCAAAGACCACCTCACTAATAACTGGCTCTGCTCCTGCACCAAGCCAGGCTAATACCACATACACCCACATCAAATTTCATCCCCTAAATGTTATAGTCTCCATGTATTCCCCACTCCCACTTGATAACACCACCTATCAGCTACCTACAATAAGAGTAGAATTTTATAATTTATTTTCTTTTGTAAGGGTATACAAATGTATACATATTAAAGTATACTCAACTGATCAACTAAAGATGGACCCCTGCCCTCAAAAAAAAAAATATATATAAATATATATATATATATATATATATATATATATATATATATATATATATATGACTTTACTATATTGTAATGTCTTTCTCCTTTTCACTAAAGGGCTTATTGTATATTGTACTTTCTTTATTGCCTCTAGATATTTCTGTTAAATTCTATGTAAAACCAACACTGTACATGTCAATGTTATTCTTATTTTATTGGAGATTTCTCCCCAGGCCTCTGCTGAAAATGGGCTCACACCCAGACATACTATCCCAGTCAACATATGTAAAATAAAATAAATAAATCATTTGAAGGAAATAAGATATATCAAAGAAGGACTGGTGTGTATTTCAGCAGCTTAAACATATAGATATTACTTTCAATACCCAAAATAAAGTGGCACCATGGCAGATGTGAGCAGTATAAAGAAGGAAGGGAAGGCTGAGCTCAATATGTGTGGAGTTAGGGGAAGTAAAGGGGAAAACAATTCTGACGAAGATACTTGAAGTATGGAGAGAGAGAGAGAGAGAGAGATACAGAAAGTTTAGAGAGAGGAGGGGAAGTGAAGATAGCTGAAGATAGAGCAACTAGGGAAGTGGTCAAAACTGAGATCAGCAGAGGAGACTTCTTTATAATTGGGGTTTCATATCCAATAACATGTATAAAGAAGGTAGAACGCAGAGCTTAGGCTGTCGGAGATGTGGAAGCAATGGAGCACTTTTATTGCACATATTCTGGGAGTGACAAATGACAAACAGTAGTTGGTCCAGCCTTAGTAAAGATCTTTTGGGATTTTTTACAAGGTGGGCAAAACTGGGCTAGAAAATGTGGTTATTGTTGGTAGTATCAAAGAATAGATGAGCAAATAAAAATATGGTGAAATTAGGTTTGTCCTCATAAAAATGTCTTTGGCGAACAGCTAGAAATCTTCAGTGCAGAAACATTTTCTTTTATGTGTGTTAAGTATGTTCTAATGCAAATGAGACATATTTTTCATTTAAAGACAAGGGGCATTTATGGAAGATACCATTGGAATGAAAAAGGATTTTCTCTTATTATGGATATTATTTATAAGAGTGGTGATATAAATGATTTGAATATTGATGACAGTGGAAATGGCATGTATTGATGTGTTAATAACTAAACTATGTAAATATTCTAAATAGTTCAGCTTATGAAGTTCTTGATATTTTCAGTGTTACAAGTCTATTCTTATCTACTTATGTTTTCTATGATGTTTAGTGTTTAAAATTCAATAAAAATATTCAGTATAAAAACACATACACACATTCCATTAGGTCTCTGACTAAAGATCAAACACTTAAAAGAGCAAACGTTAGAACATTGAACCCACATTGCCAAAAACCTGGCAACTCAAACATTATGGGCCATTATTATGCAGGATTGTGGTATAGTTGGAACTGGGGTTCTGCCCCTTTCCCCACTGAAATGCAAACTAAGAGTTTGTATATATAATTAGCAGGAGGTATGGAGGGCATAGTCCCTAATAAAGGGTGTACAGGGGGGCTTCCCCATGCAAAAAGTAGATTTTATGATCCTGCATTGCATTTAAGCTACCTGTTTTCTGGCAATGTGGGTTCAAAGTTCTAACATATGCTCTTTTGAGTGCTTGATCTTAGTCATGGATACACAGATAGGTAGATAGATAAATAGAATGATATAGATATGCCTATAGATGTGTATATGCATATATATATATATATATATATATATATATATATATATATATATATATAGATATATATATATGTATATATATATTAGATATATGTGTGTGTGTGTGTGTGTGTGTGTGTGTGTGCATATATAGTATCATTTTGTTGTCACCTTATCCCTAACGATTGCTATGGCTAACTGTAGCATTTATTTCAGTGTATCACTTCGATCACAGTTGTGTGATTTTGGAGTTGTTATATATATGTATGGGACATGTGGGTGGATATAGTCCCCATATAGACACCTCTTACATTTATATATAGTTATGCTATAATTAATGTTGCGCTGCTCTAGGAAAATGCTTCTATAATTAGATATTGTCCTTGTCTGCAATTATGATGTGATCAATATAGTTATAGTTTGAAAGAGTAAACACTCATATGAGAGAACTTTTTTTCCAGTGTAAGAAAAAGCAATTACTTATATGAGTAAATGTTCTTTTAAGGATTGTTTGCTAGCAGACTTTTGTATGTGATTGCATTGCATTAGATATTTATAAGATAAGCATAAGATATTTATAAAACCGAAATGAGTACGAATAGGGTAAAACAGAGGGGGAAGGATGAAGGTAATACAACACTATTAGTATTTATAGTAAAAAAAATGTATCTTTACAAACTGTAGAACTATAGAAGAATTTGAGCCAGGGTAGAGTGGTGCCAGGACTACATTAGTTATATTACATCTCTGAAACAATGAAATATTGTTGACACAAAGTCACAATGCATCTTATTATCTTGACAAATCTGTGTGAAAGCCAGATAACAAGGCTACCATGAATTAGAAGCACCTTCAAATTATGTGTCTGAGAAAAACCTGTTGGTTCATGACAGCTAAACCATTACTGTTTGTTTTCTAAAATCATATAGTAATCCAGCCAACTCCCTCTCATCTCTTACTTTAGTGTCTGGTATGGGATCCTACAGGGGATGCCATTTATTTATTTATTATTTATTTATTTTATTTTAAATTTGTTAACTGGGAAAGTCCAACTGCATACATATCCATTTTCAGCAGATACCCAGAGAGAAAAGCTCCACTTGACAAGTAACTAGGCATACACATAACAAGATAAAGCAAACAAACAACATCAGTATGCATATAACAAGATATGGAACACAAACAACATCAGTACATAGTGAACATGCATTGAAATAGTTACATACATTGAAATAATAACACAAATGGAGATAAATGCTTCATAAAATATCAATTAGTTAGGTTCGTTATACAGTATAAGCCAGATTAGGATATATCATAATTCATAGTCTTGCGTACATTTCCTGACTAGTTAACATGGTAGAGATTTGTATCAAATAGTAGGGTAGTTGAAGGTAGGTAAACAATATTATTGGCAGGGTAAGTGAGGAGGAAGCAGGATCAGCCAGGGGATGAGCAGAGGCAGGTGCAGTGATCCAGTGAGTGTGACTTAACAGCTTTTTTGAAAGCTATGTGAGAGGATTCAAGAGTTAAGGCTGCAGGGAGAGTATTCCATGATTTAGCAACATGACTAGAAAATAAAGAATTCCCAGTGTTTCAAGAGATGATCGCTACAATGTGCTTTCACTCTTTCAGCACTGTACTTACTATAGTTTCTTGACAGTATTTAACCTCTTATCTTTACTATATGTGTGTGGTTTCCGTTCGTTTTTCTGTATTTCAGACATTACTAGAAATGGGCCATTTGGTTCAGTTCACCTACATGTTTGCCAAAAAAAAAAAAATGAAATAAAGCACACACCTTTTGCACCTGTCCTTCTTTTATGTATACCAGATCTACCTAGAATGAGAATAAAACTGATGACAGAAAAATGCGAATGTGCTTAAAATAATACTTGTTAGGGATTCATTTTGATGTTTCAACAGTGTTTACTTGTAATTACGAAGAAAGAATAAAGAATGAAGTAAAAATGGCTTTATCTGAAAAAATGTTAGTGAAATACCACATTCATAACATATGTTATAAAACAGATTTCTTTGAAGAGGAACTTCCTATAAATTGTAGAGGATGTAATGTATATGTTCTCTCACTCCAGCTTCTGAAAGACATGCCTGGCTTTTGGGTATTTGAAAGCATGATAACAAGAAGGAGTAATCTGCCTTATTATTTATATGGTGCAAAGCTAAATTACTTTAGTACAGCAGCAAATCCTAGTTTATCGCAAATTATATAAAGAATAACAGTTTTTGTAGCATAGCGAGTAATGCATGATACATCAAATGCCAGTAGCATTTTATTACTATGATACTCTTATGCTCTGGTTATTATTTTATATTCAAATTATTCTATTTATGATTGATTAGACTGATGCAGACTGACTGTAAAATGTGAAGCCAAACTGCATACTTGTAATGCATTCTGTAATGGCTACACTTGCTATTGGTATGTAAAAATTTCACAATTATTGTCATCCACATTTATGATGAGGTCAATATCTAGAAGTATTAAAAAAAAGATCATTTGTTACCTGTTATGAAAAATATGTGCATGGCTTATCATTCTCAAAATGATGCATTATCAGACATTGTTGTAAGGCTTTCCTTACTGTAATCCATATCAGTTTTCTATAATTTGCAGACAATAGTTTGGGCTAATATCACTCAAAGCTGAGGGGTGCATTATGCTATTGTTTTTATAGTTAACCTACAGATATTGTGTATTTCTTCATCTCTTAGGGTACAGCATTCCAGATATCAGTTTACTTTTTTTATTACATTCATTATATTTCTATTAGTGTTATAAAGCTTTGAAATTTGATAAAATTTGGCTGATGTTTACACAAAATAACCAGTCAAAATGTTTAAAAGATTAACGGCCTACAAAAGTGTGCTGCGTATGTTGATTGCACAGATACCCAGGACACTTTGAGCAACATTGTTTCTATCTTCATGACACAGAACCTGTAACATTACTTATTAATAAAAAAAGAACTATAATTTAAAGAACTATTTTGAAAACCAGTAACAAAGTAAAATAGTTAATTAGATGTTGAATTGCTATTTGGTACCACATGGGATCTATTGACCAAGGTATGCTCTCCTGCTGGACAAATAACCTTACCATCTGTTGTCTCATGTGTAGTTTTGTTGTAACAAATGAGCATGAATAAAGTGCTGAAATGAAAACTAAGGTCTCATTCAAGATGAATTAATTATAAATAGAAACGTGTACTGTGCATGTATGATAAAAACTGTGTCAGCATTTCTTTTATATATATGTTATAAAATCATCTTTCCAGACTTACCACTGCACTATTTTTTTCTATGTTTGGAAGCATGCCAAGTGTGAATGCTGGCTAAAAAGCTGAATACGTTTGTGCCTGACATTATATAGAATTAATTCATAAAAGAATCATTTTAGATAACGTTGACAAAGTCACTGAATTATTAATTTATCTACGCAAGTATGAAGTCCTATAGCTAATTATTTGCTTTTCTCCGTTGCCACTCTCATTAGCAGCAGGAACAACACAGCAGAATTTTCTAACATATTTAATGAAATAATTTATCCTATGATAATGCTGGCATGATACTACTTTTGCTTGGTTAGGTTTTTAAGCATATGTGTATTTATATATTTATTTATGCTTTTTACCTAGAGATTCCCACTCTTCTAGGATTATTCACAGGGGAAACATAAGGAAAAAAGTTCCAGTCAAATAAGACGTTAAAAAATAAATAAAAATCCACATTGTAGAGGATTATGATCGGGTCGCCAATCATAACTTGCTGTATTATGTGCTCGAGACATGGATGCGAAAAAACTGACCATCAGAGCAAAGCTCAAGAATTGAATCTTGTCATTTATGCAAAGAACACATATTTTAAGGTTACAGTCAATGACAAAATCATAATTCTTTTTGGTTCATGGAGCTTTATCTCATCCATGTACTACTGGTTATAGGAAAAACAATTGCTAAGTATTTTGCCAGCTTTTAAAGCCATAAAACACTTAGTGGACACTGCCAGAAAGGGAGTGTAATGTTTGCACTTGCCTTTCACGCCTCTCAACTGTCTAGGTTTTCCGAGAACATCCAGATAGTTGCTTCATATTTTTAATCTATTCCTCATATAGTCTGTGGTTCCTGGACAAAACACTGAGGACTGAAGTTACTAAATAATGAAATTTGTTTGAGTTTCAGAGTTCGTATCTTTCATAAAATGAATGCAAGCACATCCTGTTTTTCTGAGGCTGTTAGGGGGGCAGCAGACAAAAATAAATGTTTATTTTTGCCACTGTCATTTCCTGGGCAGTACTAGCAGATTTTACTGCCAAGTGTTAGAGCCAACCTTAACAACTTCAGTAGAGGGTGCATAGCACTTGTTAAGGTTGGGTCATGTGCCGCTCTGGCACTTAATTTGTTTGTATCTGCTAAACATTGGAGCATGATTACTGTACTCCATGAACTGCATAAATATAATTTTCAGAAACCTATAAATTAATATTTGCATAGGAATATACAGAGAGTAATATCACAGTGAAGTAGTCAGGTACACATACCAATGATAACAATGGCAATTATTTATAGGAGGCATTAGTTATGTCATCAAAAGTGATGATCGGCAGTTGTGTGAGATTACTAGAATGCCGAGATTGGGGAATCTGCCTTTTCCCAAGTATTGTGATATCTCAGAGATGGAATTTTATTATTAGTAGGTGGTATGGGGTGTGCAGTCTCCAACATGGGAGGCAGAGAGGGGCCTTCTCCCTTTAAAAACATTGTTTACTAGTGGAATGCTCCATGGTAATGTCTCAGAGTATATGCAGCTGCATATTAACTTTTTTTGAAAATTTTGCAGTGACATTTATGATGTTTACATTTGAGTATTTAGTCCTTTTTAAGTACACCAATATTAATCTTAAATGGGTGAATTGTAATTTGTTCTTCAATAAAATATGTATGATATATGATCACAGCAGTTGCAGTTTAATGCCCATATTGTTGCAGTGAGAACAGACATGATGTCAGATCATTGTTTTATACAATGATTAACCAATGTATAAATGGTAAAGCTGGTGTTCTGCTTGGTAATTGGGAGCAAATATAATGCACAATGTGTACTGACTGACAGCATAGTAACAATATTAAATACACATAATAGTAACAACATTCACAAACGTGGTGTTACATGAAGGGATATGATGCAACAAAAGTCAAGCTGCAAGTGCACTATTCAACTAATGTAGAATTTAGCAGACATTATGGAAAGACCATGATGACTAAGAAGAGATCAATACAAGTGAAGATGACTCACAGTATGGGAGAAAATCAAGGGAAATACAGGAGAGGTACAAGAAGGACTTAGAAAACATATAGGACTCTGATATTAGCAAAACTTGGGATGGTTTGAACTAATTGAATACAGAAATATGGTCAGGTTAATGAAAAGGAGGGTGTAAGAGAAAGAGATTGGAGGTGGAAAGGGTTCATAGGAGTTGGGCAATTCCTTACCCTGCCCGAAATATCAGGCCTACACACTACCTCATGAAGAACCTTTTCCTAACAGTATCAGTATACAATAGGACCCTATGGTCACAGGCATGACAAAACAACTGAACAAGGGTAAATTTATAAATATCCATGCAGTTATCCAGCTACGTTTTAAAGGCTTCCAGTGTATCAAATGTCTTAACTTGGGAGAGGAAGTTTATTTCAGGGAAGGTGTAAGTACTATATGACAAATTTATCCTTACACCTTTTCTTATAAATCTGAGTAGATTTAAAGCTGTGGTTCTCATGTTTGTAGAAATGTTTAATTGATTTTGGATGTGTAAGTGCTCTTGAACTCCTGCATAGCTTATAGCCTTATAAGCAGGGCACAGATTACCCCTAAGGAGTCTGTATGATACTGGATATAGTGATAAAGCCTCCAGTTTCTTTTGCAGCCCAGGTCTTTTTTATCCATAAATCTTTCAATTAAAAACATCTAGGCTCTTTCCATTTGCTTGATACACTTTGTAAGGTATATACCAAAGGGGCTGATGTACTCAGTGATGGGTCTAATCACTGTAGAGTATAAGTAGTTGAGGACTTCTTTTGATCTTGTTGAAATACCTTTTGCTATGAGCTCTGCAAGGTAAAAGGATTTCCTAACCACCGCTGCAATGTGATGATCAGAAGTGGGACAGCTATCCCCTAACTAGCCAGGTCTCTATCTCATTCTCTCTACCTTTTAATTTCAAGAGGTATGTTATCTGTACTATATGTTGAAGCAACAGGTTGCTTATCAAATGCTACAGTATTACACATTTTAGTATTGAGTTTGAGCCCATTTTTGCACAGCAGCTACTGGCAAGTATAAGATGCTGTTGGGGTGCCTATATGTCACAGGGGGCTTGAAGATAACTTCCTGCTTGCAATCATCTGCAAATGTTGTTAAACAGAGATCCTTGTTTGATATATAGATATTTGAGAAGTAAATAGTGAATTGCTGAGATCCCAGACACATCGCTAATGAACTACACTAGTTACCTTCATATGTTTGTGGAATACATCCCCTACTCTTACTGTGTAGGTCTTATCCCTAAGCCAATTAGCTGTCCACCTAAATACAAATGAACCAATATGGAGCTTGTTTAGCTTGTTTCTTATATTTGCACATGATATGGTATCGAACATCTTGGAGAGGTCAAGGTACTCTGTATGAACAGTTCGCCTGCAGTACATGGCCTGAGTAAACTTCTCAAATAAGTTCACTACAATATTCAAACAAGATATACCCTTGACAAGGGCAAACTATTGGAGGTTGAGTCTGATAAGAGTTGATATCATAGTTAATTAGGCCAGTTATGGTATGTACTATTGCTTTGAATATAAGATTGTTTAGACCGATAGGCGCACAGTTACCAGGTTCAGTGCTGGTACCACCTTTGTGTAGTGTATCACAGCAGCTGTGTACCACACCTTTTGGATAATGCCAGCTGCTAGGCTCAGGTTAAGGATTTTAAGGATTGGGTCTGTACTTTTGTCTGGTATTATTAGTTAGGCATCCGGGGATGTTGCCAGGCCCCACAGATGAGGTTTTCTTAATTTTGGAGAGAACTTTCAGTTCATGTTCAGTCATGATGGTTGCTGGATTGGAATAGATGTCTGTAGCGTGAAGGTAGTGCTATATTTCGTAAGTATGTTGACAGTATCCACTGGACTGGAGTAGGTAGTGCCATTGTAAATAAACTCTGAGGAATGTTGAGTGTTCTCATTTTCCTGACATAACTAATTAAGGATTAGTAGTTGACTTTTGTTTCCATATCTTGTCTGAGATCATGGGATGCTTTCATTTTTCTGATGTCCTTTCTTAGTTTCTTAACTAGCTGTTTACTGCTTTACTTCTGCTATATAGATTAAGGAATGCCTTCTTTTTATTATATAGTTGATTAATACTTGTGGACTACTGTGTTGGTTGCTTTTAAACTTCCCCATTTGCTTGGATGGCATTGGGTTGAGACTGCCACGTTGTTCAGGTGTGAGTGGAACTTTGCATAACTTTTTTCAGTATCAGCATTTTGCATGATACAGTTGTACTCCAGTTTGGAGACTTCATTACAAAACTGTATTTGTACATTTCAACTTCTTCAATTTCACCCCACTGTTACACCTTACTCAAGTGTGCTAACCCTTACCTTGCCTCTAACCCCAAACCATTACATTACCTTACCAAAACCCTTTCCCTAAGAGTATCAGTAAACAAGTTAGGTAAAGTCTGACACACAATGCATATGCAGCAACACAAGCATATACAACGCACCATACAAACTATCAATTGACATAACACTGACTGTAACACTAAATCCCAAACACTGACACAAACACAACATATGTACACACATAAAACTAATCCTATGCCCTACCCTAACCTTTATTCTTACTTTAACCCATTAAACCTTGACAACTTCCTCATGTGCACACCTTCCAGAACCACAATCTGACATTCAAAGTCTCCTGACATCAGTAGTGTAAACATTCAGCTTAAAATGCACCAACTGCAAAGACTCATAGCTTTATAGTTGTTTACTAGGCTTACAACCAAATGGGTCTTTTTAAGCCTACCTACACATCCCAAATCTCTGACAAGTTCTGGTACCCTTAATAAGTGTAAGCAAGAGGTTGGAAGGTAACAAAAATTACAAGCAGGGGCCTGGGAGATGAACCATTTACAGGATGCCTGTGTCCATCACAGATATAGGTGCCAAACAAGGGATACATTTCCTGTTCCCCATCCAAATGTCCAAGTTACTCTTAAATTGGGTTAGGGAGGAAATCTGCTTCACATAGATAGGGAGCCTGTTCCAGAGAAGGGGTAGTCACTGGGTTACATACATTCAGAAGGTTCTATTTATATCATAGGCAAAGTTTAAATCTTTAGAATTGGTAATTTTAGTGCTATTTGTTTTGCAGATATGCAAGAGGTCTATCAAAGTAGGTTCTGACAATGCCTTGTATGCCAAGCTAGGCATAGTTCTCCCCTCAACAGCCTATTAGAGACAGAATACAGGGATAGGGCCTTGAGGCATTCTATATAGGGCATGATACATATGCCCCCTATTTTGTTTAGTGAGGAACCTCTGTGGACATTCCAATTGTTGGATATGCCTGTTTAGGTCCATACCAAAGGAGGCATTATACTCAATGATAGGTCTGATGAATGCCGAATACAGTGAAACAATGACTTCCTTGGACTTAGCTGCCTTACCTTTGTTTATAAGTTGCACAATATAGAATTATTTCCTCGCTGCTGTAGACACATGATGGTGAAAGGCTAGATTACTTTCTATGTGTGTCCCTAAGTCCAGGATTACTGGGTCAACTCTTAGGGGTGTGATGTCAATATGATAGTTACTAGGGCCTGATGACTTCCTAAAGGTACTATTATGCATTTCTTGGCATTTAGTTTTAGTCCATGGCTCTAAGCATTTTGTTTTAGTCCATGGCTCTAACACCAGTTGTTTGTCTGTCAGCCCTTACTGGAGAATATTTATGTTGGTGGGTGGATTCAGTGACAGCTCCTAATTTGCAATAATCTGCAAAATTAGTCAGCCAAAGGCCACTGGCATTGGCCTTGACTTCAAGGAAGTAAATTTCAAAAAGAAGTGGTTGCAGGACTGATCTCTGAGGGACTCCGCTTATGACTCTTCTCTATGTAGAGGTGGATTCCCCAGTTCTAACTTCCAGGGTCCTGTCTGTGAGCCACCTGGCTATCTACTGGATGACATAAGGGTTTGTATCTAACCTCTTAAGTTTGTCAACAGTGCCTGAGTGGGTATTGTGTCAAATGCCTTGGCCAAGTCAAGATAGGCAGTGTGAACTATTTTGCCCTCATCCATTACTTGGGTGATCTTCTCAAGGAAGTCCACCAGGTTGAGTAGGCATGGCCTTCCCTTGATAAATCCAAGTTGGGATGGGTCCAGTGTCTGGAAGTTTCCTATGTCATTATTGATCATTTCCATGATAATCCTTTCTATTGTTTTGCATATTAGACCAGTGAGACTCATGGGTATGTAGTTTCCAAGGTCTGAAAATGACCCACCTTTGTGTAGAGAGATGGCTGTTGCTTTCTCCATTCATGAGGCATGAAACCTGTTTGGAGGATACAGTTAAATAACAATTCCAGATGGCCTGGTAGGTCTTGTTTCATGCTATTTAAAAGACATCCTGGGATACTGTCCAGGCCCATTAATACAGTGTTTTTTACCTTAGAGAGAGCATTAAGGACCAGTTCCCTAGTGATAGCAGTGGTAGTTATATTTGATGGTATTTCCTGAGGGAAGGCTTAAGGGGAGAGAAGGGTAAAGTTGAAGCTGACTTTGTCAGCCAGCAGGTTTGCTATATCTTCTGGCTTAATTTCTCCAAGTCTTTTGAGTTTCTAGTACCATTCCTAAGTCAAAGTATGATTAAAGTTCAAGAAATTAGCATTGTTTCAATCTTTGATGTCAGCCAGAAGTGCTCTTCCCAGCACCCGCAGCATGCCCATTAATGACTCCTTTTGCAATTTCTATGTATTGGTAACATATCTAAATATGATTGTGGATACTTTTTTATAAGACCTGTTGCTCCTACTACTGTTGGAACTGTCTGTGTATCTTTCTTCCACATTGCTCTCATTTCTGCCTGGAAGTCTGAATGGTGCAGTGGTACAGTGGTTAGCATTTTCACCTAACAGGAATAGGTTCCCCAGTTTGATTTTCAGCTGGGGTGCCTTTGGTGCATATCCTCCCTGCATTCATGTTGTTTCTTCTGAGTGCTCTGGTTTCCTCCCATGATACAAAGACATGTGTGGAGCATTTTTTTCTTGGGCATCTGCTGAAAATTGGCTTGTTCCAAGATGGACTTTCCCAGTA
The DNA here is from genome assembly GCF_019279795.1 of Protopterus annectens. Taxonomy (NCBI): domain Eukaryota; kingdom Metazoa; phylum Chordata; order Ceratodontiformes; family Protopteridae; genus Protopterus; species Protopterus annectens. The sequence continues at coordinate 942,695,479 of NC_056734.1, read as the reverse complement.
AACAAATGTTAAATAAAATCCTGATATTTTATGACTTTATGTCTCTCTGTACACATGACACTATAATCACTGGGTGTGGCAATTTCAATGATTAATGCTACTTTTGTCTCCTTTTCCTGAACCACTATATCCAGTTTTCTAGTTTTTGTCTTTTGAACTGTTGGTAAGGTGTGGTCCCATGTGATGTAGACCATCATTTTCTATGATACGTTGTGGTTCATGTTTCCAATGTTTTTCAGCCACTTCAATATGTTAATGTTTTCACATTCTCCAGTGCAACAATCTTGCCACATTATTATGCCTTTCAGTATACATTCCTTATGTCACAACCAGCAATGAGGTGTGAAACTGTCTCCAATTCTGTTTTACAAAACCTACATTTTCTGTTTCTCCGACATGTTCAGTGGACTGTGTAAAGCAACATGTACATAGCCCACTATCTTGTGCTGCCAATATTAGCCTTTCATCTCTTGGTTTGACTTTGCCTCTCCTTAACCATTCCCACGTTCATTCTTGATCATCATGAGGTTCTTCCAGAAGTCTCTTATACTTGCAGCTATATTTATGCATTTTCCACATTTCTTACCTTCTCATCAGGTCCTTCACCTTATATTCTTTCTTTTGTTTTTTGGCACATTCAATTGCTGATTGATTTTTATCTACTTGTGGTATGATTTCCATTTCTGCTTGAAGCCGATATGTTTCTGCTAGACTAGCTAGCTTCTGGCTCAGTATAGGTGGCTCCATTTACAATGAGCTCTGCACCCAATCGTGTATTGCCTTTGATGTTGGAGACATAGATAAAGAATGCCTTTTAGTTGACCTTGGCCTGGGAGGCCAAATTTACCTCAAATTTGGCTTGGCTTGACTTTATTTCTGCTCTGAGTTTTTTTGTTTAGTTTGATGAGAGTGCTTTTATCCTGTTGGAGTGCTGCACCTCCTAATTTTTTCCCCAATTTTCTTCCTTCTGTTATATAGTCTATTGATATTGTGATCTGATCAGGGTGACTTGTTTTTTAAGTTAGTTCTGTAATTCATCCTGTTATGTTGGCCCACTGGTTGCTTGCTGTGGGAAAAAGTTTGATAGAATGATCATTTAGGATGTTAGGTATCAATTAAAATGGGTCTACAAAGAGGTATTTCCTGGATTTAGATTTTGATAATCTAATATAGACCCATGCCACAAATGGTGGAAGGAAAGTCAGTGGCATGCAACTGTGGTGAGAGAACAGAGGTATAGCTGTAAATAAGAAGCCATTGGGTACTGGATGTGTTGTAGTGCATTTAGAGATTTTTTTTCCAAAGTTTTGATTTAATTATTTGCCTTCTAATAATGCTCTCAGGTTGGACCTCATGCACTATGGTTCATAGCATTAGCTTTTAATGTGTAGACAGAATAAACATAGCATTTCAATATCTACATTTATTTGTAAAACTGGACTACAAGGTGCTTAAAAAGATGAGTTCTTATCCTGTTACAACAAGAAAATGGTTCATGTATATTTCTGTGAACAAATTCCTACTTTGAGTTTTAATAAATACTTACTTTTTTCCTTTAATTCTATGTTAGTTTTAAGTTGTGTAACATTCATGATATTCTTTTAAACCTTACTTGTTATATTCTTATCTTGAAAAGGAAATGCATTACTGCCCTTCAGGTAATCTTCATTATCTGTTTTATAAACATTTTCATAAGATTACCTGAATGGCAGTAATGTATATGCTATATCAGTAATACTTAAATTACTTCCTGAAAACTTAATATACTTTATTGATTTTTTTTTTATATGGTTTGAGTCCTAGACTTTGCTAGTTCTCTGAGTAGATCTTTTACAGTAACTACATGTAGCCATAGATTACTTTATCACATGTTACTGGTATTTTACATTTTAAAATGAACTGATATTTATCAAGGCTTAAAAAATAGTTACTCCTGTTTGGTCTTTCTTACCAAGACAATTGCCTCACTGTTTTATTTTCTGGACAGGTAGATATGAATAAAGAATGTGCAAGACCTTGATGCTGCATACTGTTCAAGTTCCACTGACTGGGATGCAGTTTTATTTCCAGACTGAACTAATTCATAAATTATTTAAATTCCATGATATATGAGGGGAGATTACTGTGATGTATTTATTTTGACTGATTGTCAATCTCAAAGCAGGAGCATTGTGATCAAAGGACATGAAATTGCTTTGATAGAGTCATTCCTATTTTTGTATTCAACTCATAAAAAATATAAAATATATCAATATATGTCTAAGCCCTGAAGACATAGAAATAATGAGCAGCAAAACAAGGGTTCTAATTTGCATAATCATTTAATTATTTTGAATTGTATAATATTGCTCACTTCTTCAGAGACTTATCAGTAACTGATAGTCTGAAGTCTCTGCAATGGAATCTTTCTTAACTGGAATTATTAAAATCATTCAAAATCAATATAATGGTTAAATTAATAGATACAAAATTTTATGTTTCATAAACATAGCTCCATTTCCATGTATCCAATATATATATGTGCACTAGGGTAATAGTTTATTTTAATATCCACTATTTACCTAGTGTCACTATATGAAAATTAACTTTAGGCATAGTTGTGCAATTCTCCATAAAATTATGGAGTCTCTCATTTTCTTTTTAAAAGAGGAATTTACTGGAATTGTATTATGATTGAAATCAATTTTTTTCTCTAATAACCTGCGGTGGTGGTGCTGCGGTAGCGTTGTCGCCTCACAATAAGACGCTGTCCGGTTTGATTCTCAGCTAGAGTGTCTTCTGCGTGGAGACATGTGTGAATGGGCGTACCTTCATTGAAGGTTGTGCGTCAGGCCTGGCAAGCTGGTACATAATAATCAACTGCCAATCATTAGCGGACCGGAGTTCTGCTGTGGCGACCCCTAACCGGGGAAAGCCGAAAGACACAAACACAAGTAATTTCTTAATACAAACAAAATTGAAATATATGTATTATTATATTTAGAATATTCAGTTAGGCCTCCCCTTTTAGAACCACTGTTTAAACCATTTATAGTTAAAGAAAAGGGTAATAAGGTAAACCTTTTGTTGTTAAATTGTGTCACCTAGTTCTTTGATATAATCAGTCTTAATGTAAGTATTATGTGAAATGGGTTTCCCATGTTTTTCATTGGAAAATACTTGACTGATGTAATGTCATATCACTTGCTGCACCATATATTAATGAATTAAAATAATTAAAAACATTTTTAGCATCATCAAGCAAAGTATCAGTTGTTAGCTTGGTTAGGAAGTCTTAATTAAACTACATATAAACTTACTTTAGCCAAGACTAACTATTTATCTAAATGATAAAACAACTTTTCCCAGGTGGCTGCATTTAAAAAAAGAATGAGGGGATCTAAACAACATAAAGGGATATGTTTTCTTTATGTCTTAAAAATGAGCAATGAGTTTAGTTAAGAATGAAGTCTGGGTATAATAAGTAAAGACACAGAACTGTGAGTGACAATGAAGGAGGAACAAGAGACGAGAGGAGGCCATTGTGCATGCTGAGCTGTAAAACAGACATGATTGTGATAGATCACTAGTAGTCAAAATAAAATATGAGAAATGGAGAGAAACATTGAATGTGCACAAGCACCTCCACCAGTTGTTATGAGTTAGAGAGCATAGATGGGAAAATGACTTTATCAATGCTAATGCTTTAGTTTTACGGTCACAAGAATACATGAAGGATTTTATCAAATAAATATGTTAATCTTATATTTAAATAAAATGTAAGAAATGCACAAATTACATCCACACAAACCACTTTACTAAAGATTGTTATACGAATTCTACAAGAGCAATTTAAAAGTTGTATAATGTCATCACACGTTAGACAAAATCCAATCAAATGGTAACATTAATTAAAATGGCCTGTATAGTTCCAGAAATGTAGAATTTTGAACAAGTGATAAAGTTGCATTGTTAAATAAATTAAAATGGTAAGACCAAGAGGAGTTTTAGAGAGTATATATACAAGCATGACTATGCTATTAGAACAAGTAATATTAAACGTGCTTTAGCCAAACATGCTGTCAAATGCTTTGGATTCACTAGATTTCTAGCTACATCTGCCCAACAGTAGAACTGTCCTTACAATTAATAACATTTCAAACATGTATCAGTTAGCCTGTACCAGTGGTATAGAGGGATAAATCCTTGACTACAGCCCAGGTGATCTACAGCTCCATCTTTGTTGATTGGATGGTGCTTCTCATCTGGCTTATGCAGCTTCTCTGGTAACAATGCCTTTACTGGAGAGTGGTGATGTATTATGAAACAAGGAGCTGGTACCACAAACATGTGGGCATCACCACTTGAGACAGTGATGATAGTAGCTCCATTAGGCTCATATGGGGGAGTATCCGTGCATAGAAGAGAGGACATTGAAAAGAAGGCATAGTTCTCCATAATAAAAATGGAAGTGTTTTCATGTCTAACCTTGACAATAGTGGTAAATAAAATGGAAAATGATCTGAGTGCCGTGATGTCTGTGAGAGAACAGAGTACCCTCATGGCTGCCTAAATGATGGCCCCTCTCAGACAGAGTAATATCTGATCAAAGTAAGTCTTGTTGGTATGCAGACATGGGTGCAAAGACTATACAAAAATAATACTTATGTGATCTAGCATTGAAAAATACACAGTTCTTTATTTATTCAAAGTGGTATACTTAACATTTAGAAAATATTCAAAGATATTCTAACAATAGACTTCTCAGTTATGTAATTAAGCTTACACTAGGTAATTTAGGACTGCCATTAACTTTGTCATGGCAAATTGTGACATCTATGGTGACTAATACAGACTTTGATAAACACTGCTTACTGTTTTAATTTAAACACAGGGAGTTCAGCTTTTGCATTTTAATAGCAACTATTGTACAATAAAAGTGCCAGCCAGGTGAATGACTCAAGAAATTCAATCTGATAAATGCTACACAGTAAAATAGCGGTTCTACAAAAAAAAAAAGAAAAAAAAAACAAATGACAAGTGGAAGGTTTATGCAAAATATGGATGGATGTAATATTAGAAAGATATCGCACTTTGAAGACCTTCCTGACCTAGAATGAATATATGACCTTTGAAACAATGTATGTAACAGAGATCATTCACAGTCATTCTGAGACAATGCATATTAAATGCACTTCTAGCAGAGATGGCTGAGACTCTCCTGTCTAGTTCTTAATGTCTTAGTGTATTGTTTTCCCATTTATTCACTATAACTAAGCCTGTCCTGCTACATTCTTGCTATTGGAGATAACATGTATTGTCGTATCGTTCTTTATCAAAATGAACTACTGTAGAATGGTGCAAAAGGAAAAGGGCATTTATCAATCTCATTTCTAGTAGTGATTCATCGTGTTGTTGTATGACAAATTCCTTATTTCAGTAGCAACCCTACTTTTAGTGCAACTGTCATTGCATTTTGTGGGAAGTGCACCTGGTACAGCAGTCTTTTTGTTGCAACTGTAAATTATAAACATCACTCATATACACTGCATTTCAAGCATATCACTGGTGCTCATTTGTGTATGTGGTCAGCTTACCTGGTATTACATAGGGGTAGCTGTGATTTATTGTTAAAATAATAGTCATTCTGCTCTTCTAACTCATACTACACCTAGGTGCGTTCTGAATCTTATCACTTTTCTTTAACTTGTAAACCATGCAAAACCCTCTGAAGCACTCTGAAATAGTAATGCTTACAGAGTAATGTCTTAATACACATGGGTATTTTAATTAAGCTTCCTTTGTATGAGTTTAGAGAAAGCATTGTGAAAGTAAGAACACAATGAAGCTGTCAGTTAGTGTGCTGCTATAAGCACAATTAGAATGATAAAGTTAACTGCTCTTCTCTGTCCTGTGCATGTTTACCCGATTGAAGCATGACATTTCATGAGTGTTTGTTTGTGCGCATACAAGATGCAATCAAAGATTAGGAAGTTTGACAACTCTTTCTAAGACATGGTCAATCAAGCAATTCTAACAATGATGGCTTTTGGCTGGTTAATATAAGTGATATTGATGAAACAATTTAAGGCAGAAAAATAGCAGCATATATTTATCAAGAGCAAATTTCATGAAAGTGAATTTGGTGATATACTGTTTTGCAATGATTGTGTTATCTAAGTTATAACTTTCACAGGAAAAATACTATGTTATTCAACAATTTCAAAGTGCTAAAGTAACAGCTAATTGCAGAATATTTTTTCACCTTCTAGGGCTTATGTGCTGCAGAAAAGAAAGAGTATTCAGTAATATGATTTACCATAAACTACTGTCATTACAGAAATGGATAAATATCTTTCTGCTTGGGATGAATTCCTAAGAGAGTTGTTTTAAAATTGGTGAGCCATTCATTATAGAACAGAGTGATTATTTAATGCACAGAGTGTGTGCCTTCAGGCTATAGCTTTGTTTAGCTTGCACACAACTGTCAGTGTTAACTCCCTTGTTGTATAGCCCACTTTCTGCATATTTTACACTGTCCTTGAAAAATGTCACTTATTTTTGTTACATTTCAAGATATAATCAAACTGGATATTAATTTCAAGAAAAAGCATTTACGTTAGTGACAAAGTAAGTACTGATAGGAATCTCCTGCTTTTATTGTGAAGACAAGGTTCAAGGGTATATGGAAAGACAATATGGTATAATATTGGGTACCTGAAGTCTCATAATACAACTTACAGAAATCAATATAAGTACTAATTTTTTGACTGAATCTCTAATAAACACTGAATCTGGGTAATTTCATGAGATATGGTTCATAGTTTCATAGGTTCATAGGTAGGTACTAGGCTATTGGCCCTAGGACCTATGTAAGCCTAGCCAAAAAGGTACCCTGGCTTTCGCCACCCAAGAAAATTATTTTCCTGTGCCCCTGTCAAGCAGAGCCACAGTAGTGATGATGAATTTCCTATTTCCCATCCAATCATCAAGTGATTACAGTGTTTAAAGTGATTAGAATTATTGTTCATGAAGCTATACATTAAAGCATGTTGCATTTTTCCTGCCAAAATATTAGCATTCTGCCATACATATTTCACTGAAAAAAGACTGGAATGACTACAAAAGCTGACATAATCCACATACAAATCTGCTTATTGTACTGCAGTGAGAAACACTTAGACACTGCAAAACATGCACTCTTGCGCGCACGCACACACACACACACACACACACACACACACACACACACACACACACACACACACACACACACACACACACACACACACTCACAGATACAAATACATACAAACATGCAAAGTTCTGACATGTGAAAGGCCACATGCTAAAAACATTACTGACCTGGTATTTTAAATTATATTGTAAAGAAGAAGATAACAGAATTGTGTATTTATTTGCTTATTTATTGACAGTTGTTTACCAAAGTAGTCTTGTTGGGCAAAGCTCCAAAACAATAATTCAAAATTATAAAAAATGTAACCTTTATGAAGGGAGTATAAAATATACATACAGATATGACTACTGACAAGAACTTCTTCCTCATAACTAGCCAAAATAATACATCTGTTGAAATGGTACCCCACACAAAGCTACTCGGCATACTTATTGATGATCAATTAAAATTTGACATTCATCTTCAAACTAACAGAAAGAAAACCCACCAAAAAACTAGGAATGTTTAATCATCAAAACCACTATCTTATTCCCTCAACTAGACAAGTTCTGTCAACCACCTTCCTTATTCCCTCTCTCTTGTATAGTGCCCCCCTCCTTACTTATCCCCAATCTGGTCTAAAGACAAAATTAACTTCCTGCTATAAGAAAATCACAAAATTTGCAACTGGAACCAGATCCTATACCCACCACTGCAATGCCTTCCATTTACTAAATTGGCTTGAACTGCCCAACTATCTCTCCTACATCCAACTCACTTATGCACATAAACTCATCTTTAAACCTTTTCTCTGCCCCTCTCTCACCACCACTCTCAAGATGCACCAACCAGATAGATTACTCAGGTCCAACAATCAGAACTGCTCGAACTATACAAACCTATATGTACTCCAGGCAAATATCTGCTATCTTTCTCCCTAGCAACACTTTGGAATTCCCTTCCTCCACAAATTCATACCACCAATTGCCACTCCTCCTTCAAGTCCCTACTCCATTCTCACCACTTATCTCACTGGGAATGTTCATGCTTTCACCCCTCCCGACCTCTCTATCGGTCCTCGCTTTCTTCCCACCTCTCTTCTCTATCTCCTACTCACTACTATCCTTGATCCCTAAAAAAATAAAAAAATAAAAAAACAAACAAACAAAACATTTCTTCTTCTGCAATTAGATGTTTTTTGTTTCCTTTACATCTGTTGTAATATTGTATTGTCAACTTTTAAACCATGTTTGAAGTTATATACTACTAAGTTTTAAAACTATGTATTATCTTTTACTGCTAAATTGTTTAATTCTTAACATTGTTGGAGCGCCCCACCCCCACCCCAGGACTCCATTGAAAATGGGCTCTTTTGGCCCTGTTAACTATCCTGGTAAACAAACTGTAAATAAATAAAAAATAAATAAAATAGTCGTACATTGAGTATAATATCTGCATATTGATTTTTGAGTTTCCAATATAGAAACAGGGCAGCAAAAGCATAACACAGCCACATAAATTCTGATGCATTTTTACAGAAGTCTGGTAGCAGAGGCTACATATCCATAAATAGACATGTAGAAATGGTAAGTATCATTAACAGTTTAGGAGATGTGATGTGGATACAGTGCAGATGAAGTACCAGTTAGAGCATACAAAGGTTCATTAGTTGAAAGTAAGGAAACACGCATATCTTTATACATTTACTGGGAAAATAATTTTAAAGTGTCTGTTTGTAACTAGAGTCCAAGAAGCAAAATAGCATTGACTGATAAAAAATCATGTTGTAATGATGAAACTTATTTCTTTACTTTTTGTATTATTACTGGGTGGGTGTGCTAATATACTAACCAGCTTTAAGCTAATGCAAAGATACAGAGCATTTCAAACCAGATTGCACACAAATTATACATCATAAAATCATTGCAGGTAAAAGGAACATACACAAACATAGATGCATAAAAACTTCCTTTGAACCATTGCTGATAATGCAAAGTTATATAGCAGGTCTCATATACAAGGAGGTATAGAAAGGATGACAAGATTCTACAATTCATATAACTGAAGTGCATTATTTGTATCACCAAATCCACTGGAAAAGTAGTATTTTTCCAAGATTACAATCACATTACATAGCCAGTTACTGAAAACTCCCATTTACCTTGAAGCCACAATTTCAAGATCTGACAACACCCTTGCTAAGCGAGTCAGCATATTGTGGTATGACAAAATATAGCATTATCCAAACCTGCAACTGAGAATCTTGACTGTCAATATATCTTACACCATCTTGTTGGGGGTTCATACTAGAAAGCTAATGAGCACAACTAGGGGGAAAAAAAAGGAAAAAAGATATTTAGAAGAAAACAAGTATACACATACAGTATTTTAAACTTGGAAACTATTTAAAAATGTTCCCATGAGAGAGTGAAGCCGGCTAATAACACCATCCTACTATTTAATGCTGATGGATAAACTACACTTTTTCACCCTTTTCATTTTCATTTATTTCAGTTGTTATTTGAAAAAATGAAATGTTCCTTACTGAACCCATTTCTGCCATGACCCAGGCCAGAAGAGCAAGGGAGAAGTGTTTCCTACTGAACCTTTTCTGCCATGACTAGAAGAGCAAGGGAATATTTGATATCTATCTATATAAAAAAGAAATATATATATATATATATATATATATATATATATATATAAAATACACACACACACACACACACACGTGTGTATATATATATATATATATATATATATATATATATATATATATATATATATATATATAAATATATATATATATATATATATGGATGGACCTTTTGCATGTTCACTCATGGCATTTGGTATTTCATTCCATTGTAGTCTGACTTCATCCTGCCTTAATCACAAGTGGTCTTGCATTCAGCGCACTGGCAGCTTAACCTCTCTGGGCTAAATTTTTCCAGTGACCCCTTATGATGGTAAAATTATGGGTATTGTTATGTCAGGCAGGCAGGCAAAACATCTGCAAGCCATCACTGCTGCTAACAGAGGGGGACTGTTTGCTTGGGTTACAGCCCCATTCTCTGCATACCAGCATCACTCTTTGTAGGCTGGGCAGTAAATGAGTTGTGACCTTTAGGAACATATCCACCATAGAACATAGAACAGCTATGTGTCTAGAATAATCCATTCACCCAGACCAGCTGCCATTCTGTGTTCCAAATACACTGGGTATGACCAACTGTGTACTTCATAGTACCAAACCATTTCCACCTCCCCACCTGCACCCGGGAAAGATGAGCAGAGAGAGCTCCTTCACCCTTTTCTGTTTTTGCAGCAGCTCTAACAGATATCCGAGTCACTAATTGAACTTGGTGAACTGATCTATAGTTTTATTCCTCTATGCTAGTGGACCCAGTTGTTAAGTGGACATTTTAGAATAGCCAATCAACCAGTATATTTTTGATGAAATTGCTGTTCATGTATAAAAACAAGGCAGACATTGGGTGACCATGAAAACTCTATATGCACACCGACATGGATGTCAGAAGTGAACTGCTGACCCTGGATTATAGAGGAAGATACCATGAACACTGAAACACCATTCTTCTGATCAAAGGTATTATGAAATTTTTGATGAAGGAGTGAGTGTGACCTTGATTAAATTATTTAACCAGACATTGCTCCCAGGTCAGTGGGAGAGCACCTTGACTATCTACTTCTGTAGAAGATAAATGTGGACGTGTACAAAGGATTACATGCCTTTGGAGAGTCACCACACCTAAGATTGGTGACAACAACAAAATAACTATGTATGGGGCATCATTTGTTTTGTGGGACAGCTGCCCATTTTCTGTATTTTTCTATAGCAAGAATAATGTTGGAAAAGGGGCTTAGGAATTTTATGATTGGGTTGACAGGGTAGGTTAAGAAGCAGGTGTAGACATATAGGAGATGAAACACAGACTGGGGTGGTAATGGAACCAAAAGGTTGGGAGACACCATAATTGCAGATAAGCAGGAAAACGTAGAGATACACAAATGTCCAGCTTGAGAACAGTGAGAATCTGGTTCTCACTTTCAGTCCTGTCATCTCTGTGTCATCTGTCAGCTGCCTAGGTCAGTGTCATATGCATCATTTTTGAAATCTGATGCAAGGGATTTTCTACCATTCTGATTTGGGCACTGAAGCCCATCTAAGTTATATCTTCCACCAACCTTGTCAACTTATGTTGGGTGACAAAATCACCAGCTCCACTGGTATTAACCCATGAGAGTACCTCTGCCCACTTGCCAGGGAAGAGCTACCTGATGCCGGTGGAGCAGGTAGGGTAAGAGTTGTAGAGGCAACACTGTCAGGCTGTAAACCTGAAGTGCTGGTTGTCTGTGTGCCATCTGTGAAACTATCTTTGGCCAAGTATCAGGATTTGGTCTACATCTTTGTGAAGTTAGTCATTTTGTTTTCAGTACACATGTATACAAATAGAAGAATGTTAAGAAATTATAAAAAATATATAGAGAGAAAAATGGGGTGGGGGAAACAAAAAAATGCATATTGAATTAGATGCATGGCTTGCTACATTATTTTATTTTTTCAATACATAGATATATGATAACTAACTATTGTACACCTTTGCCATATCCATATATGATGGGAAGGTATTAATGCATCATAAAATAAAAAGAAAATCTCACTACTATGATATAGGAAATAACAGCCTTTATTTCCTTATGTCATATGATCAGCTGTGGTGGTGCAGTGGTAGCGTTGTTGCCTCACAGAAAGAGGTTCTCTCATTCAATTCTCGGCTGGAGTGCGGGGAGTGCCTTCTGTGTGGAGTCTGCATGTCCTCCCCGCAGTTGGGTGGCATCGTAATACATGTGTAAATGGGTGTGCCTTCACTGAAGGTTGAACGTCGAGCTGGCACCTTGGCATTCGTGAAAATCTACTGCCAATTATTAGTGGACCGGAGTTCCACTGTGGCGACCCCCTAACTGGGAAAAGCCGAAAGACAACAACAACATTTCCTTATGTCATATAAGATATATGCATTCACATGTAATAACTTCAATTACCATAATTGAATTGTTCCTGACATTCATTACTGCTTTATTATTTTAGAACTATAACCCTGCAATAAAATGTATTTGCTGCTTCTGGGTATTGAACTCTCAGTTAAGCTGATGTTCTCACTGCTGAAAGCAAGCAGCAGGAGCTATTAGAGAAGACATGCATGCTTGATCTCAAGGGTGAGGTATACCTGCTCAAGATGCTAGTGAGTATGTGACTAAAAATACTTACGTGGCTTGCATTTGGACCTGAGGCATGCTTATTCCTTGCCTATTTGAGGTGAGTTAGTCTCTCCTGGTGCACCTCACAGTTTGCTGCTATTTCCTCTGTAGTTGTACAGCAGAAAAAGAAAAAAATATATGTATATGTATATCTACACACACACACACACACACACACACACACACACACACACACACACACACACACACACCTATATACATATATATATATATATATATATATAAAAGCATAATGATTACCTGTGTTGGTTGGCTGGATAAATAATGCCATATCATAAACAGGTTCAGGTTATGGGTCAGTATATTTACACAACTGAGGAATACATGCAGTGCTAAATTAATTCTCCCCTTGGGTTAGGAGGTTCTAGGGTGCTGATTCCACACACCACTGCCAGGTGTATTTGCACTAAGGCAGCCTAAGTTACAATGTTCACTTTTTCTTAGGCAGTGAACCATTTTTCTGCTCTTCTAAGTGAAGAGCAAATGCTAAAGCCATTAAAAAAAAATATGAGATGGAGAAAAAACTGACATTAAAATTATCTCAGTCAATATGTATATCTAGTAATGACCAGAGAAATAAATGCATTCAAGTGACACATTCATCCTTCTCACATCTCCTTGCAATGTACTTTTGGGTGCACATTATCAGACATGTAGTCAATAACAAATGTGAAAGTGGACAGACAACAGCTGACATATTAGTAATACTGGGAATGGCTAAGTTTTAAACAAAACAGTGATATAACAAAATGTAAATAAATATGTATGCAGACCACCCTCTTTTAATAATTACCTGTATTAATACCCTACCCTACCGGTCTTATTTCTCTGACTTCATTTCAGTTATACTTAGTGCTACAGGGACAGTCATCTGAGATGTGGAATATATTCAATAACTACTATCCAGCTTGACAAGCAGTGCACAAATGTAAAAGGTAACAATTAAAACAATGCACAAATTGTTTGGACAACAATTTAATGGGGATATGAAAAGAATCAAAAGTGTATTTCTAGCAATGAGCAGACCTACTAGTGCATTATACTGACACATTCAGACTTCTCGCATCTCTTTGTTGCATCATTACTATCATCTATGTCTCACAATTTCAGGACTTTAGGTAATAAGAGCAGAAAATCTTTTCTTTTCCAGCCAGCACACACAGTTAATAGTGATACCATTCAAAATGACATATCTGTTGGTCATGTTTACTCAATACTAAGATTAATTGGGTTTCCCAACCCAATATATTCATACACCAAAATGAGAGTCAGTATTTATTATGACCTACCTCAGTAAAATGATGTGTAAATAGGTTATGAACCCTGCATGACATGCACTGTTTCTCCAAGCTCATTTCATTTACACCTTGTGCCACAAAGACAGGAATGAGACAGCTTGAATTTCTTCACTTAGTACTTTCCAGATTGCTTGGAAACATGCATGCGAAAGCAAAATACCATTGCACTAATAGAATTATAAATTAAATTCATCACTTTTAACATTATGTGGTGAACTACTTTTCAGTGATTCTGATCACTGCCAGTCAACGGAGCACAATTCCAAATGATATGCAAAGGATAACAGAAAAAAGGGACGTTTTGAAAGAAATATGTTAAATGTACACTTCTGATGTTTCCTCACTTTACTATCTTGAAAGAGTAACCTGTGTGGATTTGAAGAACCATCAAACCAGGGTATTAGGAAAATCATTTCAGATTATTTCCCATATCTTCTAAAGAGAAACACATATATTAGAAAGGAGAAAAAGTGACATTATATCAAGTCAAATTGAAAGTTAAACAGAAACAAGTTATGAACATTTTCCTTTCTCATTTGCCAATAAATGTCTTAATGAGTGAGATATTGGTAATATTAATCAAAGGGTGTAAAGAATTCAACTGTATTCCTCTCTTTATTCATGGTACCCCATTCACTTATTTATGCTTTCATAGGAGCAATGCTATCTCATGTTTCCTGCACGTGACATCTATCAATGAGTAATAAACTCCCCTGAATATCCACATTTCTAAGCAAGAGGCAGTCACTTTGGCCATAAAAATAGCATTTGAATGTTCGGAATGTTACTTTCTCAACTCGGCCAATGTACTTTAACTTCCTGACACACCCTCAGTAAATGTACATCACAAATGTAAGATTGTGAGACACTGATTGTTCCTGCCGTCAGACTAATCATTGACACCTGCTAAGCATTAGCAGGTAAACCTTCTCATTTCTTATTCTTGCAATGCTAGGACATCTACATGCAATCATGTAGCTCCTCATACCATATTTATCTTCCCTACACATTGTGTAGATTGTGGTCAGACCTCTCAACCGTCCTGAATTACTCGGTTTTTACTGAGTTTTGGGGTCCCAATAATAGGGTTCCATGATTCCCGAGTGGCACCCCATTATTCCCAATTTTTCAGAAGTATTTTGTTTTGATTTTTGCGCTTTTGGGGCTGATGTCATCACATGCGTGATGACGTCAGCTCTATCAACATGCCGTGTATCTGTTTCAATACTGGACTGCTGTGCAGGAGAATTTATTTACTTTTTAAGCTGTTGGAGTTCCTTTTTAAGCATGGTACGAACTGCCATTCGGGCAGGGAAAGGATTTATTTACATTTTACCTTTTAAGCCATCAGAGTTCTTTTTAAGCCAGGTACAAACTGTCGTTCAGGCAGGGAAAGGATTTATTTACATTTTAAGCCATTGGAAAGCCAAATATATGCCATTTAGGCAGGAAAGTGTCTATTGAAAGGCACGAGGATTTATTTGTCAGGGAAAGTGTCTGTTGAAACTTGAAAGGCAGGATTTATTTATTCTGATTGGATACAGAACAGTGTGTGTGTGTGTGTGTGTGTGTGTGTGTGTGTGTGTGTGTGTGTGTGTGTGTGTGTGTGTGTGTGTGCATGTATGAGCTGCTGTTTGTCAGGGAAAGGATTTATTTTCATTTGCCTTTCGGGCAGGGAAAGGATTTATTTACATTTTAAGCTGCCAGAAAGCCAGGTACATGCTGTTTGGCCATGAAAGTGTCTGTTGAAAGGCAGGAGGATTTATTTGGCAGAAAAGTGTCTCTTGAAACTTGAAAGGCAGGATTTATTTATTCTGTTTGGATACAGAACAGTGTGTGTGTACAAACCGCCAGATACAGAAGTGTGTGTGTGTGTGCATAAATGCCCCAATGGGATACATATGGTGGCTAGAGGTACTCAGGCTCAAACCCTGCACCTTAGGTACAGGTAAAAAGAGCATAAAGTCCCAAGCCACCATCACGTGTGAATTTATGCCTCACAGTTTTGTTCTGTTCCTCATTAAATCTCTGGTTTTCAGGATTGGTGGTAAAATAAAACCTTTTATCCTAGCAATTTTCTAAGTTTATAAGATCAGTATTTGAAATGTCCCTATTTTGGGGCTGTATTCCCCCATTATTGGCTGTGTTCTGTATTTTTGTGCTAAGAAGTTGAGAGCTATGGTGAGACATGAGAACGGAATTCACTAAATGATAGCCATTTAAGTTTGTCTACCTGTCATTCAGGAAGCTGCTGATTTAGCTTAGTGATATGTTGCTCTGACTGCAGTGCCCAGGGTTCTAGGTTCAAGACTAGGTAGTTAACTGCATGGTGATAACACAACATTTTATGCAAGCAACTTCCCAAACTTATACAAGCAATGTTTAAAATGTGTCCCTGGTTTTTGGCCTTTTGCCCCCCCCCCAGTTGAAAATAAGTGCAAGAAGCTGTGCAACATGCCTATGGCTTACACTACTGTGATTCTATATTTTACACACACACACACACACACACACACATATATATATATATATATATATATATATATATATATATATATATATATATATTGTGTGTAGAAGTAGACTGTTATGGAATTTTTTTGAATAGGGCAGTTTTATCATTATTGGTGCATGCATTTTGCTTCATTGCCTACTGGAAAAATGTTCAAACAATACATTTAAAATGCAATTGTGTATGGAAGTAGACTGTTATCATGGAAATTTATTTTATTTATTTATTTTATATTTGTTGACCGGGCTAGTCTAGCTGGATACATATCCATTTTCAGTAGAGGCCCGGGGAGAAAAGCTCCAAGTATGAGAAGATTACTCCATACAATAGTTAGAATAAAAAAACAAGCTTAAAATACATTATAAAGCAAAAAAAATGTTTGTAAAGAGAGTACAAGTAATTTGTGTGTGATGTTCTGAATTGGACAGTTTTGTCATTATTGGTGCATGCATTTTGCTTCATTGCCTACTGGAGAATGTTTAAACAATAAATTTAAAATGCACTCTAACTCAAATTTAACAAGTGATTTGTATTATACAAGGAATATAATTTAATAAAGTCAAGAAAGTATATCAAAGAATGCATGCATGTTTCTTGTTTTGTGTGCAAGGGGCCTCTGATTTGAAAACAGCCCAAAGGTAATCTTTATTCACCACTGGCCAGATGCATTTTCTTTGGATGTGGTGTGGGTTTCAATGCTGTTTCAAAGAATGAGAGTTTCAAGGGCAGAGAAGTTTTAATTTGAACATGCATTGCAGGAGAGTGTACTATAACTTTATGAAAAGGTCAGGTATTTTTACAGGCATAGCCCAAATAATGAGTTCAAGTTGTGATATCTATCTTGCTTCCCACCAACCCGGGTAGATAGCACTATAATAGTTTTCTCCATTTCTACTTGTACATTGTGAATTATAGTATTGTTAATGTTGTTGTTGTGTCTTTCGGCTTATCCCGGTTGGGGGTCACCACAGCGGAACTCCGGTCCGCTAATGTTTGGTAGGGGATTTTTACATTCCAAGTTACCAGTCCTGACGCACAACCTTCAACGAAGGCACGCCCATTCACGCATGCCTCCACACAAGACGCTCTAGCTGAGAATCGAACGCGACAACGTCTTACTGTGAGGCGACAACGCTACCGCAGCACAATGTTGTGATGAATTACACTGTTAAACAACTGTTGTTTGCATTGCATTTTTAAGAATATTGTATGTTGGGGTGCTGCCTTAACTTGTGTTTAGTCATAGGTAACATTACCTTTTCAGCTGTTGTGCATATGATGGATGCATATATAATTGTGTTCACAGCCATCTTGTCTGTGTATCATAAATTATTGTTGTGCCTTTTTTGTTTCATCTTATACAGGGATATGGCACCTAAGATATCTGTACCATTCAAGACACTATTCACTGATGCAAAAATGAGGTTATTATGCAGGCCTTCCACCACTATGAAGATTTTGTCTTATGGAGGGCTAGAGGTGACGAATATACCCAAGACAGGCTATGACATCAGGTGATCCATGACATCAGTGTTGTCAGACAGCATGTGAGAACTTGCTCTTAGATATGATACAAGGCAAGGGATATGATCAACTCTCTGACCACTCTAGGGCATCTACAATTGCCTGAGAATAGGTGTACTCCTAGGATGGGTGCTCTTGCTAGAGAACCACCCATGACTGAAGCAAATGAGTTTATCTTCATTGTCAAAGATCCAGGTATGCAAAATAACAATAATGTAACTGTCATTCTCTATATCTTTATATGCATATATCTTATATATCTGATTTATCTAGATCCAGCAATAAGTGTGTGTTAGATGACACAGTACAAGAGAGATAGAGGAGAATGCTTGTGGTTGGGAATTCAAATGGTCAGTAGCTTTTTGTATGAGATGATCTGCATGTGTAAAGGAGAATTATCTGTGTTTCTTGTTTCATTTGTACTGTGATACTTATCATCCTTCTTTCTTCTGCCTTCCTTACAGACAAGGACATTTGATTGCAGTATACAAACCACCAGCACATGGTAAGCACACCTTTTTATTGTTATTAGTGTATATAAGGTAGATTTAGATCTAACTGAGACTAATTTTTGTATTGCTTAAGCATCTATTATGGTTTAACATATCTTTTGTATAACAAACTTTTGATCATTTTCATTAACTGTTTCTCTTTCTCTTGTTGTTGTTCATTTTGCTTGATATCATAGGTGATCCTAACTGTGGCACTGTGGAACTTGGTACCCTCTGATGATGATGGTGGCAATGAAGGGCAGTCTTGGCTGCAGAGGGTCAGTCTGATACTGAGGTCATGGATCCCACATCCCTTGCCCATATCTCAGGCACAGTTAGTATTCCTACACATACCCATTTTAAAGAGCCCTCTGATATAGCACAGGCTGAGAGTGACAAAGATGATCAGGGTAGTGTGGTTACTCTGGTTGTAGAGCTGGTTGATTCACCTCAAAGCCATTGTGAGAGAGATGTCACACAAGAGGGTTGGGAGATGTGCTCTGAGGAGGCCTGCTGTCCACCCTCCTCCTGATGCTGGTGTGTCATTAGATGCCAGCAGACATATGTGTAGGCCATAATGTAAACACAGGCATGTTTCACCTGGACTTCAAAAAACATAGTACGAGTACTACATATGCATTCTGACATGCGTGACTGTCTGAACTGTGTGGGTGACTGCTTACACAGGATGAATGCAACACTAGATCAGGAAGTATCTCTGATGGAACATCTGCTGGTGGGTAGGTATCCACTTGGCCTGAGAGCTACTACATTACCAATGTTATCTGACATGGCCATGCATGATCCCAAGAGTGGCATTACTTCCACTGCTCCATCAGTGATTTCCTTGTCCACTCCTAGATGTGGTAGACCATGGAATTGTGTTTCTGGATGTAGTAGTGATGGCGGCTCATCCAGCAGACATCACTCACGATTAGGGTAGTATTTCAATTTCTAGCTAAAGGTATAGAAGTAGCAGTGCAAACCTTAGCAGAAGTAGTTCTCATGGATGGGAGGCAATGACACTGAACTATCTGTAATACATGGCTCACATCTGTCTGAAATGCCAGGACACAGTGTTAGCACAGTGCTTGACTGTATTCATGCAGATACATACACACATGTGCATGCATGTACATACACACACACACACACACATACACTCTGAAAAAAAACTAGCCTATACCACCTCACACACATGCAAGCTATCTAAACAGTACTTTTGAGTGCTGTTTGCCTCTTGTTACTGTCCCTGACTACTGTATAGTTTAATAAAGACATGTGTTTCTTACTCATTCACACTCACCTCTTTGGTGTCAGCATTGTCCTCCCGCCATACTTCCAACCACCCTGTGCATGTGGTTATGAATGTACCATGCTCTTTTCACATATCTTTGTTACTTAGGGTTGCAAATATGTCTGATGCACTCAATGCATAGCTGCTGCTTGCTTATTCACAGGCTTGCATTATCAATAGTGATCGCAGAAGAAAATATTTTGATTTCTTGTCCCTACTCATTTGTGAATGATTCTTTATATATTTGTTGAACCTCATTGTCCTTTAGTTAGTATTGTAAGTAAGGCAGTTGAATCAGTAGGCATTTCAGTATTCTTATTGTTATACTTATGCAAATGTGGCATAATTGACCTCTTCCATGGTTTATAGACAGTAGTCAAGTGTTTTCAACACAATAGAAGCACTTAATATAGCTGTTAATGAATCTGGTTCAAAATGTCCAACTAAATATATGTTTTTCTACAAGGTTGGCCTAGTTATCTGCTATTACCATGCTACTTTATGTCACCACCTTTATTTCCTGGTCTTTTTTTTTTCTTTTCACATACAGGTATAGACAAAGTCTTTTGAGCAATGATTCATAGTTAAGGTAGTATAATAAAAATAAAATGTGTTATTATTCTTCAAATAAGTACCACCATAATAATACTACAAAATAGGAAAATTTCAAGTTCAGGAAAGAAGCTGCTTTGAAATGTGACATGTCCCCATCAGTGAAAGGAAAAGATACACACCAGCCTTCAGAAATACTTACAGTTTACCCATCTATGCATTTTTATAGATTTCAATAATTTAAGTAATTGTGGTAGCTATAGTTTCTGTATTCTATTTCAAGGACTTTGAGAATAAGAATATTGTCACAGCCATGAGTGCATGCACAAAGGGCATATATTGCTTACCTGTGTTTTTACTGATGTAATCTCCCTCTGTGTGGGCTGCTTTCATGTTTAAATATTCATGAGCATCCAGTGATATATCAGTGCAGTTGTATTTCTTCCACTCAGGTGAATTTGCCTTATCACTATTTTAAAGTGGTGTACATTTACATTTAGTTTTTTTCTTTTAAAAGCCACAGTAAAAGTCTGCCTTAGGCCATTTGTTTACCTTTGTTGGGCTGCTTGCACAGAATCACTGTTTTTTTTTTTTTTTTACTAAACAGAGTAAAAGTTTTACACAAAATAGAAACAAGGCATGGGAAGTGTGGCAGAAACTTAAAACAACACACCTACAGTGCTTTAAAGAACTTTGTAACCATACCAAAAATGAAGTCAACCTCGAAAAAAGCAATACTTTCTGATTTACAAAATAACATAGGTCTAACCTTCAAAAATTCCAGTCATCCATTAAACAAATTTTGCACCCAGGAACTGACAATGTCATTAAGCCTTGTCGCAATAGCTCCTCCCAAGAAACAGTCATCAAGTATAACTCGCACTTCATTGACAGCATTGCTGCCCTCACCAATGAATCCTTTTCTGACTTATCTGAATCATGTCTACCACATCCAGTAAAACCCTCACTCTAAAACCAGTTGCCACCTCCTTCATAAAAAAAATATAAACAAACCCTGCTCACCCTCTGTAGATAAACTTCTTGCAGAATACCTCAAAAGTGCTGCAACACGATTGCATATCTAGTCTCCCGTCTTATAAATAGGTCAGTACAGGATTCCTATATTCCTACCATCAGGAAAAATGCCATATCATCACTCTCCATAAAGGTGGCACTTCCACTGAGATATCTAATTTCAGACCCATTGCCATCTTATCCCCCTTCTTAAAAATATTGCAAAAAGTGTGTTCATAAAACAACTATTTGACCATCTCTTAAAGTAACAATTACTAACCAATACTCAGCATGGTTTTAGACCTGCCAAAGCATGAGAACTGTCCTCATAACTTTTCTAGATAACATAAATAAAGCCAGGGACAGTGGTTACATCATTTCTTCATTATTGATAGACATATAAAAAGCTTTCGATAGTATGCCTCATAAAAAAAAAAAAAACTCCTTCAACAACTGTCCACAATGGGTATCTCAAAACCAACTCTTCAGTGGTTTCACAATCACTTGTCAGAACACTACCAGACAGACAAATTAAATTGTACTCTTTCCCCTTACGTTCCCACCATTACAGGTGTACCACAAGGCTCCATCATTGGTACTCTTCTGTTTAATATTTTTAGCAGTGATCTTCATACTTCTCTACAAAAACTGTCCCTTTTACAGTACACATACCATTCCACTCTTATCTGTATCTCAATCGAGAAAACATAATAAGACTACACCCCATGCTTTTAATTCTGTTGAAAACTGGCTTTGTAACCATCAACTTCTTCTTAATCCAAAGGAAACCAAACTACTTTTATTTTTCCCCAAATCAAAGAAAATAACTTTAATATCACATCTCTAAACAAGACACCAAATTGAGGTAGTGCCCCATTCAAATCTGCTGGGAGTTACAGTAGATAACAACCTCAGATATGACCTATACCTGCTAAGCAGTGTAAAAAAACTAAGAATGCTATATAGAGCCAAAACATTTCTTCCTGCATTTACCATAGTCATTCTTGCCTCTACATACCTAGTGCACATTCTAGTATATGCTTTTAACCATCTGCACTAACTTCTGGGCCCCCCTAACATCTAAACTAGAACAGTAGAATAAACCATCAAAAATGGAGATGGAATTCCTGCTTCTTTCCATCTCCATTTTTGATGGTTTATTCTACTTTTGTAACTTTGGATAAGGAACGTCTACCTGGTTTATTGGCAGTAGTTTTGTTTTTGACTATTTTACTTTTGTTTGTGTTATCTGCTGTCACCAGGAGCAGGGATACGCAGAGTATGCAGAATATGGCAGGTGTTGAATTGGATTATGTTCCATGAGGTGAAGACTGTGTGAAGGAAGCCCTACAACGGAGGTTTCAGCAATATCTGGACTGTACTATGAGTGCTTCATGGCAGCTTGAGGTTTCCGCCCTTGCCGGTGATGTCACCAATGCGACTGATGACTTGGAGAAACCTCAGAAGTTACTTGACGAGATGGAGAAAGATTTTTTTAGGCTTAAATGCCTACAAACACAATGCATTAATTTGCAACATTGTTTGGATAAGAAGATAATTCCTCGGATACTTCGAGTATTCAATATGCCGAGTCAAGGTGGACAGTACCCGGAATTACTTGCAAAATGGCAGCAACTGAATCTAGAGGTAAACCATAAATATTTACAGCTCCTCATTGACTTTTTTCAACCAGAGGAAGCTATGTTAATTGACAACATTAAAAGGAACCAGCAATTGATTTTTAACGGCTTTACAAACTCATTAGTGCAGCCTTTGTTTGAAAGCCTGCTCGATGAAGTTTCTGCTTTTGAACGCAAGTTACTACACCAGAAAAGGAACAAAGTTACTAGGGACGTTAATGACTTTAAGCTGGGCCACGTCTTTATGTGGCCCAGGCATGGACAAGTTGCTGTTAATAGTGTCAACAGTGTTAATGATGATATGCATATGACAAATAATTTAAATGACAATGCATTGAATGCAGTTAAATCTTACAATAGGTCGAACAGAAGTTCTAATATGTTTAAGGGTAAGGTGAACAAACAGAGTGTTAATTATGATGCAAAAACTGATAAGATAATACAACAATCTGCTAATATCGAGATTGTATCATTAGAGCACAGTAATGACTTGTTGAATGATGAATTGGTATTGAATCATGAAACAGTTAACACTGAACATAGCCACACAGCACCCATTCTGCTGGATAACACTAATAATGTCTGTGTAGATTCTAGAAATGTGTCTGATATGAATTTATATCCAGTTGTTCAGGTCATAAATGATAAATCTGCTCCCCTGCTACAGGCAACAGAGGAAGTAGTCCGACCGAAGAGTTTAAGGAAGTCAGTTGATCAGAGTCAGAGTCTAGGCACTGAAATTTCTTTTCCTCTGCCAGTCCATTTGGACAAGGGCCCGAGAAGGACACGCTCAATGAGCCGGGGCCGGCAGAAGAGGAAATACTCAGGCGAGTCAGTACCAAATCAAACAATAAAGAGAATGTGGACAAACATCCAGAAATGTTAGTCCATAATGTATCCAATTATGAATTATCAGAAGATGATGTGAAGCTATTACGTAGAGGTTTGAATTTTATCCCTAGAAGTCGTAGTAAATTGACAGAAATGGTCATAGATTTGAAGCTATTCTGTAGGAATGTTATGCTCAAGTTGACATATAATGGTTCCTAAACGGAACTTGATGAAGCAAATAAAGGGACACTAAGGTTCAGGAATCTTAGTGAATTTGTACCACTACACCATCCTCTTGTTGAAGCTTATTATAAGTTAACTGAAGAAGAGTTTTACAGATACTATGGTAATTTTAATATACCAGTGAAGTCTAGGAGATGGGATAATCTTAGTTATGAGGAGAGGCAGAGCCTTAAGAAACTACAAGCTGAAACTACCATTGTAATTAGACCGGCGGACAATGGTGGAAGGGTAGTTGTTATGGATATAGGACACTACAATGCATCCATGGTGTCTCTTTTAGATTATACGTTTTATAGAGTTGTCAGTATGGAAGATGTGTATGAGATTATAAGATATGTGAAGGATACGTTAATGGATATCTTTAGAAGTGGCATTATTGACCGAGAATTTTTAGAATACTTAACTATCAAGACACCTTTAGTCCCGATCATACAAGGCCTCCCTAAAATCCATAAAAATGCCAGAAACCCACCAATGAGACCGATAGCCTCAGGAAGGGGGTGGGCAACCAAACACTTATCAGTGTTTGTTGAGAAACATCTCAGACCTGTCTTAAATAAGAACGAGTTTGTGTTGAAGGACTCTAAACAGTTTTTGATTGAACTTTATGAATGTCTTAAGTTATACACTGAGGTAGATAAATATATTTTTGTAACACTTGATGTTCAATCTTTGTTTACAGTAATTCCCAATGAATTAGGATTAATATATGTTTTAGAGTATTTAAGAAAACATAGTGATTACTCTGTGGTCTTGACTGACTTGATAGTACATTTCCATGAGCTGGTATTGGAGAACAATCTGTTTATGTTCAGAGAAATTGTCTATAGGCAGCAAAATGGTGTAGCAATGGGTACCCCATGCACCAATAGTTATGCCAATATGTTATTGGCGCATTGGGAAGACCAGGTTCTTTTTCAGGAGGTTTTGTTCAAGAAACATGTGATTTTCTATCGACGATTTGTCGATGACCTTTTTGTTTTCTGGAATTGTACTAAGGAACAACTTGAGTCATTTATCACCACCATGAATAATTTGACCAATTATCTTAAATTCACTATGCAGTTTTCTGATCATAGAATAGAATTTTTGGATTTGTTTATAGAGAAACTACCTTGTGGTTTGATTAACACAGGGGTATATCGTAAATCTTGTTACTGCAATACATTACTTATGAGGTCAAGTATGCATCCGGCCTATATCTTTAGAAATATCATCAGGGGACAAGGTCTCAGAGCCTCCAGATTGAATCCCACAGAAGCGGGTTTTGTAGAGGAGGTGGATGATTTAAGGGAGAGACTATTTCAGAGAGGGTATAACATCAATGAGGTCAATGAGAATTTGGGTTATGCTTTTAAGTCACGATCCAACATAGCGGTACCATATTTTGGACCAGTCACCATGGATAAGGTGACAGATGTCACTAAGGAACAATCATATACCAAAGTTTCCACTTTTTTTCATCTGACCATAATGAAGTGAGGGATATTATCAACAGGCATTGGTCTGTTCTGCAGGTGGATAGTGATTTAAGGCATATTGTTGGGGAACAACCTCACTTTCTTTTTAGAAATAGAAACAATCTGAAAAGGATGCTTTGTCATCCTAGGGATGTAAGGAAAGATGGTAAGGTTGGAAACACCAAACCATGTAGACATTGTAATTTCTGTTCATACATTGATGTCAATACTATGTGTCTTCATCCTGATATGTGTATTGAATTTACAACTAGTGTTGCAGCTGATTGTATGATTAGCAAACTTGTATATTTAGCAGTATGCCAGGTTTGTGCCTCATTCTACGTGGGTAAGACTAATCGCTCTCTCAGAGATAGAGTAAAAGAACATGTCTACCACATTAGGAAAGGGTCAACACATAATGCCCTGGATAAGCAGGTATCTATACAGGGGGACACACATAGGTTTTTATTTAGGGTCCTTGAGGATGTAACACCTACCAAACGTGGAGTTGACATCATAAACCACATAGAGTCTAAGGAGAGCAAATGGATAATTAGGTTGAGGGCAGATAGTGGCTCAGGACTGAATGAAAGGGCCTCCATCAAACCTATGTTGAGGAAACATAGGAATATTAGATAATATACCTAAGTGTTACATAAGATATTCATTTTCACTTTACTATTTGTCATATACACCTTCACATTCTATTATATATATATATATATATATATATATATATATATATATATTTTTTTTTTTTTATAGATCATCTCTTGGTCTAGTTTCCATTTATATTGGATGCATTTTATTGATTTTATATGTGCTTTATATATGTTATAGGCTGTGCATTTTTGCTCTATGTTTAATTTTTAGCGTATAAATGAATGGTTTTACTTTAAGGCTTGATTAATTCTTATATGTGATAGGTTGTTTGATTTGAATGAATGTATATATAGGAAGTAGTTGGTCTGATGTACTACTCACGATCTGAAGAAGCTCTTGTAGCAAAAGCGCTTATCTTGTATACGAATATATATATATATATATTTTTTATTATTTTTCGATAATAAATTGAAGTGGATTTTTTACAAGTTGTGAATTCCTGCTTTGTTCCATTTCCATTTTTGATGGTTTATTCTACTTTTGTAACTTTGGATAAGGAACGTCTACCTGGTTTATTGGCAGCAGTCTTGTTTTTGACTATTAAACTAGAACAGTGTTATATGAAGGCAGCTAGGCTGGCAGAGAATACAAGTCACAGATCACATCACTATTCTGCACTAAAACGCTAAATCAGCTAGAATTATCCCAACTAAACTATATCTAACATCTTTTAACACAAAAAAATATATTTAATCCCGCTTCCTGCCCAGCTATAAGTGCAATTCTCCATCACTACATCCTAAATCATCAACTTCAAGCTTCTTACAAAAATCTACTTGACATCTATAAGCCTTAAAAAAAACTGAGGTCAAAGTTTTTCCTCACCCTGTGTAGCAAAACTCTGGAGTACAATTCCTGAACCAATGCAGGAAATAAATATCATCCATTTATTTAAGCTGCAAGTAAAAAAATCCTGTCTGACTCCGGGATTTACACATGGTGCTCTCCTGGCTAACAATTTCATCTCCTTCTCTCTAATACCTGTATAAATACTATCTCTCCTTTTCCTTGTTTTTATTTCTCTTACTCTTATTTCCCTTAATTTTAATCTTGCTTTTACGCATTATTTCTCCTAACTGCCATATCTACCTCGCTTATTACTGCTAACAGTACTTTTCACACTCTCCCCTCTCCTCATCTTCACTTCTTTGTTGCTGTTTCAATTTTCCACTGTAACATTTGTTTATGAGTCAGTAATAACCTCTCACATTTACATATAAAATAAAAAAAATATGGAAGGAAACACCAAGCCGAGACTTAATAAAACTCTTAATTAAAAAAATAAAATCAAGTAAAAGTGCACCATAAGTGCTTTCAAGCAAGCATGCCCCTCTTCAGATGATACATAACCAGTAAGGTACACAATTTAAACCTTGTTGTCACCAGTCAGATGCTAATATTTTACACTTCTTTTCCTTAATATGGGCTTTAAAGGGATAGCAGCATTTAAGACAGGATGTCTATCTGCCCCAAGCTTTATTATCCATTGAATTTCATTGCACTCAGTCTCATTTGTTATATCACCACCTCTGTCATGTTTGTAAATAATCTGTAACACCGAAAACAAAAAAGAGTGCCCAGCATTCAATTCGATATGCTGAGCAAGTGCATTATGTACATTCCTATGCTTGATATCAGAAATATGTTTAAATATTCTACTTTTCAACATACAATTGGTCTTTCCTACATAATATGAATTACACCCTTGACACATAGCTAAATAAATAACATTGCTAGTTCTAAAATCAGCATATTTATTCAAACTATACACCTGGGCTGTTCTAGGATGTACAAACAAATTATCTTGTGAGATGTAGTTGCATGCTTTACATGATGTAAAGCATGCAACTACATCTCACGAGATAATTTATTTGTACATTCTAGAACAGCCCAGGTGTATAATTTGAATAGGCTAATGCAAGATTTGCATAGGAATTTGCACAGGGTGTGAATTGGGAAGATAGTGTAATATTCACCACTCAGCACACATGGAGGCACAAGTTACGATACTGCTGCCTTTTGTGGATGATGTGTTCCTCTTATGGAAGGGGACAGAGGTAGAGTTGCTTTCCTTTGTACAATATCTAGAAAGCAGAACAGAATTTTTTAGGTTTTCTGTTAATTATTCCACAACTGAAATAGATTTTTTTTAGTTGTGAGACTGAAAAAGAATGAGAAGGGCAATACAGACACGAGTATTTTTAGGAAGGAACGCTGGTGTAACAGTCTATTATCCTTTGATAGTATGCACCCCAGGCATACCTTCGATAATATTGTGAAGGGTCAAGTTAGCAGGATCTCTCAACTATGCAGTACAGAAGAGAGATTTGAACAAGACGTAGGATATCTACACAGCAACGTAAAGGAAAGAGGGTACAAACAATGAAAATTAAACAATTTAATACAGGAGACCAAGGGTCGAAGGCAGGATGGGGCCAAACCTTGGTATAAATTGGGCTCTGACAGAAAAGAGAAAGAAGGTGGTCGTGACACCGAATTTTGTCGTATGCTTCTGACATATAGCAGTGATGTGGGAGGCATTTGCGATATCATTAGACAGAATTGGAAAGTGCTACGCACTGATTCCAAAATAGCGGATATTGTTGGGGCACAACCCAAATTTACTTTTAGAAGGAACAAAATTTTAAAAGACATGTTATGTCATGAACCCAGTAGTAATACACTTAAATCCACTTTAATAAAACAGGTAGGCACCTTTCCATGTCATAGATGTAAAGCATGCAACTACATCTCATGAGATAATGTGTTTGTACATCCTAGAACAGCCCAGGTGTATAGTTGGAATAAATATGCTGATTGTAGAACTAGCAATGTTATTTATTTAGCAGTGTCAAGGATGTAATTCATATTATGTAGGAAAGACCAATTGTATGTTGAAAAGTAGAATATTTAAACATCTTTCTGATATCAAGCATAGGAATGTACATAATGCACTTGCTCAGCATATCGAATTGAATGCTGGGCACTCTTTTTTGTTTATGGTGTTACGGATTATTTACAAACATGACAGAGGTGGTGATATAACAAATGAGACTGAGTGCAATGAAATTCAATGGATAATAAAGCTTGGGGCAGATAGACATCCTGGCTTAAATGCTGCTATCCCTTTAAAGCCCATATTAAGGAAAAGGAGGGTAAAATATTAGCATCTGATTGGTGACAACAAGGTTTAAATTGTGTACCTTACTGGTTATGTATCATCTGAAGAAGGGCATGTTTGCTTGAAAGTGCTTATGGTGCACTTTTACTTGATTTTATTATTTTAATAAAGAGTTTTATTAAGTCTCGGCTTGGTGATTCCTGCCATATTTTTATTTTATCTGCATTTGGCTTTCATTGTGAGTGAGACTTTGGTGCAAGGTAGCAATTCTCTTAGACTCAATTTTCCTCACATTTACATGTCATCATGTTTAAGTGTTGTTACATGATATTGTATTTATATTGTTTTTAATGAAAGTATATGTGTAGTATTTGTTATTCTATGTTTTATATATATATATATTAATATTTGTATCAATCTGAGCATTTACACTACACTGTAATATGATTTCATGTATTTTCTGTTCTTTTACTTGTGGACCATTTCTCCCTTGGCCTCCACTGAAAACAGATAAAATTATCCAGGTGGAGTTTCTCTAAACAAATATCAATAAATAAATAAATTCCAAATTAGCAGAAACAGGAAGTAGAAAAAATAAGGGCAAGAGGAAAGAAAACTGCTACCATTTGCAGACCCACACTGCAAGAAAGCAACTAGGGTGTTAAAAAAGAACTGTTATATCAACTAATCAGGTAGGAACTTTGAATAATAAAATGATGTGCTTTACAGGGATTTGGTGTTGACAGGGCTAATAATAGCAGAAAAATGTAAGTGTAGTATATTAGGTGTCACTTGGCTTGTTTCCCATTAAAGGCGAACAGGCGGGGTAGTTTTGTTTACATGCTTTATTACAAAGAAACACATCAGGATGGTTAGCACCATTACAAAATATAAACAAACTGATTAACTGATAGACTACACAGACATACATGCTTACATCGCAACAGCTAACTACAAAATGGCAGTCAGGCTGGGTCTATATTACGAGATTGAAATCCCATTTCCGCGAACACCACAAGGCCGACACATATAGCATGAACTACAGTAATGGCAAATGTTCAAAACCACGAAACATGAAATGTCCAAGTGTCATGGTTGTCTTGTCTGCAGTATAGCACCGTAAGGTAAGTGTGCAATAGTTACGGACCTTAGGGTTAGGGTGAGGGTTAAGGTAAGTGCATAGATAGGTAATGTATGTAAGGTTTAGTGTAGGGTTAGAACTAGGCTTTTGTTAACTATGTCTGTAGGGTAAGTGTGCAATAGTTACGGACCTTAGGGTTAGTGTGTGGGTTAAGGTAAGTGCATAGACAGTAATGTATGTAAGGTTTAGTGTAGGGTTTGAAGTAGGGTTTGGTTAATGTGTGTATGTGTTTTATTTATTATGTTTGGATATGTAGTATGTAGCGCTCGGTGGTTTGGGCCGACTATGACGGTTCGAGATTTGAAAATTCACGGTTTAGGGGGTTCGGCATATTTGCGGTTTGCGCTATGTGTGTTGATGTTGTGAAGTTCGATTATACGGGCTTTCGATGTCATAATATAGACCCAGTCAGGCTCGCATGTGCTCAGTATTTATATGCTTGTGCAAGCCCCTAGAAAGCTTCTTAAATGTGTACATACATATTGATCTACATCCTTCCTCTTCAATGAATTACCCACAATAAAACGACACTTGAGTAAGACATGCCATTATACAGACACTAAGAAATAAACACAATGTTCATGTCCAAGTCCCTGTGTATCTAGAACATGGTCTAGAAATGCGATCTGATCTAGTAATATAGCAATCAAAACTAGGTTTACCAACACGGCAAGTCAGTGGTGAACAACTTGCTTCAGGAGTTTCGGATTCTTCTCAGGAACAGGGATATTCACTGGAATGTCCTCTGGAACTGGAACACTTGATAACTCACTCTGAGGATATAGAGTCTTTCTCACAGGTATGATACTGCAATACAGGCTTGGACACCAAGATTCCACCTAAATTCCGCTCCTTTTGATTCCACAATGTACGACCTCGGCTCTGGACATTCACTTTTTACGACACTAGTCCAATCAAAACCTTTGCATCCTCACTATCTCCCCTTCTCATAATGGATTGAATAGTTTGCTGGTCTTATCATAATAGGATTTCTGTGATGAATGCTTCATTAACTGATTGGTTTTCACTGATCTGTTGTTCTTGACACATGGAACCAATAATGAACTACTAATTGATAATGAGGTTCTGGTTTGTCTCAGCAGAAGGCCCTGCGCAGTTGAACCAAGATGTTTATCATGAGGAACATTTCTGAGATTCAAGAGACTCAATAAATCATTGCTATTGTCTCATTTTGACTTCTCTAGTAATCATTTCACACTTTAAACTGCACTTTCTGCCAAACCATTTGACTGTAAGTACTCAGGGCTACTTGTACCATAAGTAAAGCCTCACTCTTCAGCAAATCTTTTGAACTGGTGGCTTGTAAATTGTGTACCATTGTCAGAAATAACTTTGTGTGGAGTACCATGGATTGCAAAATGATGCTTCATCTCAGTAATGACAGTATTGGATGCTAGATGAGGAAGTAGGTCAATCTAAAACCAATATGAATAAGAGTCTACTAACACCAAGAAATGTTGACCATTCCACTCAAAAATGTCTGTAGTTCCTGTTGACCAAGATCGTTCAGGAATCTGGTTTAGCTGAAGTGGTTCTTTCTGTTGATGTGGCTTAGTACTGTTATATACAGATCAAGATGAAAGTACTAACTCAATACCCTGTGGCATAGAAGGCCAACATACTAGTTCTCTCAACCTTCTTTTGGTAGAACCAGTTCCTGGGTGGCCACAATGCAAGATGGTAATATACTCTTGTTGCAAGGACTTTGGAACAATCACTTTTGGACCTTTTATGCCGATACCATTGTCAAACAAAGTGTCATCTCTGTAAGCAAAATATGGTTGCACTTCCACTGGTAAACAAGATTGCTTTGAAGGCCATCCTTTACTGATAAAGTGGATGAACTTCTGAAGAACTGGATTTGAGGCTTTATGACTTTTAAGCTCATCAAGATGTGTGGAAAAAAAATTCTTAGTTTCATGACTTCAAAATCAAGTTTCTCATTCTCATGCTACTCAGTGGTATTTCTGGGCGATCTGGAAAAATATCAGCAAGATGAAGAAGTTTACCTTTTGTGTGAACAAGACTGAAATTATACTTTTGCAATTTGAACATCATGTGTTGTGTTCTCGCTGAAGCTGTACACATAGTCTTTCTCAAAATGGTGACTAGAGGTTGGTAATCTGTTTTGATCTGGATATGTTTGCCATAAATATAACAATGGGACTTCGAACATGCAAACACAATTGCACAGAGGTCTTTCTTTATCTTAGCATGCTGCATTTCAGTTTGGGTCACAGTTCTGAATGCATAGGCTACTGGTCTGCCCTCTTGAAGAATGAATGCACTAAGACCAAACTTCAAAGTATCACAAAAAAGAGTAAATGGTTTGTGAACATCATAGTATCTGAGAGTTGGTAGACTGGCAATTCTCCATTTCAGGGCATCAAATGCTCTCTGATCTTGCTCTAACCATGACTAGTATACATCTTTGCATGTCAACTCTCTGAGCAGTGCTCAAGTCTGGAATGAACTTGCCTTGGTAGTTGACCATGCCAAGGAAACATTGTAGGACTTGAACATTGTCTAGAGCTGGCATCTCAAGAATTGCTGTTTGCGTGAAATGATTTGGTCATAAGTCTGAATTGGTAAATAAATGGCCAAGTAACTTCTCATATCCTGAACTTCCACTTCTGAGGATTCAGCTTAAGATTCACTTTAAGTGCTCTGTCCAGAAATGTCTTGAGGTTTCTGTCATGCTCTGCTTCACCATTACCTTCTACTAGAATGTCTTCTACTATAATAGCACACTAATATCGGTAAAAAGTTGCTCCAGTGCACGCTGAAAGACTTCACTGGCAGAATTTATCTCAAATGGCATTCTCAAAAATCTGTACCTGCCAAAAGGAGTACTGAAAATGGTTAGCAATGAGGACTTTCTGTTAAGCAAAATTTGCAAAATGAACTCTTTGCATTTAAGACAGAAAAAAAAGTGATAATTGGCATAATAGTTGCAACTTCTGCAACTGCATGCATTAAATGATGAATTCTTTTCAGTGCGTTGTTCAAATCTCTTGAATCAATACATATTCTGATATCATCTGAGCTTTTTGCTACTGCCATGGAGGATACACATTCAGTTGGAGTTGACAAACCAACTTGATAAATTACACCTTGCTGCATAATTTTATCTAGCACAGCTTTGACTCTGTTCTACATAGGTACTGGAACTTTCCAGGCTGGCCTGACAACTGGACTGACCTATGGGTCTGTGATGCCCAACCACTGGCCCAGTAATCAAGGATCCTCAATCTTCACCACTGGTAACAGTGGGGGACATACATTAGGAGGATGACAGGTGCACACACAGTATTTCCAACTGCAGGACTCTGCATCAAGTGCAATTTCCCTTAAGAGCCAGGGCTGGTTTCTCCCTCTTTCTCCAGATCCCCAATGAGAATCCCCACTGGCACAGCTATAGAGTTGAGATCTCAGCTGAGTGGCCAAGCCAAGACCTCCATTACTCTCTCTGTCCAAGAAGTGCTTTGTGTCCCTGTCTAAGTAGCTGACACTGACAGTAGCTCCTTCTGCACAGACTATAGGGTAGTTACTACTGCCACCAGCCACCTCTTTATCAGCTACTTTATGGCCCTTACCAAATGGTGTCTAATCTTACTGTGTAACGTTATTATCAGTACAAATCATAGTTTGAAAAAGAACAAGGCTATTATGAGTGGCCTACAGTGTCACCAAATAAATATGCCAGTAGTCTCAGAATTTAAATATCCCTAGACAGATCAGCCACAATGAAAGGTTTACATATATTTAATAATAAATAATAAACGAATAAGAAAATACTCAGTATATAACTATAGTAACATCAGAATTCAGTCTCAAATAAATAAAGAAAAATGTCTAAATTAAGCTTTGCTATACGTCTGACTATATCTAAGAGAATTACTATAACCTAATAACTTACTTAATTAGAGAAACAAGGCAGATGTGGTGAATACATCCTTTAGCTGATGTTGTCAGGTCAAAGACAGAATATAGAATGCTCAGTCTCAAATATTATTGCTGGGATAGCATGCAGAATAACATAATTTCTTGTCATCTGACTCTATCCCAGGTAAAAACCCCACTGCTGAAAGCTTGCGGTATTTAGCATCCACCTGTCAAAATACATAGATAAGGGCTTTTCCTCAGATCTTTGCAGATCCCAGAAGTCATAAAACAATAAAACACTTCCAGGACAATACATAAAACTTCTCAGCACAGACATTGTGTCTGTTGCTGCACTGAAGTGAAAAATAACATCTTTTTATGGCCTGGCCATAAAGTAATTTAATTTCAGCTGTTTTTCTGAAGTTAACCTTCTGTATTCTGGTTTCCATTGTTAAAATATATGCATCTAAACAGTTACAATAGTGCAGGTACATTTCCGTGCTATTCGAGTAGGGCACACTTTGGTTATATTTTAAGTACTTTGCAAAAACATTTTCAACACACACTTTTGTACCAGCAGTTTGATATACACCTGACATACAGTTCTAATACATTTCTAACACAAGTATCTTATGTGAATCATGTTGATATTCACAAATGACATTTAATTATTTACAAAATTCCAGATAGCTGTGCTGGCAGTATCTCCCTTTGTTATTGAGTCTAACTTCATGGAGTGCACAACTGGGAGTTTCCCTAACTTGTCTTTGAAAAGATCAGCATAGGTAGAGAACATAGACTGGATGAAATCAGAACAGTGCCTTTTAAGCCAACATGATAGACTTCCTTATCAAATGAAAGCAGTACCATTTTCAAACTGTCCCTGCGGCCTAATAATGATTGTACATGCCTTTTGACCACATAAAATTTCAAGTCATAGATGTTCCCATCAGAGTAACATGAAAGCACTACTGAACCTTCAGTTTGACCTTCTTTACCACCATATGCAACAAGCTTCACACACTTTGCCAAATCAAGCGTATCACCAGCATATATTCCAGGAAATGTGTCCGCACATTGCACTTTGAACCTGTGTCAACTTTGAGCTTTATGGGTTTTCCATTTATTTGAACACTACAAAATACTTAATTCCTTGCCCATAAATCTACTGTACTGACTCTTTCATTAGGCATAGACACACCATCAACATAAATCACAGCATTCTAACTTATCAACTTGTCTCTTTGAATGTTCCCTTTTAATAAATGAATGTCCCTTATTTGCTTTACAAAAAACTTTTGAAAATATTCCACTTATTACATATGTGGCAATGCTGACCAAAAGCTAAGCACCTTTCTCATTTGGGCTCTTGATTTGCACCACAATTACAACAGTTGACTACGAAATGGGTAGAGGCACATGCTTTGAGTTTGTTAACTCACTCTTGTGCTTTGCTGAGACTGTGCATACTCTGGAATTTGTTAGAATAGTATGGGGTTTCACAGTGACTGCTGCAGGGTTTGCAGCTGCTGCCATGTGCTTGGGCTTGTTTCTTTTAACCATGTGCTGCATACTATCAACATGAGCCCTAGGAGATACTGGAAGCATGCATTTCTCATTTGTAAGCATATTTGTGCGCTTTTCTGTAAGCTCATATATCTGACAAATCTAAATGGCTTTATTCATAGTTAAATCACTGTCATAAAGCAACATTTTTCTCACAGCATCATTGTTAATACCACACAAAAGTCTGTCTTTTATCGACTCATCCCTTAAATCACCAAGTCTGCACGTCTTAGCCTTGCTTCCCACTTCAGTTATATATCCTGCAAATGTTTCCCCAGGATTTTGATCTCTTGTGTAAAACAAGTGCCTTTCCATTGTAATATTCATTTGAATGGTTACAAATTTCTTAAATGTATGTGTTAAATAAAATCAGGAATTCAATACACAGGAGGTTCAGATTCAAAAGTTTACTAGTGTACACCAGGAGGCAAAAAAACGTACAAGTACAGAATTTTGTCTAACATGAAACAGGAAGCACATAATTTTATATAGGTTTAACATTCAAGCTGTGCCCACCTTACTGACGTGGTATGTCACAGGGCATCTACATCACTTTCGCTTACAGTCCTCTATTCATAAAAACTGCTGATGCTGTATATTTTAAAAAAGTTTTCCTCTGGTAACAATACGGCCTTGCTATCCACCTGGTCAGATATAATGTCTTTCTGTAAAGTTACTTCTTCAAGGTTTCATATCAGTTCGAATACAATAGCAGATTCAGTCTTTTAATACACATCTTTGTTCTCTGTTACACTTTCCCACCAGCTGAATGCTATCTCAGTAATACATATACAAGGCCAAATCATCCCAGCCGGAAAGAGCAGAAGATTTCATTATTTCACACATTTAATTTCCTGACCCAGCAGATAATCACTTGTGAAAAGCATAAACATTAAAACTTGCTAAGCTAGCATCTGCCAGGGTTGAAGGTCAGCTTGCTTCAAGCCACACTGCAGTTTCAAAACTACTTTACATTTAAACATGAATTAATCCTCTCTACTATATGATTAATAGAATAAAATGCATTATATATACTTTGCTTTTAAACTAGCATTTCTCATATATTCAGATACACATTTTTCTAACAGTATGTTTTAAGAACTCTGAGTTTTCCCTTGATTTAACCAGTACCACTAGATGACAGTTTTCCCCCTCCTCTGTAAACACAGCAGGTGCATACACAAATGAATACTCCCTTTCTATTGCTTCTGAACCAGCTAAAGTAATCAGAATAAATGTCTTTGTATGGTCATCTTTATCAGAAAATGCATCTTGTATGAAAATATACTTTTGCTCAAACACTCTCCAATTCTCTACAATATTATTGTCAAAGACAAGTGAAGCTGGTTTTCAAGATCTGTCTACCATATCAACAAAGTATGCCCAAACACTCTGTAAAAATGGCCCTTGTAATTTATATATGAACAAGCACACACAGCCAGTACTTGTAATAACATTTAAATGCACGATAAACTCTTTAAAATACTGTACTTTGAAAAATATGCTCTGAAATGGCTGTATTTTGTGAAATAAACAGCTGTACTGTAATACTGCACAAACATGAACTCTCTATATACTTTGGATATCTTGAACAGCTTTAAGTAATGTGAAAAAGTACTTGTTAAAATCTACTTCGAAAAAAATGCCATTTTCTTTATTTTATTCATTTTTATGCAAATCAGACATTATTTCAAACATTTTCCATATTATTCAAATATTTTTTTCCAATATGTTTCAGTTTTTGACATTTCTTTTACTTAAAATTCATTTAGAGCATTCTGAGTGTTTATTTTTGTATTTTGTGAATAAGAAATCATTTAAATAAGCTTTGATACCTAAAATATGTTTCTGAATTGTTTTTGTGAGTTAAACGTGCAGTAGGGATGATCTATACTTGTATATTCCTCCACCTTTAACTGAGTGCCTTCTCAGACCAGAATCTGGATTTCTGGATCCCATTCTAACACCATGTTGCTCATCTTGTTTCCCATTAAAGACAAACAGGTGGGGTAGTCTTTTTACATGCTTTATTACAAAGAAACATCAGGATGGAGAGCAGTTACAAAATATAAACAAAATGATTAACTAATAGACGACACAGACGTAGAGGCTTACACCTCAACAGCTAATGACAAAATGGCAGTCAGGCTCACATGTGCTCAGTATTTATACACTTA
This sequence comes from Protopterus annectens, assembly GCF_019279795.1. NCBI lineage: Eukaryota > Metazoa > Chordata > Ceratodontiformes > Protopteridae > Protopterus > Protopterus annectens. The sequence continues at coordinate 942,657,583 of NC_056734.1, read as the reverse complement.
TGCAAGTCCCGAGAAAGCTTTTTAAAGATGTACATACATATTGATCTATACTAGGGTTTGCAACTATTCTGTGTTGTGCAACTTATAAAAAAAGTTACGGAATCTAGGTCCAAGGAAGTCATTGTTCCACTGTATTCAGCATTCATCAGACCTATCATGGAGTACAATGTCACATTTGGTATGTACCTAACAAGGTATATCAAACAAATGGAATATCCACAAAAGTTCCTCACTAAAAGAATACAGGGCATAAGTAAAATGTTCTGTGTAGACCACTCAAGGCTCTATCCCTGTATTCTCTCTCCTACAGTCTGTTGAGGGGAGATCTATGCCTGGCATTTAGGACATTTTCAGACCTCACTCTGATGGACCTCCTGCATATCTGCAAAACAAACAGGACCAAAATGACCCATGTCTCTAATGGACACAGGCAACCTGTAAATGGTTCATTTCCAAGGCTCCTGCGTGTAAATATTTCATCTACCAAGCATCTGCTTACACTTATCAAGGGTACCAGAACTTGCCAGAGATTTGGGATGCATGGCTAGGCATAAAAAGGCCCTTGTGGTCATTAGCCTACCAAACACCTATGAACCTGTTAACTGAAGTTAATTTGAAGGACCATATTAGATTTCTGAGCTATTATTCCTGGTGATGGAAAAGGCAAGATGCAGATCCTGCTCAAGCTATTGAGAGTTCTTCAAACTTCAACAAGATTAATGACCATAAAACTAAGATATTTGGTAAGGTCCATTTTTTATCCATATTTTATTGCCAAATAAATATAGTGATCTTGAAAATGGTTTTATATAGACAGCAGCTGTCAATAACAAATTCTAAGCTTTATGTATGCTTTCATAGGTGTAAGTCATGAAAGAAATATTATAATTTCACACTTTCTTAATTAAAATTTAAAATAAATCACAGTGGGCTGGATTTAATAAAGCCTACACAATGTGGTAAGACTATATGTGCATCATGGTAGCTTCCTGTTTTGTATTCAGTAAGAAACTCTACATGCCATGTAGAGCTGTGCAAACACTGTGAACATCATGGCATGCTAATTACTACATAAGCAGCTGGACTGTATGCTAATCAACCACTCCAAGATGGAAGAGCTATTCAACAAGCTAAACAGCAATTGTGTAGACTCAGTGCTGGTTTTGCCTGTGAATTCCAAAACCTATTGGAATACAGCCAAGGAAACTACTCTACATGGAAACAATGTTAGGGGCTGCTGTTGCTTATACATGCATATGTTCAACAGTCCTAAGTCTATGCTGCTGCTACTAGTAGACCTCAGCCAAGAAGGAGAAGGGTGTTTAGACCCTGCTTTCTTTTTCACAGCCTGCATGAGGTGGAAACTGTAGAGCCCTACAGGGTGGATAAAGACACACTACAGGAACTCTGCAACCTCTGTTGTCCTCAACTGACAGCATGGGCAGTCTGAGGAAAACCAATACCTGTGGAGACTACGGTATGTGTAACACTTAGAATATTAGCTAGAGAAACCTTCCAGAGACCAACAGGGGATATGCTGGGGATGTCACCTGCTTCAGCATCTGGGATCCTACATCAGTTCCTGAATGCTAGTTAAGGCAGTTACCACAATTCCCATATTTGGCACAACTATCGCTCAGAGGTTGCTATTTGGGATATCCCACAAGGTCATTTACTAGAGGATGTGGGGTGGCTGATGACACCTATCAGAAATGCATAACCAGCCACCAGAGAATGCTATAATGAGGCACACACTCACACCAGAACTATCATAGAGCATGTATTTGGGCTGTTCCAGTGCCTGGATACATCAGGGGAACCCTGCAGTACAATTCCAGTACTTGTAATGAAAATTTCACTGTCTATGCCATCCTTCACAGTATTCTGAGAAAATAGCTTCAGGAGGAACAATAAGGGGAATGGGCACACATCCCACCGCCATTGTTAAGGTCACCACAGCCACATGCAGGTGAGGAGTCAGAGGGGGAACCAACAACTGCTGTGGGTGTAGGTATATGTAGACGTAGGTGTGCACAATAGGTCCTTGCCCTGGGCAAGAGGCAATAGATAGCACACATGCTAACCTACTATTGGGTAAAATGGTCATCCTATGCAAATAACTACAGTAAAATAGATGCCAGGAAATGGTCATAACCTTTACTTACCCATCTAATGTCTGTGTACTGATAGCATCAAACAGTGGCAGCCCCAAATTAAAACACTGGTAACTGCTGGACTATCAAGGTATGGCTTGAACCTGGAATAAGCAAATTAATGGCTAATAACACAAATGAATGGTAGATCCTTGCATAATGTTACTTGATAATGTAGCTAAGTAGAATGTGGCTGATTTGTACAGCAAAGACATCAATATGTGACAGCAATGATTTATATCAGTAGATGTGTTCATTATCAACTAACAACACATTACAAAAACATGTATATAAGCAGTACAATTTTAAAAAAAGAACATCACAAACACAGATATAATAAGCACTCAGTCAGCTATGTACCCTGTACATCAGACAAAAGACCTATGTATCCCTGAATCTAAATGATAAAAAATGAAGGAGATGTCACAGTTACCATTTGCAAAGGCTGTTGTTGAGGGGTGGGGCAGGAGACCTAGGCTGACACAAAATGTGGTAGTGAGTGCGTGTGAGCAAGGCAGACAGGCAAGAAATTTGGATAAAGTATCAAATGGCCACCAAGACAGATTGAGCTGTAAGCCTCATGAATGACCCATGTAACGGTTATGTCTGTATGTCTGTCTGGTTAATCAAGTTGAAACATGTGTGTGAGTGTCTGCAAGAACACAGCCAAGCTCTGTGCTGGCTCTATGCTCTGGTATGTCAGACAGGTGCGAGCCATGAATCATATAGGTATAGGTTATTTGCCATTGGCCCTGACAGTGAGAACTGGCTCTTCAAGGAGGTGCACTGGCATGTCCATGCCCATGGTCAGATGTGCTGCTGCTACCTGAATGTGACTGATGTCTGCTGGATGAGCTCTCCTCACAAGTACACTGAGGACCACAACCCCATGGCCTACCACATCTGAGTGTGGACATCTCAATCACTGACAGAGGAAATAGTGCCACTATGAGAGTGTGATCAGTCATGGCCATATTGGCTAACATCAGATGATGCTGTTGACCTACGCCCACATGGATGCTGTCCCCCTCCCAGCAGACATTCCATCACAGACACTACTTGTTACACCGTGTTATTCATCCAATCTATTGAATCAGCCACATGGTGGAGACATTCACGCATGTCAGCCTATGTTTATGCCACATATGCAAACCTAAGCATGTCCTCAGAGGCCCTTGAGGAACATGTCTGTGCCTCCATGATGGTCCTAAACATATGTTGAGTGTCATGTAAAGATGCACCAAGATCAGGTTGAGGGTGGACAGCAGGCCTCCTCTGAACACCCCTAATAACCCTTCTGCATGGCACCTTGCTCATACTTTGGCTATGGCCAGAATCAACCAGCAATGAAGCCTTAGTAACCAGAGTACTCTGACCAATTGTGTCAACTTCCACCTGTCCAATATCTGAGGGCTCAGTGGAATAGATATGTGTAGGCCTACTGACTGTGTACCGAGTGAAATACAGGGGATGGCAAAATGTCCACTTCAGTATCAGATTCAACATCTGCACCCCCCAACTGTGCCTGTGTTTGCCACCATCATCATCAGAGTCTGACCATTCTCTGACATCAGGTGGTAAGAGTCCTACACCTCCACTGTCAGGATTACCTGTGATAATAAGAAAAAAAAAAAAAAAGAAATTAATACCTACACTAAATATTTAAAACAATTTATTTGATAGCAAAGTAACAGTGGTCATGTTATCGCAGATGATACAGCAATACACACAACTCTCCTTACACCCATCTAACACATAGAGCTAAATGCATTTATCTGACAAATTTTCATCAATAATTAAATACAAATGCTTGCCTTACCACATGCAGATGTCTAATACTTGGAAGGGACGATGGTCCTGGAATAAATGAAGTGAGGTAAAGATGCAAGCATCACAACTGCATTAACACTGGGAGAAAGTGAATAGACAACTTTTGCCTGTATGTTCATTAACAATAATTTTTAACTGAAACTTGACTGACATGTCCAGCCAAAGCACATGTGTAATGATCAAAAATGTGTCCTTAAGTCACTTAAGTTATCAATAGGTTCATCCAAAAAAAATAAAAAAGGCATCACAAAGTATTAGTTACATTTTTCTATATTTTATTATATATCCAAATCTTATAACTTGTCATATGTAAACTTACCGAGAAACTTCTGGTACACCAGAAACACCAGCACCAATATCAATCACATGTTGGTGTGCAGTTTTCACTCAACTGGATCAATGACAGTGGACAGTATATCTTCATTTGGTGTCAGTGGTGGCAGTGTAGCAGCCCCACCCCCCCAGTCAGCTGTTCATGGGCAACTGCAGTTGCTTTCATCCGGGCTGATGAAATCACATTAGTGGGCCTATGATGTGCCTGATCATAAGTCCTGGTGCATCCCCTACAGTATTCACATCACAGACTATCTAGTTCCAAATTTGCATTCTGTCAGGCATATCTCCACATCTTTTCTCAAGCAGAAAGGTGCTGTGTCACCTGAACACCTGCTATATGATCTTATTTTCAGGGTCACTGAAAGGAGATTTATGTGGATTTGTACACTTGGGTGCCATAATCCTATATGACATAAAACAGAGAAGGATACAACACATAAATATCACATAATTAAATTGCTGCTCGTATACAGATATGTATTTTCAACAGTAAGCATTGAAGACACACATTTCAGTTATTAAAATTGAAGGTCATGTGGTTGAACCCTATCACACTCACGCAGAAACTAATGTTTGGTCCCAAAAAAGGAATACCACTTTAGCAATGTATTGATTAACATGGGAATAATAGGATGACTGCACAATTTCAAGAGCAAATCTCTAAACACACACAACTTTTGTTGTGACAACACACAGATGGCACTTGGCTACCCCCCAAAAACAGGCAAATGTAAAGTTTGTATAAACCAAAGAATACCACATAATTCAATTGTTTATATATGCTTAACAGAGAATTCTCACAAAATGTGTACACATTTTAAACAGAAAAGTAAATTTTCTACGATTGCCAGTCACCTCTCATTGTGCCCAGCACTCCCCTGGAGGTGCTAAGGGCCATCTTAGAAGCATAACACCCATATGTCATTGGCAATATATCACATTACATTTCCCTGAAATAACATAAAATAATTGTAAGATAACCCAGTTTTAACAATAACACTTGTGATGAAACTTAATAGGCTGTCTGTCTGAGAAAGAATGGCTGCCCAAAATATCTATGCCAACAGTGAACTATAAGAAGTGCATACAGATGAAAGTTCCATTTTCTAATGTGTGTATATAAAATAATTCTTTGTAACATGATAAATCTAGGCTGCATTTGAAAAATACAATCATACCTTAGCAAGATCAGAAGCCCTCTCTGCAGATAAATCAAAAGGAACAGCAATCTTCTATGTTCTCTAAATACACAAGCCTCCTCACTTTCAAGTTCCCCTAACTACATGGTTACCTTTTTATAGTGTAGATGAAGACCTCTAAGCATGGTGAAGATGCAAATGAGGTGTAATCCAAACCATTTGACTTCATGTAGCAGGTGCAAACATATTGTAGGCACTACCTTGGTTTTAGTTGCTAATGGAGTGTAACTGCAAATAATTAGTGTGAGGGAGAAGAAAAACACAATAAAAATTCAAGCAAACTCACCTTCATTGGGCATGTCACCCAGGCTACACTTACAATGTGTAAAAGTAACTGTAGCAAGCTTTTAACTGGAAGTGGACAGCAGACGGTTCTCATTTTTGTTCACTAATAACCAAACTCTCTTGCCTTTGTTGAAAACTGTTTTTTTTAATGTCATGTCATTTTCTCATACATTTAAAGGACAATGATACAAAATGACATATATATTGCATGGCTGAGAGTATAGCTCAGATAAGAGAAGAAGAAATACAATACAAACAGAAAATAGAGCTGCATTGCTGGAAATAATATTCATAACTGGTTGTAAGCAACACATATGCAAACAAGTGAGAGTGTACAAATGTATATGTCTTATTAATACTGTGGAGGAAGCGGGACTTGCTTGCATGCATAATTATTTACTTTCCTGCTGTGAAGTTGTTTCAGTGGCAAAGAGAGATAAGACACTACTAATGTGTTTGTTAGGTTCATTGGTATGATAGTTCAAATCCAGAGCTGTGGAAAAATATTGTAAGGTGTGTTAAAATGAGTTTACTATCATTTGTGAGATTGCGCCTTGTGAGAGTTATCTCATTCCTGAACCAAAGAAATGAAAAAAAAAAGAATGACTGCAAAATATATTGAACACAGAAGTGGAGAATGTTGACTTCTACATGTTTTTAACATTTTTGACACTTGTGCACAGTGTAGTGTCCTGCAAAACACAGCAAACAGTGTTTTTGCTGGGGGCTAGCTTCCCTCCACCACCCATACTTACATATACAAACTCCAAGATCACACTACAGTGAGGGAAAGGGTACATTTCCCGATCCCTACTATAGTGCAATCTGCATTAAAATGTTGAAATTCACAACAGTGAATGCTGTAGTGCATTCACTGTTGTGCATTTCAACATTTATGTTTTCATTCTTTTCATACTGTCAAATTGGGCATTTGGACTACAGTAAATTGAACAAAGTCTGATTGCCCTTTTGATAGCAAACTGTTAAAATATATGTTGTAATATTGCTTATGTTTTTTTAATATTAATATTTGCATGATGTGCAGCTTAGTAAAAATATGGTGAAACAGATTAACAAATTAAAATTAATGCAAGTTGATTCTATGTTAAGGGCAGCATAAATTACCACTATGAATCAAATGCATGTCAGCACACATGGAGGGTGGCCTAATGGTTAAGGTGTTTACCTTACAAGCACAAGGTACAGGGTTTGAATCTCACAGGGGATGACTGGCTAAGCTTAAAATGGCTCACAAGGGCAGTTAGCCTAGTACTAACCTGTGAAGCACACTGCACATAGGATATGTAGATCATGATTCAAGTGCCATGATGAAAAATAACTAACACTTTTTGCAAGGCTGATAGATATTGAGCTTTGCCTGTCTTGTTTGTGTGTTCATCCCCTCCACACAATCAAGGCATAATGCTCCAGATAATGAGCAGACTTTGTTAATATTAGAAAAGATACTTTGTTACAGCTTTTGCCTTCTATCCCCCAAACATGCTAAGCAGTATTGTGCATGCTTCCACAGCTCCTATAGACAATAAGCAGACATTGTCAGTTTCCAAAAAGATAAATAGTTACATCTTGTGGTTTCCATTGTGCAAACATTTTAAGCAGTGTTGCACATTAGTTAGCATGCTACCACAACACCTGCAGACTTTTCAGTTTCTACAAAGATATATTGTAACATGTGTGGTCTTGCATTACTCAAACACACTAAGCAGCATTGAACAGAGGTCAGCACTCATAAACAGTATCGAATGCAAAACACATACATGCTGCTTAGCTCTTTCTGTGGCAACAGGTGTCAGTCAGTGGCCACAATACAGATGAACCAGTGTTCTAATAAGTTTTATTAATGCTAGTCCACTGTAATTTATATATACAACAATATAAAAATAATTATACATAATAACTATGTATAGCTGGTGGACTGAGCATATGCATGATATCATATTTATTATATGTCTAACTGCGGTTATCAGTACAATCATTATTCTACAATTAAACATTTATTTTCTGCACTTTCATGTCACACAAACACATGGCTAATCAGTCAACACTTTAATGTGTATATATAACTAAAGAGCAAGTGTGGTATACATATCCTCAGTTGGAATGAGCAGTTTGTACAGTAAAGACTGTAAAAAATAAATAAATTAAAAAATGCATCCATTGCCCAGTCTTCCCTTTGGTAATTGGTATAAGTTCATGACCACAATGCAAGTAAGCCAGGGTTCCAATCCAGCAAATTCCAGCTTTTATTAATGCTGGTCCACTGTAGTTTATATTAAAATTAACAACATAAATATAATTATACATAAAAAGGACTGTATAGCAGTGAATATCATATGAATTATATGTGTGACTGAGGGTATACTGACCATTATATTTCTGTACTTAAAAGTATCATACTAAATGACAGTCATATACACACGAATGTATAAACCAAGTCATTGTCAGGTCACACGCATACATGGCTAACCACTATCTATTTAATGTGTCTATATAATTAATGGACATGTCTGACAAACACTTCATCTGTGGCAATGGGGTAAAAACACCTATGTGGAAGATAACATATTATCTGTTTAACATAGGATTGAATCCCATATTGTACAAATTACTTTTATTAATTTGTAAAGCCACAAAAAAAATGAAATGTCAGGTTATTAAATTTAAACACCCAATACGTGTCTGAAATGTTAAGTCATCTAACAGATACACCAGCATCCAATCCATAAACTAATACCAACTCTCACATTTCTCTTCCTAATTCATAAACTGTATTACTCTCTTTTTGGCACTGTTGTTATCTGCTTAACATCTTGCAACTGCAGTTGGCATGGTCGCGTAGGTTTGCACATTGACCATTAAACATCATTAAACATCATATGACAAATTGGTGAGAAAACCCTTTAACTGTTGCTGTATGATCTGTGTAGACATGACATGATTAAAAAAGGAGGGTGCCCAATTTAGGGCTCAAAGATGGGGTGGAGAGGAGTCCAGAATATTAACTGAACCACCGGTAAACCTCAAAAGCTGTAGGCTATTGCAGGGGAACTATACTAGGTTTCAATATAAATCAAAAGTTTCAAATAGTCTTGCCAGGGCTGTCTCCAGTTTAACTGGCATTCTACACACTGAAGACCAATGCAGACACCACTTACTTGACCTGAAAAGGCACAAGATGGCACAACTCAACCAGTGGCTGGATGAGTTTACAATTGCTGAAATTTCACAGATGTTTAAGCATACAGATAAAGATACTTCAAATTATACTCAAAGCTGGAGATAGGCAAGACTGAAGAATGCGCTTCTCTTTTTCTCTGCTTTGTATTTTATAGCTGCACAGGAGATTGCGGTGAGTAGGGAAGCCCATGTCAAACATTTAAAAAGACTAAAAGAAGCAATGGGTATGCATACAGCAGAAAAAAAGTAATCATTATAAGTATTGGTCTTCTATACATTAGCAGCAAAGTAAGCATCCATATCTTAACTGCAAAATCATGCATCTTCATTCTGTAGCATAAGGTAATTGTAAGAGTCAATTGTTATAGTGTGAGTTCAAATCCCACATGTAACAACTATATTGCAAAAAAGTTTAAGCATATTAGATTAATATAAAAATGGCCTAAATGCCATTGTCTTAACTTAATCTATATTATTTGAAAAAGCATATGTGCAATGTATGCATATTGCAAGGATTACTTGGAACAATTATCAGTACTAATTTGTAGTGTTTAAAAAGATAGTTAATGTAAAAGCAAAAAAATTGTATTTATATTGTTCTAATTTATTGTATGTGACATATGATGGGTCTAATTATATTTTCTTTTTTTTTTGTCTGTTACTCCACCCCTTATCTCTCTTTTTTATTTCTATATATGTGGTGACAACATTCTGATGTCATCAATTTCTGTCAATTGATGAAATAATTTCCAGCACAGGGAGGTAGGCCATCCACTGCAGCTCAGCCTGCAACCCCTTCAACAGCTGCCGCACTGATGCCCAGCACATCTGGGACACAACTTGGCAGTACTGCCTCTGCAGCACCTGCACAACCTAGGCCTTCAACATCAGGTTCCAATACCTTGATAGCTGGTGCAGTCATACCCTCTGTGAGCATTGGTGGAGATGGTGATTTTGTCACCTGCCAGTTGATGCCAGGCATGGTGCATGAAGTTGTAGAAAGTACCATTGGTGTACACCTCAGTTGGATGGAGAAGATGCTTGCTGAAATGCTGGGAAAAAAGTCTAGCACTTCATACTGATGAAGGGAACAGCGATGATAGTTCTGAGGGTGAGGACTAGATTCTCACGGTCTGAATGCTCTTATTCCCAAGCATGGTGTCCTCCAACCTTTTGAGTCCCTCTCCATCCCCATCTTTGTCCTGTGTGTCTGCACCCATTTCACCTACCCAACTTACCTGATCCTGACATACCTACATCTCCTACTCAACATTCCTCTCTTACTGAAATAAAATAAAAAAATGGGCATCTGTCCTACAATATAAATATTGTCCCATACATTGCTTTCCACTTTGCACATGTGTCTTCTCAACACACTTGAGCTGGTCTAATTGGCTATACAAATTGATTGCATTGTTGTGACCCATCTTCAATGAGGTGACAATCCAAATTCATCCAAATTTCTATACATGTTTGTTTTATACTGTTGAAGAAGTGGATATCTGCCATTTTTTCCTAATTCCCTCCTGCAAATTCCTATATTGCTTCCACTTTATTCTTTTCCCTGCTTGGCCCCCATTTCACAACTTTCTACTATCTACCCCATTTTCACACCGTAATCTAGTCAAAAAATGCAATTGCACACCACATGCATAAATATTAAATCCCTAATGAAGCCTTTCATTTTTTTCCTCTGTGTTTACTCAAAGTTTGGCAATGTGCAACAATGCCAAGCAATTGTGAATGGCTTTCCATGTCCTACGGTATGCTGCAGTTACCTTCATTCAATGTTGCTTAAACTCACTGTGCTGCAGTTACTTCCATGCAATGTTGCTTAAATTCACTATACCAAAGAAGCACACAATGAAAGCAGAGTAATGGCACTAATATTAAATATTTCCGATCATATTTATTTAGACTCATGAATGTGTAAAAATGCCAGTCCATATGTGCGCTATTGGCATAATTCAATTGAGTGGTGTTTGTTTTTATACAATATTTCACTGTAGTCATTCCTTCTCACATTTGAAAAAAAATTAGCACATTTAATTATTTAATACCATCCTGAATGCATATGTAAAAAATAGAGCCAGAGTCAAACCCTTTGTCATTTATGCTCAAAATATCCCTCACTGTTGTTATACCTGCTGCCACAGAGACAGTTAGGCAGCAGGTGTTTATCTTGCACTCAGTACTGTCCAGAGTACTGACTGCTATGCCTCCCTGCTTAGCGTGCATGTTTGAGCAAGGAAAGTGAACGAACAGAACTGTTATTATTTCCTCAGTGAAGCAAAACCAACATTTGCTCATCACTTAACTTTACACAAATGGGAAAATCAGTACTAATAGTCCTTCATGTCATAAAATTTCTGACATAACATTTGCAATATAATCTACATTATGAATACCATTGTATCTCTCAACTATTTCTACCATAGCTGATATGTATAAGTATTCCTCAAGTTCAAGTAGTCATGAAATGTAAATCTCGCATGTGCAGACACTTTTCCATTGATCACGCAAACCAGCTGCTTAGCAGTGCGCTATGGAAATAGATGATTGGCATGAATTAGCATGTTTACTGCCCAATTACTCTTCATCACATAATATTCCATGTAAAATCACAATAAAAGGGAAAGCATTTATTACTGACTGTACACATATTTATAGTTCATAACTAAGCTAACTGACCTTGCAAGCCTGTTTAATCCTAGCCAGTTATTCCTTGTGAGACTCAAACCCTGCACCTTGTGTTTGTAAGGCAAACACCTTAGCCATTAAGCCACCATCCCATCTCAGACAGATGTATGGGTGTCCTGCAGCCATGCAGTTGAAAATAGACATGTCAGTACTAGTTTCCAAATGTGAACTACACTACTGAAATAAATATCACAACTGCAGTGTAACATCATCTAAAGCTTTATACTGACAATTGACACATTAAGATTGTCTTATACATATATTAATGTGTACATCACTTCATCATAAATATCAACACATGTACATGCACAGTTGCATGCATTCTGATCACAACACGTGTGTGTCTGTGTATGACAGTAAGTGTGTAATGCATAAAACATATACTGAGAAACAGTTGCATATCTCTCAGTCCTGCTATGCATTCCTGACAGCTTTTTGCATCTAGTTTGAGAAGCTTTCTTTTAAAGTATGCCACACATTGGAAACACAACAAAAAATACCAAATACACACTTTGCACATCACTCTCATGAAAGGATACATTACTCACATCATATAATGATGATGTCATCAAATATAAAGAACCGTATAACAAGGCAAAAGCATACCTCAAGGATGCTGCAATTATTAATTAGTGTGTTCTACAGATGGGAACAAAATACTTATATGTGGGCTATCTTGTCACAACAGCTACATTATATGTGTGCCTCTATGTATGTGTAGCTCTGTGTGCAGAGTCAGAAGGACATGATACTGTATCCTACTGTCATCAATCCAGTCCCATGCATTAAAAATATTTTTACACTTGTACCTGCCTAGACAGCCATTTGAAGTCTTCTCACAAACATGAAATGATGATGTCATCCACTATAAATTGTCCAGTAGCAGTGTAAAGGTATGACTTGTGCCATACTGTGTACTTAGTTCTCTAGTTAGATAAGGGTTCTAATCTCACTGCAGTCAACTGGTGTGGGTGTTTGTGCATGTGTGTGTAGTCAGAACATGAGTCCATATCATATTGTCAGTAATCCAGGCCCATGCAGAACAACATCTTGAAAGTCGTACATGCCTACACAACCATTTCATACAGGCCTCTCAACATATTTTCACAAACATATGATGATGATGTTTTTGACTATAAATTACCAGCAGCAATGTAAAAGCCAGACTTAAGCCATAGTGCTTGCGTTAATTACTGAGTTGTCTAGCTTGTGTAACTAGTTAGGTAGGGATTCTAATCTCATTGCATTCAATTCGTGTGTGTGTAGTGAAAAGAGCATTAGTCTGTATCCTGTTGTCAACAATCCAGTCCCATGTTGAACAAATATTTTAACAGTTGTATATGCCTATACAGCCATTTCATATGGGCCTCCCAACATCTTCTCACAAACATACACTGATGATGTCATGAGCTATAAAGTGTTGTCTGAATCTATCACAGCCAGACTTGTGCTGTGACACTTGCATTAAGTACTGTGCTATGTAGATATCTAGGTAGGGGTTCTTGTCTCACTGTGGTCAACCTTTGAGTGTATGTGCATTTGTGTTCAGTTAGTTCACATTCCAGAGACCATTTTTGAACAGCATGTGAGACACTCCTGCTACAATCTCCTTCTCACTAGACACTGCTGATGTCATCAGCTATAAAGTATTGTCTGACACTCTAGCAGCTACACTTCTACTACTGTGGTACTTGCATTAAGTACTGTGCTCTCTTGATAGTTACGAAGGGGTTCTAGTCTCACTGTGGTAAATTGCTGTGTGTGCGTTCATTCAAAAATCAGTAAGGTCATAATCTTAGTATGGCATGTGCATCTAAAGCTGTCAGACACTCCTCCAAACATCTTCTTTTAACCTACAGTGATGATGTCATCCTGTATAAAGTGTACTCTTACATTGTTGAAGTCAAACTTGAGCTGTGACAGTAACGTTAAGCACTTTGTTGTACGGCTTTTGTAACTAAATATTTACAGGTTTTAATTTGATAGCAGGCAACTTGAGTGTGTATAAATTCAAATAATATTTATCAGACAATTTTACACTGAGATGTGAGTCCACATCTATGTCAGACACTCCTCCAAACATGTTCTTGTCAGCCTGCAATGATGCTATCATACTCCATAAAGTTCACTGTGACAGCATTAAAGTCATATGTGGTGGTGATACTTCTACATTGCACGGAATTCACCTGACATAGCTGCAATGGTGTAATGTTCAACTCTGACCTAACTGACTCCTGTTTGTGTGGGTGGTGGTACATTACAGTCATTGTATGATCGGTTAAATCATTTTTCATTTCACTACAATTTAAGCGAACCTTTAATGTAGCCCCATGCATACAACATCAACTTTTTCCCTCTGGCCACAAGACACCCTCCCTGCAGAGCAGTGGAGGATGTCTCCATGTTAAAGATGCATACATACATCATGAAGCAGAGTCCTTTCACGAGCCTCTGCAAACCATCTCTAGATCACTGTATGCGTGATTGCTAATTCTGTCATGGGGTGAAGCACGTCACTTATGGAGAGAGGTAGTATGTAACGCAATCAAATACACACATATGCACATAGCCTTACTATCTTCCAATATACAGATATAGGGAGTTTTATTTAAATTGTATAATAATGTGTAGGATTTATATGATATTTGTCATTAGCTTAGTAATGAACATTTCACATTTTAATGTTCTGTCATTGACATGTGCTATGTTGAGGTCTGTATGAATGGTAAGCTTACAAGAGGGTATTACAAGCTCTGATGTGAGATAATGTATGCATGGCCACTGCTACCATTTCATTACATATTCATTCCATAACACTTGTAGTAATATGCCCTCTGAGAACTTTTGACATGGGATGATACTATGCATAATTATTGGCATGGTAAGGCATGTGCTTTTGTATTAGATCAGAGCAACATTCTAAGCAGTTCCCATTCAACGATCACAATGACATTTGCAGTATGGCACATGTGTGCATGAGTATACTAACCATCATTAAGTGCTCTGTGACATACATCAGGATAAATTTATACTGATTACATGGGCACATAAGTCTTGTTTCATCCACATATTTTAATGCTGTGATATATACAAACATATTACATGTTTTATTCAATTGCAACCTTGTGAAATTAATTTTATGCACAACTGTTTTTCTATTCCCAGAGATTATATAGGTGGTCACCAGCACCATTGTGTGACTATCAGCATTTGTATCAGTAAATGTTCTGCATGAGCCACAACAAACTCATTTGTAATGTGTCTTTACATGTTGTCAGGCCAATGAAACACAGCTTTCCAATGAAAACATATAGGGATATGTTGTGCAATTGATGTAATTACATGACATTGGTAGAGTTGTATGGCTATGTGAACAGTACCATTGTGTGACAAGTAATGCATAACCAAGGATGTATTTAAAGGTGTTGTCACACATCATCAATTGTAAATAAGTTTGAAATGTTAAGGGGAAACACAACTAAGCACAGAGGTGTTTGTGGATGCCAACAGTCATACTCAAATGGAGAAAATGGGCAATCTGCTAGCTGACAGTTTGTCTCAAACTTCACCCATCTGTCACCACTGGCCATCAGCCAAGGTATACATGCAAAAATTACTCAGTTTATCTTCTCAGGAGAGCAGCTCATCTATGCGCTATCTAAGGCTAAAAGCACAGGACCGATGGTGCCTGACAACATCCAAAGGTTGCCTATACCATGACTTACAACCTGACTTAGCAGACACAATTGGATCCCTACTTAGACACAGCATCTAGACAGCCTATGCTATTGAAGAAGGGTGTACAGCAAAAGTTATCCATCTGAATAAGGGGAACCATCACCCCATGCAGGGACTTAGAGACCCATAATCCTGATTCTCCTCATTTGTGAGGCAGACCATCTACTCATCATGAACCTTATCAAAAGGGACACAGGTAATCTCCCAACTGTGTACCAAACCCATGTTTGATTTGTGAAGGCTACATCGTATCTGCTAAATTTGGTTGATGTCTTCGAAAAGGTCAACCAGGGCATGCATGAGGAAAAGAGTGTCATCTCACATAACTTTATCTGACCAAGTCATTTGACACAAATCCATACTCGCGTATGACAGAGAAACTGTCTCAAGTTGACATAAACACCTACATCATCAAGTGGTTATACAAATAGATACACGCAGGACACATAATGTCAACTTGTGTGAAATCACCTCTTGTTAGAGTTCAGTGACCAGGTCTGTACCTCAGTGTTCTGTACTAGGCCCTTTCCTGTTCAGTATTTATGTCTCAGAAGTCAAGACAAACTTTGACATCATTTGTCTTCCCACCTTTGTGGATGACTGCTAATTGTGGACATTCACCGAATCCAAGAGGGCTATTGATATACTTCAGAAAGTATTAATACATAAAAATGATTGTTGCCAGAGCCATGGAGGCACACTATATGAACAAAAAGCATGATTATTTCTGTTTGAAAGCAAATACATAAGCTAATTACAATATGCAACACACCCCTATGAGTAGACCAGTGGCATGTGACCCGGGCACTCTGGTAGATAGTAAGGGGAACTTCCAGCAGCATGTGCCCACAGTGGTGATAAATCTGTTGCATGTAGCACAACTCCTGGTATTGGCAGGTCATCCACATCAAAGGACATTATGGTCCTATTGGTCTCAGTCCTTACCAAACCAGTAATTGAGTACAATGCACCCTTTTGCATGTAACTCCCATTCATCTTCCAGGGATGATTTACTCAAGTGTATCACATTTGCCACAGTATGCCTGCACATATCATTTTGGTCATATTGACAACACTGATGGCATAGGTTACATTCATGCAAGTGTGGATTATGGCATATGTGTTATGTAAACCTCTCAACTAGACAGGATTGCTCCTAATTCAAACTACAGGTATAACAGTGTCCCTCTTAACACCTCTTAAAAGTGGTCATTTTTGATGAAGGTGTGCTTGATTTCCCTTATAGATTACTGACAAGTCATTACAATGGTATGTGTGTGCATGCAGAACATGTTAGCAACTCACAATTATACATTGTATGTCAATGACACAGATTAATGGTGGTATTATCCTGATATTGTCCATGATTGTGCATGCTTCTGTTGCTATGTGCCCCAGTTTGTCGAGACCTATGCTGACATAACATTCATAGTCAAACAACTCTTTTGCCACATCTTCATAATATGCACATACCCTTTGTTGTATATAGCATCCTTGCTAAATGTACTTTGACACTGTTATGTTAGGGTGCTTATATAACAATCATGTCCATTGCTATGTGACCTTGTCTGAAAGTCGCATAATATACAATTAAGTGTATGATGGTATGAATATACTCACACAGGTGGTGTAATCAGCAGTATGTACTCTATTATGTACAGATGTGATTGCTGTTCATGCTGCAACTGTCTTGTCTTTGGGGTGTATATACATTGACATTGCCTTATCTGGTGTACATTACCATATTTCACTTGTGCTCTTATCCATTCATCATTCCTGTCTGTGGCCCTTTTTAATACACACACTTCCCCAAACTGCTGTCTTTATTTTGCAGTACCCTTGATGATCATCTTGCCAAATGTTTATTTTAGTATGCCAAAAAGATTTGTATTGTACTTTGTACAGAGAACACTTTCCTGTTAAGTGTAGTAATACATTCATTGTCTTAAATTAAACACTGGTAGTCATTGTGGCTGTCTGAGCAATTCTGTAGAGCTACTTTGTCCATAGATAAACATGTCTGCATGTCTGAATTTGTCCGTGCTGCTTTACATGTTTTCCTGGGTGGCAACATTGTTGCTGGCCATGAAACCTTGTTTGTATCTGTAAGCAAGATGCAAGGCATGCATATGCAATTAACACTGCTGCTCACCACGCAAAAATGTAAACTCTGTGTAGGCTTCCAGCTAAACCTACATAGGGTTTATTGAATCCCCAGGAGTATATAACTTTTTGAGCAGTACATTTGGGACCAATGGCTTTCTGGGCCTGAATGCTGACGTGGCATACGAAATGCTCAAATGTTCCTAATGTTTTTAAGTCAACATTGCCTAAAAACCCAATGCATGTATTCTGACATTGCATATCATTACAAAAGTATAGACTTCTATATAGCCTACAGAAATTAGTCTTTAAAGCACCCACAGTGGATATATATTAGAACATCAACGTTTCAAAACTTTGAATGTTCTAATATCGAACCCTATTCAGCGAAAGCTGAAAATATTGAAGTAACAGAAAACCCAATTTTTTCCTAGGGAAAGAATTCGGTTGTCTGTTTCTGTTGCTTAGGTATTTTTAGCACTGTGGTGGAAAGTTACGGGTCGGGTTCAGGTAAGTGTGCAATTGAGTGCGGGTTAGGTTAGTTAGGGTTATGGTGCGGGTTAGTTATAGGTGCGATTGTGTGGATGTGAGGGTTAGGGCAGGTTAGGTGAGTTAGGGTTAGGGCGTGGGTTAGGTATGTGTGCGATTGTGTGGACGTGAGGGTTAGGGTAGGTTAGGTGAGTTAGTGTTAGGGCGCGGGTGAGGTGATTGTGCGATAGTGATGGACCTTAGGGTCAGGGTTTGGGTTAAGGTAAGTGGATAGTTAGTGGTGTGTGCATAGATTAGTGTAGGGTTAGGTGTAAGATTTTAGGTGTATGTGTGTGGATTGCTGTTTGTTTGGTGTACTTGCGTTGTGTGTATATGTTTTGGAACAGCAAATTATTTCCCTAGGAAAAAATTTGCTGTTCTGTATGTTTGATGTTTTTCAGCTTTCACTGAATAGGGTTTGATATTAGAACATTCAAAGTTTTGAAACTTCGATGTTCTAATATAGACCCCCCACATCAATAATTTATAACCTTTTGCTGCCTAAATACAGGTCATAGGGTATACATGAAAAGTAAAGAGACCACATCAACAAACATAAAATTCCTGTGTCACAACACTGGTATAACTACAATGCAACAGTATATTTTTATAGTAGTTGCTAATAGCAAAACATCTTTTAAAAAAAAACATTGTAATGACCTCCTCTAAAATGCAGTCTGCTTCTTCTCTATGCATATTAGTTGAACCCATGAAATCCACTAAAATCTGAAATGCATTTATACTACTGCATATCTCGGTTAGTTATTGTGAAATACACGTGTCAAAATGTAAAAACATTTATAAAATGGATAGGTATACGCAAATTAAAGTGTAACACTCATGACACCATTTTTAACTGTCTGGTTCTGCTGCAAAATCGTAGCTGCAGAGATTACATTTTTCCATAATGTTCATATCTTTAGTGGTTGTACAAAGAAATACAGGACAGACCCACTGTGCATATATGTAAAAAAAGTACATTTGTTTATTAGTAAATTTAATACAGCAGTAAATGTTTAAGTGGTGGTGCTGTAACACTAAATCACGACACCTTTGTCTGCCTAATCTGTTTGTGTCATTCATTGCTGGAAATTGAATATCTGTGCTATCTTCTCTGCAAGGAATAAGTGCAGGTCTTGTACTAACATAAGTTGGCATGAGGTTTCATTAGTTATCTCATATTTTCCAAATTTCCCTCTTTTGTTTTCATTTCTTTTTGTATTACATATCTCCAGTTAAGCCAGAAAAAATGTCCATGGATCTGCAACGTTTGTTTTCTTAAAATATTGCTTTAGTCTTAAGTAGGTAGGTTTCTGACTTACTACTACATTCCAGTTTATTTTCTAGTATTTTTTAACAATATTTTCTGATGGTGATTAAAGTCACTAACAAATATAAAATCTAGTAGGTACATCTCTGCAAAAGATTTCTAATCTCAGTGTTCCTTTTGTTTAATCCTGGAATTAGACACTGAGAAATGTGAATATTACATTAAACTTAAACTGACTACATAATTAAAATTACAGAAAACTATATCTTCTTTTCGTAGGGAAAAGAACGGTTACAAGATAAGAAGATGAAGAAAACATATTTGCTAGACCTTGTAAAAACAGTAAACTCAAGAAAATTATGCAGACAAGGACATAGTCGTTAAAAACAAAACCTTCACTATTGGCATTTGGTAATACTCGGCCACATTTGAGGTGGACTCTTCATTTTTTCTGAATTTCAGAGAAGGGGATATGAAGTTGGTTAGTTTGGTGCCTAGGGATTTGCATATGGTGTTTGTTTATGGTGAGTAAACCATTTTGTGACACTACTGTACCCAGAACTGCAAGAGTTTCTCAATAACTATTTAAATTGGTGTCAGTTGACATATTGTGCTGTCTGCTGCATAAACATCTCACATGTTACTCTGAACCTTTAATCTTTTTGTATTATTTTTACTTACAGGGATGTACACATTTGTCTGGGCAGATGCTTAAACCATGTGCTTTTCTTTAAGTTTCTGTGATTTATGTGAATAAGCAATGTTTCTACAGCTACCATAGATCGTACTTCTAAATCAATACCTTCTGCCACTGAAGTGGTTTGCAATATAATTGCCATGAAGGGAAAGGGCTTGTACTTGCAGCCTAGCGCAAGTTCAACTGGGCCAGTAAAAGTCTTTGCTCTGGCAACTGAGAGCAAGACTGCCATCTGAGTACTGGAAAATATTGTTGAGGTATTCAGTGACATTGTTTCTGCAATTTCTAATACATAAGGACTCATTGATTTAAACATGCCTGAACATGATGCTGAAATAAATGTGTACTCTTTTGTAGTCCCTGCGTTACTGCTTTAACCACTTATCTTGGCTACATAGGCACACATTTGATCTTGGTATGTTGTAGTTCACATCTGCCATGTACTGGATATGAAGAAGTAATTCCCATTCTATATCAGTCCATAATCTGTGACATGGAGGTTGTATCAGCAGTAACACAATGTGGAAAAACAGAACAGCACCAGTCAGCCATGAGTATACATACATGTCATCATCATCTATGATGATTGTGTCATGCTGGCACTTGTGCAGTGGCTGTTACTGATATAGCATTAACACCACTCCATGGATGAGCATGATTCACATGGGACTGAATGAGCTCTGACCAGTGGACAAGATGCCAAAGAATGACACCATTTGTACTGAAGTGGAGCCTAGACTTGACTAATCATAGCAGTTTGCCAGTTTTGTGCAGGCTATACACATGGTCAGTGCTATTGCTGTGACCATGTATAAGATATCTGAAGGTGAAGCATTGGTACCTTGGTACCTAGTATTTGGTTTCTGGTATTGGAGTTGCATAGTCATTTTGGTAGTCCCATATGGGTATAGATGCTGCAATATTTTCCACTGGCTCATCAGTATGTGTGCATCTTCCAGGGTCATCTCTCAGTCTCATTTGTATCACAATACC